>NC_043700.1:17785750-17886168 GCF_006229205.1 Suricata suricatta
ACCTGTGGAGATGAGCCCTGGGTGTTATATGGAAACCAACTTGACAATAAACCATAATAAAAAAGAGAAGAAAACAAAAATTATTCATGCCCTTACTTATTATACAATCATACACATATGTGTATGTGTGTATACGTATATATATATATGCACATACATATATATATGAATCATCTTGAAATTTCCAGATATCACAATTGGAATAATTATAAATGTATACTTTGTAATAATGATTACATATTTTCTTGAAAAAAAATTATTTTAATTTTATTATATCTGAAAGCATTGGCAATTTAATGCTTTCCTTTGATTTTAAAATGATGGGATAATAATGTAATTTATAACTATCCTCATAATATCTACTGCTTTAAAGAAAGAACTAATTTATAAAGAGGATAATCTCTAAATAAAGAAAATAATGAAATTCAAAAATTAAGACATGTAGACATTCTATTGAAGGGCGCGTATGCTGGGAGCCATTTCTGAGGTAAGGCGGGTTTGCAAGGCAGGGGCCTCCAGTTGTCAGACGGCGACCGACATCTACACCCACTCATTTTTGCTTGAGCAGCGACCCCCAAGGCGCCTGGCTGACTGGCATCAGACCTTGTGAAGGAGCTTACAGGAGTTTCTTCTTTTGTGATTATAGGAACGAATATTACATTTCCAGAGAAACCTGTTTTTCTTTCCCTCAAGAACACAACCTATTGACCTCTGTTCACAAAAGAACTAACTCTTGCTTTTGCTATGCTAAGAACATTGCCTTGTATGTGATGCTAAAGATCTCTTCCTCCCACATGTGAAGCATCTCGTCACCTACATCAATCACTACTGATAAGGATTATGCATGAGTCTTCTACCAATCTATGTTCTGGGAAATTTTTACATGCCAAAAAATTTGTCATCAGAAATCATCGTCTAAGGCAATTGTCACTTCTGTTTTGAACCCCATACATTTTTTTCAATAAATAAAGCTGACTCTCCGGTCAGTGCAGAGGTGCCTGCCTGGTGAGCAGAGAGAAGCGGAGGCGCTCTCACTCCCTTCTGCCGACACTGTCCATCCTTCAGGGAGCCCCGGACCTGCTGGAGCTGGACTCTGGCACACTTAGACTTTATAAGTCTGGTTTTTTCCCTATAATATATGAAATTCATACCTACGGGAATAAAAGTTAATGAACTTTTTAAACCAATTTCTATCTTACCTTTAGATGACCTTTTTTAATCCAAAGGAAGGAATGAAGGATGGAAGGAAGGAAAAGCGAGCAATATTTACTTAGAATAGGTTGCATTTAGACTATATTTTCATCCCTAGCATTATTTTTTTAATTTTCTTAATGTTTATTTATTTTTCAGAGAGAGACAGAGTGTGAGTGGGGAAAGGGCAGAGAGAGAGAGAGAGAGAGAGAGAGAGAGAGAGAGAGAGAGGTAGAATCTGAAACAGGTTCCAGGCTCTGAATAGTCAGTACAGAGCCTAACGTGAGGTTTGCACTGGGGAGTGGTGAGATCATGACCTGAGGTGAATTCAGACACTTAACGGTCTGGGCCATCAGGCTCAAAACTGACTCAAAATTTTGTTTAACATAGATCTTTAATGATTACTATAACTGGTTTCACATGTGAGTTTATTTTTTTAATGTGTAGGAGGAGGAAAATGTGCCCTTTTTTCATTTGTGAAAACATGTTTATGATACATAATACATTCAAACTATAAGTAAATGTAAAGAAATAAAAATCCTTAACTGATAGATTCTGAGTCCTTGTAGTTTTTCATGTGAGTAGAAAGGAATCCTTTTCTTCAAAAACATTGTAAGATCTCTTGCCAATACATGATATAGAATTTTAAATAATCAATACTTACTGTTTAAAACCTCTGAAAGATTGGTTTTCTGTTTAATTTTCCCTTTTGTTAAGAAATTATTGAATTTTTTCCAGAGCGGCAAACAAAACAAAACAGAACAAAGAAACAATAGAAGATGGAGATATAAGGTAATTGTTGAGAAGGGGGCCAGCCCTAAAAGGGGAATAGTATAACATTTTGTAAATAAATATTGTTTTACTTTTATCTAAAAAAAAAAGAAATTATTTGACTTCTTGACTGAAAGTAGATTACACACTCCTTTTTCCTTCTTATTTCTATCACAATACCTTCTTAGAAGAATATAACATGCTTATCTAAATCAGAATTGGGTTTTTTTTTTTGTATTTGAGGTTACGTCCATCAGTGCTGTATTATTAAACTAAGCCACACTGAGAGGATCATCAAAGCAGTGCAGATACAGGTATAAATACATAGATAAATACAGTATAAGTTAGATAGAGATATGAGAAATAACTTTATGCTTGATATCATTACAGAGTCAGAAAACTCAGAAATATACAACTGATTAAATATATTACATTTGTCTTACAAATACATTACATTTATCTTGATTCAAATTTTGGGTGAGGATCTTTTCTGTTCTTAGAATCTCTGTAAGTCTAAGTGGCCAGTGGTCGCCTGTTTTCATTGCATATTGGTATCAGTATGCCTATCTAAAAAATCAAGTGGAAAGATGAAGTATGACACTGAAACACACTCAATGGACCTTCAAGAAGTCATGTCTCTTGTGCTTGCCCTGGAACAGAGAAACCCAAAGAAATATTTCTGTGACTTTATGAGAGGAACAGAAATCAGTTTCTTTTACTGAAAGCTTAACCTGCACTTAGACATGTAAATCAGTTTGGGACACATTGTGGTAATATCCAGCAAGTCCAAGTTTTAATATTTAAAAGTTGATTGTGAATTGATTTCTATAGTTTAATTTATTCAATAAGTCACTAGTCATTGCTACTATAATTCAGGTGAGGGGCTGGTGATACCACAATCAATCTTATTCTTGGGAATCTCACTGACTTGATTTTCTTTCTTTTTTTCCCCTCCAACATCAAGCCAAATTCTAGAGAAATAGTTTTTTTTTTTCAGATAGTGCAGATTTCATGTAGTTTGGCACTCACTTACAATAAATGCCTTTAAAACTCTTGAGCACACCTAATTATTTTTCTTATAGCCATTGAGGTTATTAAGTACCTGACAAAAAAATACCAAAAGGTTGTACCATGAGGAATATTTCACCCAAATACCCAAAACTAGAGCAAAAATATGAAGTCGCATGTGTCTAGCATTATGGAAAATTCTGGGTTAAGTGAAGGTGCCCTTTCAAGAAAACTTGATATTAATATTTCAGCCTAAGCAATAAAACAGCACTTCATGGGTTACTTATAATGGAAAATTTATTGCCTTCATATCCTCTTAATAATTTATTTCTCCCTTTCATTGAGTATAATCTCATACCACAGCCTTTTGGCCCTAAAGAGTAATTTAATCTATTAGCCCAGGAAACCTTTAAAGTCAATCCTTGACACTGTGTAGAAGTAGATAGGTTCATTAAAAGTGAGCTATACTTGATGGTCAGCTGCAGGTCATCACATATCTGTAGGAGTTGCACAGGTAGAAACCAAATCCTCCTTATGAACAGACTTCCTCTACATAAGAAACAAGACAAGAGACCCTGAACAAGGCCCAAACCACGGTTTGAGGCTCTGGAAAATGGTTTTAACAGGAGACATGTGGTAGCCTTGACAAGAGGTAATTTACACTCCTCTGGGGAGATATTCTATAGCAAGCTGAAGAAGGAGGTCTACTGTTTGCTCTTAACAGAGACTCATCTTAATTATTCACACTTGCATTTTTCCTGAGGGAGAAAATGATAATGTCACCTACCTTTCTCTGTATATATTTATTGTTTTTATTTAAATTAAAAGTTATGCTACAGAGTTTCTCATGCATAAAAGAGAAATATCTGAAAAATAGTTACATTACAGAGAGGAAACACAAATGTAGCTTCCTGAATTTTTCATGAAAACTCACCCAGAAGGCACTACATAGTTTGGAATCAAAAAGCATAAATGCCTTAGGACACATAAACAATGTAACTGAATCAAAGACACTGCAGAAGTCTTATAGCCTTACAAATACTTCTCTTTGTGGAAAAGACTTACTGAAGCCAATAAAATTATAAAATTATGCATAAATCAAAAAGCATAATGGAATGGGAGCATAGAACATTTGTGATTATTATTTAATTTCATCTTTCTTGAGGTATAATCCACAAATAATATTGTAAGATATTTTAAGTTTACACCATGGTGATATATTCATGTGTATATGTGTTTATATATGTATCTATGTTACATATGTATGTTATGAAAAAATCCTGCCACCTAGTTAATTTCACATCCACTGAATCACATTTTAAATTTATTGTTTTTGTTTTACTTATTTTATTTTTTTATACTGAGGTGAAATGATTATTCTTAATAAAAGCTACCAAATAAAATGAACCAGCAAAGCATATGAATACACTATGAGGTCATTCAAAACAATTTTTTTTAAACCTGAAGTATTTTCTTTATCATTCATTCATTTCTTCGTTCAACCTATGTATATGCATAAATAGGAAGTAAAAGGAGATTCCCTACGTGTTTTCAGGAATAGCAGAAGATATAATGATAAAGAGGCAAGATTTCTACATTCAAAGAGCTTAAGATAGAGCCGTCAAAACCTACATAAAACAAGCACCTTTATAAGGCAGAGTGTTAGCAAAAATCTAACATAGGTGTTCACAGTAAGAAGAAAGAATTTTTTTTTAGTTTTTTAAAATTGAGGTATAACTAACACAGAACATGTTAGTTTCAGGAGTACAGCATAATGATCCCAAATGATAACCACAGTAAATCTAGTTAACCTTTGTCACCATAGTTACAATATTTTTCTTGTGATGAGAAATTTTAAGGTCTGCTATCTTAGCAACCTTCAAATATGCAATAAGGTATTCATACCCAGAGGCTCCATGCTGTACTCTGCATGCCAGGACATAGTTTGTTTTTCAATTGGAAGTTTGTGCCTTTTGATTCTCTTTGCGCATTTCACCTTTGCCCACCCAACATTGCCTCTGTCTGGCTTCTTTCACTTAGCATGTCTTCAAGGTCCATCCATTTTGTTACAAAAGACAAGCCTTCAGTCAGTCTTTTTTTTTTAAGTTTATTTATTTATTTTGAGAGAGAGACCGAAGGAGGTGGGGGTGGGGGGAGAGAAAGAGAGAGACAGAGACAGAGAGAGAGAGAGAAAGCACATACGAACAGAGGAGGGGAGAGAGAGGGAAAGAGAAAATCCCAAGCAGGCTCCGCAGTGTCAGCATAGAGCCTGACATGGGCTCGATCTCACAAACCCTGAAATCATGACTTGAGCCCAAATCAAGGGTCAGAGACTGAACTGACTGAGCCACCCAGGTGCTCCCATTTCTTTTAATGGCTGACAAATATTCAAATACACACACACACACACACACACACACACACATATGTATGCATATAGGTGTGTCTGTGTTTTCATATTCTCTTTATCCATTCATCCATGATGGATACTTAGGTTGCTTCTGTATCTTGGCTATTATAAATAATGCTGGGAAGAACATGGGGGCACATGTATCTTTCTGAGTTAGTGCTTTGGTTTTCTTTAGATAAAAACACAGAAATGTAATTGCTGGATCATATGGTAGTTTTGTTTTGTTTTGTTTTGTTTTACTTTCGTTCATTTTTGTTTTTATTTATTTTGAGAAAAAGAAAGAGAGTGAGTTGGGGAGCGGCAGAGAGAGATGGAGAGCAAGAGAATCACAAGCAGGCTCCATGCTCTTATCAGCCCAATGTGGCAGAACATGACCTGAGCCGAAATCAAGAGTCAGATGCTTAATGCTTAACTGACTGAGCCACCCAGGTGCCCCATGTCAGTTTTATTTTAATATTTTGAGGAAACTCATACCATTTTACACAGTGGCTGCTAATTTACATTCCCCCCAACAGTGCAGGAGCGTTCCCTTTTCTTCCTATCCTCATAAGTATTTGTTATTATTGTCTTTTTGATAATGGCAATGTTAGCAGGTGTGAGGTGATATCTCATTGGGGTTTTGATTTACATTCCTTAATGACTAGTGATGTTGAACAACTATTCATATACTGGGTGGACATCTGTATCACTTTTTTTGGAAAAATGTCTATTCAAATCATTTGTCCATTTTTTTAAATAGAATTGCATATTTTCTTTTTTTTTGCAATTGAGTCCTATGAGTTCTTTCTATACTTGGGATATTAGCCCTTATTATTTAGATGATTTGCAAATAGTTTCTCCCATTCAGTAGGCTGCCTTTTCATTTTGTTGATTGGTTCCTTTGATTTGGAGAATATTTTTAGGTTGATGTAATCCCACTTGTTGATTTTTTGCTTTTGTTATTGTTCCTTCTGGTGTCAGATTCAAAAAAATCATCACCAAGATCAATGTCAAAGAGCTTACTATTTATGCTTTTTCCTAGCAGTTTTATGGTTTCAGGCCTCACAATCAAGTTTTTAACCCATTACAGTTAATTTTTATGCATGATGCAAGATAGTGGTCTAATTTTATTCTTTTGCATGTGGCTAACCAGTTTTACCAACACCATTTACTAAACAGACTGTTCTTTCTCCACTGTGTATTCTTGCTGTCTGTTGTAAATTAATTGATCATACATCCATGGGTTTACTTCGGGCCTCTCTATACTGTTCCATGGATCCTTGTATCTGATTTTATGCCAATACCATACTGTTTTGATTACAAAGGTTTTATAATATAGTTTGAAGTCAGGAAGTGTGATGCTTCCAGCTTTGTTTTTTTTTGAGAGAGAAATTTTCAATAACAACAGAAAAAAAATCTGATAAACATGAGCAAAGCAACTAAATAAACATTTTTCCAAAGAAGACACCTAAATCACCAAAAGGTACATGAAAAATGCTCAGTGGGGATTATTTCATAATATATAAAAATATTTAATCACTATGATATACACCTGAAACTAGTTGAATGGAGAAAAAAATATATATGTATATATAAATAAAAGAGAAAAGACACTCAGCTTCACTTCTTTTTAGAGAAATATAAACCAAAACCATAATGAGTTAGCATCTCATGCTTGTTAGAATAGCTAACATGAAAAAGACAAACCAGTGCTGGCATGGATGTGGAGAAAAGGGAACCCTTGAAAGGTGTTGGTAGGAAAGTAAGTTGGTGCAGACTCTCAATTGAGAGTTCACTCAATTCCAACAATTTCATTATTTTCCTTCTTGGTTTGCATCCAAAGGAAACGAAAACTGCATATCAAAGAAGTATCCACACTCCCATGTTTATTGTGGCATTATTCATAGGAACCAAGATACAGAAACAACCTAAGAATCTATCAGTGGATGAGTGGATAAAGAAGATGAGATGTAGACACACACACACACACACACACACACACACACACTGGAACATCCTTCAACCATTAGAACATGAGAAAGAAGGAAATCTTGCCATTTGCAACAACACAGGTACACCTTAGGGCATTATGCTAAAGGTCAGATACAGAAAGACAAATACTGTATGATCTCATTTACATTTTAAAAAGCCAAATTCATAAAAACAGAGAATAGAATGGCAATTGCAGGGTCAATGGGGTGGGGAAACTGGGGAGATGTTGTTCACTTATAACTAGTAGATAAATAAGCTCTGAAGATCTAATATATAACATAGTGATTACAGTCAATAATATTGTATTATAAGCCTCAAAGTTGCTAAGAGACTAGATTTAATTGTTCACTGCAAAAAAGAAATGATAATTATGTGAGGTGACAGAGGTGTTAGCTAACACAATAGTGATAATTATACTGCAATATATAAGTGTATCAAATTAATACTCTGTACATCTTAAACTTACATAATGCTACATGTCAGTTATATCTCACTTAAAAAAAAAAGAAGGAAAAGAACTTTTGACTGACAGTAAGCACCACTGAAGGATCAGCATATAAAAAAATTGATATATGCATAGGATTTTGAAAGGTAGAGGTTTTGGAGGAGGACATTTCAGGCAGAAGGAAAAAGGCATAAACAAAATCATAGACACAGAAACATATGGGATATGTTCAAAGATATTAGGCTATTTTAAGTCTATAGTTATGCTGTGATTTAAAGTATGTTTAGATAAATAATTGGAAACAATGTAGAAAGATGAATTTCAGCCAGATTTTAAAAATATTAGAGATATCTCTAAAATAACTTGTCCTCTATGGAAAATGCAAAGAAGAACATTACACTTAAAGAAAAGAATGGCTAAATATGGGGACACTGAGTAGGAAGTTTGGTCACAGTCCAAGTAAAGGAAAATGAGAACTAAATCTAACAAAACAAAATGAGAATGGAAATGGGGAAAAGTTAAAAGGAAGTTACCATAAAAGGAAAGAATTTGAAACATAATGATGGAAAGGAGTAAGGGTTACACTTAGATTTCAAATTGTGATTATTTAGAGATACACTACTTAGAGATCTAGTACTATGCTTGTACTATAAATATAACCTAAAAAATTATAAATAGAAGAAACTAATTTGAAAACAAGGGCATTAAAAATGATAAGAATTGTTTGGGCTATGCTGTTCATTTCGGAATATTTAAGTAAAGGTTATGAGCAAGTAGATGGATATGAGTTTGAGTTTGTCAGCAAAGATACAGGTCTCTGAGATGGTGAAGAATAAAATCTACACAGCTAGTGGCACCCACAAATAACAGAGAGCATAAGAGGTAAGCACAGACTCCAAGAGAATGGTTACTATTGGGAATTAAGTGGGGATAATGGTTGTTAGAGTATCTCAGCAAAGGAGCTTAAACATGTAAAGTACGTACCATTTATTGAAGAAATGATGGGTCCCACTTTCTCTACAGAAATGGTCAGTAAGAAGGTCAGAGTAAAAAATATGACACAGAAGCAAGAGCAAGGACCCTTTAAGAAATAAGAGATGGTAACCATGGTCTAACGTCAAAGAGCAGACAATGAACATGAAGACTGGAAAAGGCTTATAGACTGATTATCAAGTGTTTGTTGTGAAAGTATCTCTGTAAGAAGTGAATGAATAATGAGACGGTGGGGAAAATACTCCAGCTACTCTTCCAGGAGGTTTCGTGGCAAGAGTACAAAACAAACTGATACCATGAGAGACTGTCAGTGAAGAAATGCTTTTACACAAGAAGGATAAACTGGAGCATATCAGTAGTTAAGAGCAAATGTAAGAAGAAATGGAAAAATATAGAAAATGGTGACATAATGGAATGAGTGTTCAATAAAAGAAGAAAAGATTAACATCAAAGTCTACATAGATGGTTTAACACTAAAAAAATGGAGAAACTCTGCCTGTTTTCTTCTTTTCTTTGAGGAAAGAATGAAGAATAAGATTTCAGATACAGATGTAAAGTCTTATATAGGTGAGAGTCTACAGAGATTATTTAAGATGGCATTGCTATCCATTGGTAAGTGAAAGAAGAAGATTAACCTGAGAAGGGTGAAATACATTAGGAATAAAGACAGGGCTGAAATCCCTTTTCAGGGTGATGCAGCATCGAATCAAGAGACAGCCATTTTTGAGCAGTAGCAAGAGAGAAGTAAGATTGGATAGTGGGAATCTGTAGTGGAATTTGCACCATTTAGCTACTTTTTCCAGCAATGCCAAAATAGTCTGAAACAGTGGGAAAAGACCCTGACGACCACTCGGCACTGGTGTTTATTAGACTACAGGCAGCAAAAGTTAAATGGGTGAGAGAATGTAGGGAGTTAATGAGAAGACCATTAAAGAGGCTCAATAAGTCTCACAATCTAAGGAAAAAAGTGAAATCGGATAGAGGTTGATGAACCAGAAATATTAAGAACAGTTCAAGGGATTAGACCTTGGAGAACAAAGTTCAAGTTAGTTGCTAGTGAAGACACAGAAAGTGTGGAAGGTAAGCTACTTCTGTCAGAGGGAGAATTTTCACATTCAAAATCAATAATATTGATTGAAGACCCATAGTGAGCAAAAGAGTAAGCTCTTATTGATCCAGAATGTTTAAGGAATGAGATATCTGATTAAGTAAATATGCTGAGTTAGAATAAATATTATATAAATAGGAAATATCCATGTCACATATTTCTATAAGTAATTAACTACATGAGATTTTGCCAGACGAACTATTATTTTATTCCCAACAGTGATGGAAATATCTGAAATGTTGGACATTCCCAGTCCCAAGTCAATATTAATGATGTATTTAAGTAACATGAAGTAGTATATATATTTTTATGCTTATCCTTACTCTAGTATTTACTTATGTATAGTTCTTAATCTGCATCTAGATCTTTACAGTTTTGGGGGTAAGTTGCATAGGCCTAAGTGTATAAAAGTTCTTCTCACACACTGCCATCTTCTCAAACAAATAGGTTACACTTTGCTATGAGATCAAAAGACTGAGGAGTAAATTGCTTCTATACACTCAGTTGCATAAATCACACCAATTAATGCAAAGCAAAATATGCCTTGGTGGGTTGCTAGAATGAAGGAGTATAAAAGTCTTGAAGGATGACATTTAAAAAAAAAAAAGCAAAACATATAGAAAAAAGAGACAATAGGATAATCAATAATCTCTCCATGGAGAGAGCTGAACTAGATATGCATCAGAAGTCAGCTCAATGCGAAGCTCAGGACTCCTCTTTTATCTTGTCCAATTATTTAGTATAGTATTTTTCTACATTATATTTTTGATACACAAAGGGATATACAGTGGGCTGTCAATTTTTACAACGCAAATAATACATATAATTCACACTTTATTTAATAAATATATGCACTGTCTTGAATGATTCAGAAAAGCCTTCATGATCATGGTTGCTGCGAAGATAGATTGGTTCTCAGAGGAATTAAAGCTAGCCCTTCTTAATCCACGCTAATTGGTATCTATTGTGCAATTCAATCTGGCATTTATAAGAAAAACTAAAGAAAAGAGGCATAACTGTTAGCTGTGTTGGACAAGGAAAGACATGACATTAACTACCCATCCTCTATTTCAGTGTTTCAGAATACTCATGTACTTCCCCACATTGGATGAGGCACCAAAAGATGTGATATTAATTAGTCTCAATGTACCGCAAATTGGGTGAATTGCCTACTCTACTCCCAAACTCAAGTCTTTTTTTTCCCCCTCAAACTAAAGTCTTTTGCTTTAAGGAAAGGTAGCGGTAGGTTTGGTTTTTGTGGGTCAGCTTAGTTAGAAGAGGCTAAATGGCGGTGAGGAAGAGTCATAAATATAGGGGAAATGGATCTCCCTCTCTTGGAAGAGTGCAGAGAGGAGCAGTCCACCACTGAGGGCGGTTCTGTTGTCCTCAACATATGGCTTCCGAGATTCCCGGGGTGAGCCCCAAGCTAGACCATCAAGCAGGAGAGAGAGCCCGGACAGAGGTCTTTAAAGAGACAGAGCAATGACTTGGAAGTAGCAAATATCACTTCTATTAATATATCACAAGCTTGAAATTAATCCTTGGCTGCAACTGGCTGCAAAATACAGCCTTTAACAGGGTATCCATTTATAAAATGAAGATAAAGAGATTGGCTGTGGGACAGCTGGCTTTTCTATCATCCATCCCAACTGAGCTAATTAAAATGTGTGCTAATTTCAGCCTTAGCTTTATATCTACACCTTGGAGATGCTTTGGTGTGTGTATGGGAGGGGAGCGTGTATGTGTGTATGTGTGTGGTGTTTTCCACACGTCCCTTATTCTTTTTTTATTATCTTTTTAATGTTTTTAGTTTATTTTTGAGAGACAGAGAGAGACAGTGTGAGCAGAGGAGGGTCAGAGAGAGAGGGAGACACAGAATCTGAAACAGGCTCCAGGCTCTTAGCTGTCAGCACAGAGCCCGACGTGAGGTTCAAACTCCCAAACTGTGAGATCATGACCTGAGCCAAAGCCGACGCCCAACTGACTGAGTCACACAGGCGTCCCCACATTTCCCTTATTCTTAATTCTTAATAACCAGACTTGCTTTTGAGTTGTTTATTTTTGTTAAAGTTGTTGCATCTGCCTTAGTCTGCTCAGGCTGCTAGAACACAATACTATGAACTAGGTGGCTTAAAACACAGTTTCCCAGGGGCACATGGGTGGCTCAGTCAGTTGAGCATCTGATTTTAGCTCAGGCCATGATCTCACAGTTCATGAGTTCTCAGGAAGTCTGAACCCTACATTGGGCTTGCTGCTGTCAGCACAGAGCTGGCTTCGGGTCCTCTGTCCCCCTTTCTCTCTGCCCCTCCCCCACTCATACTCTCTCTCTTTCTCAAATAAGCATTATATATGTCTCTCTATATACTATATCTACTCATATATCTACATCTATATCGATCTATATAAATAGATATCTACTGATATAGGTACATAGATATAACAGCTTCACAGTTCTACTGCCTGGGAAGTCCAAGATCAAGGTGCAGGCAGACTCAGTTCTTGGTGAAGGACCTCTTCCTGGCTTCTTGTTGTGTCCTCAGAGGATGGACAGAGAGAGATACAGGGAGACAGAGACAGAGACCAAGCCCTCTTTTCTCCTTCTCTTCCTAAAAACAAAACAAAACACTAATCCTATCATGAGGGTCCCACTTTCATGACCTCATCTAATCCTAAATACTTCCCAAACTCCCATCACAATGAGGGTTAGGGATTAAACATGAATTTTGGAGAGGTACAGCATTTAATCTATAACATCATCCAAAGATGATAAATCTGTTTCATTGGCTTATAACTCCTAAGACCTATTTACAGAAGGGAGAAATACACTGCTACTGGCTCATTTGTTTAAATCCACTTAGGTGGGAAAAAAAAGCAAAATAAAGAATCCCGTGTTCAACGAATTCTGATTTGTAAACTTGTCTGTATGTCATTTACTCAAGTTAGTGCATTTCAAGACAAAAAGTATCCAGAAACATAAACCTAGACATATTTATATACCTGTGATCCCAAAATATTTCATGTAGTCACTGGTTTTCATATAACTTTCATTATAAAAATGTTATTGAAATAGTATCATGGATAGCTTAGAGTATGGTGTGAAGCATTTAGATAAATAAGCAAGTTAATTTTTAAAAATAATAGAGTAAATTAATATCAATTGAGAAATATATTAGCATATATATTCTCACTTTATTTCCATTAATCTGTAAGCTAGATGTGGAATAGGAATTAAAACAAAATTTCCATTTTACAAAAGAAGAAAGGGAGGTTCTAAGAAGGTAAACTACTTGTCCTCCACCACCCAGCTGGTAAGTAAGCAGAAATGAGATCAAAACTCAGTTTTTCAACAGTTTCTATTTTCAAAGTAATATTTCTCATGAACTTCCTAACAACCAGGAATTCTCTATTTATTTTATTTGCTATCCTAAAAGGTGATAATTTTCATGGGCTCCTGTTACAAATTTTATTTCACTTTCTTTTTATGTCTAGAGGATATAATACATAAAAATATAATTATCAAAACCCGTTATTCAGAATTGGAATTAAAAATATTTTATCATTTTAGGCACCATGAAATATAGGAGACAAATATTAAATATGCTAATAATTGAAAAACAGATGACTTTAATATTATATTTACAATCAACCAATGAATCTGTGTAAATTTTACTAAAAATATGTCATAAGCCATCAGTGGGTTAGCAGCTGAGTGTGTGCTCATGGGTGTCAAAAGAGTAGGATAGTTGCTAGGTTCAAAGATTATTGTTAAGAAAGCATTACTCTACAGAGAGAACATCATATAGCCATATGATATTTCTATACTGCTTACAATTACAAAGTAATTTCCTACCTTCTCCTCTATTCAGTAATATCTTGTCATCCAGGGAGGGCAGATATTATTATTCTAATTTTATAGATCATCTCTGGATCAGTAATTTTTAATGGTAGACATTCAACCTTTAAACATGCATTCAGAAGCCACTATGTGTCAGGTGTGATTCCAGATGCCCTGGGGATGGGAACCAAAAACAAGGTGTTTGCTCCCCATGGGGCTTCCGGAGTAGCACAGAAAACAGAATCGTACTCCATCACTGTGATACGATGATCACTATGATACCAGTAGAATATACACTGAGTAAGGGGAGGTAGAAATGGCTTCAACACTCAACAGTGAACAAGTATCCAGGTTATCTGAACTGATTCCAGCACCCCTTTCATGATAAACTGAGTAACCATGAGAATCTGGTTGTAAATGTTATTGGAATTCAGAGAATTAAAGAATATCAGGATGTGTTAGGACTGTTAGAGTTAGTGGAGTTCAATTTTGGCTTTCCAGAAGGGTCATTGGTTGGACAGGTGCAAGAGTGAAGGGCCATTCTGAAAAAGGTCATCATATTTGTAAAGCATGGACTTTTCAGGAAGCAGAGTGTGTTGGGATGGGAGTGAGTTGACAAGTGTAACAGAGGCCAAGTATGAGGGAAAAAGTAGGAAATAAAGTTATGACACAGAATTATGGGCACCACTAGCCAGGTAAGAGAATGTTGTTTTCATGCAGAGGGCAAAAGAACATAGGAATCTTCTGAGCAGAAGAGTAACGTAACAATAGTGGCATTTCAGAAAGATGATTGCAGTGAAGGATGGAGTAGAGGAGGAAGGCATGGGGGGAGGTTAACTAATTCAAGAGCTGTTGTAGAATTCCAAACATGAAGGATGGAAGGCTGGGCTTTGATCTTCATGGAAAGAACTGAGAAGAAATTAAATTTGAGAGACATTTTAGAAGAAAGAGATTACTGAATTCAGCAACGACCTCTAGGAAATTTCCAAATAGGAAGCATCAAAAATAACTTTTCTCTTTATACTTACTATACTTTTCATCTCATACTTTCTATGAATTCTTTATGACCTTCCATTTAAGCAATAGTAAGAAGAGTTTAAACATCTAAGAAGAAACGTGACTATCATTTTGTTAAGGACATTGAAAAATAAAATGAGGTAAAAAGATGTTGAAAGTGCACTGCCTATATTAAATGCTCAATAAATGTTCATGAAGAAATTAAGTTTTAAATTACCAAACGTACAAAGTAAATCCTTTTTGCAGAAATTAGCTTCTGGATCTAGGGTTCTCATACTTCAGCTCTATAAAGTATGAAGGCAAGAACAAAGAAACAGAGATATTAAGTGTTAAAAGCTGTGAAATGTCACCAGAGAATGCTTTAGAAGAAAAAAAAAGATACAATCAATTTAAAAGGTGACATATTAAAATATAAATGAGAAGTATCCCTTTTAATTTTTATAACAGGTAAAATACTGGACTGACAAAATTATCTAAATATAGATGGGTAGTACCAGAGTTCATTTCAGAAAGAAAACATATCTGTTTAGTGTCAAGAAAATAGTTATGAACTCTTATCTTTCCTAATCCTCTGTTATGGTAGTAGCTGAATTTTTACTATTAGCCAAAGGTGGGTGGGAATAAGGACACCTTTTGATTATTTCATGGGATGAAAATTTTGAATGATAAAGTTAATTATAAGTACAAATCTTCCAATATCTTTAAAACTAGATAATTATCACAGAACACAGAGTCCAATTTGCTAGAGATTGGCTTCAATTAACATAATGAGGAATGAAATGATAAAATTACTGCTCAAATATTCAACATGCCATTTGGCTTATTCAGCACAACGTATAATGCAGTAAAAATTGATATTTTTCTTTGTAAAGATATTTCTGGACAACTGAAAAAAAAAGCCAGGCCAAACAATAATATACACATTTATTAATTTCATAAGCAAGAAAATTGCCACCACCTTCAGAAAAACTTCCTACCAAAAATTTCATTTATCTTACACATTCTAACCAAAAAGTTGAAATTGTTTTTGAAACATACAAAATTGCTGTGAAATGAATTTCTAGTAAACTAGTTGATTTGGAAAATGTCAATTATATTATTCATGTGTATTCAGAAATTAACTACAGAAAACCATCTCCAAAGCATGCATCTCTCTACGAACTCATTAATTGTCTTTATTAACATGCTCAGTTGAGTGTGATTTTATTGCATTGCCCAGATAGTTCTTGCTGCATTCATAAGTCTCTCCCATCCAAATGTTTTCAGTGATTTATAGCTGAAATTAATCTGATTTTGTTCACTTAGAGAAATACTTCATTCATATCTCTTATGTAGACATTCTGCTACAGATCAGTCTTCACTGGAATGTATAAGGAACTCTTTAAATATTTTTTATAATTTTTTAATGTTTATTTGGATAGGAGAGAGAAAGAGACACAGAGAGAGAGCGCGCCCACGTGAATGAGTGGGGGAGGGGCAGAGAGAGAGAGGGAAAGGGAGAATCCCAAACAGGCTCCACACTGTCAGCACAAAGTCTGATGCGGGGCTCCAGCCCACAAACCGTGAGATCAGGATAGAGCTGAAATCAAGCTTAACCAACTGAGCCACCCAGACACCCCAAGACTGTATCTTAAACCTGAAATCAGACATTACTTCTTTATACTGGCTGAGCAAGACAATGGAACTGTGATGAAAATGAAAGTATTTGTATTTAAAAGACAACAGAGGAAACTGAATGAATTAATAAAACACACCTGAAGTAATCCTAAGTGGGTCCTACTGAAGGGAAGCATTCAGGGCAACTGTTTTATTGCTTTGTCTACTTAGTGTATGTTTATCGTGATGAACAGATTTTGGTTTTAAGGAGGCACATTAAATGTTTGATTTCCTCTCTATACACATTATATCTATGTATATATTCAAGACCATCCTTCTGTATTTAAGTTATTAATGGAAGAAAAAAAATGGAGCCGAGAAAAAAAGAAAATGCTGGTTCTGACATTAACCAACTGTTTATTCATGATAAAGACACAAAATTCAAGCATCATTTAGCTTAAAATGAGTGTCTAATGTCAAAAATCAATAACCACTGAAAGCTGCATTTAGTTTCAACCTTAAAATTCTTTGCATATGTATTTTTATTTAAAGATAATATTTTATTTATTTATTTTAAAGTTTATTTATTTATTTGAGAGAGAGACAGAGAGGGAGAACAGGGGAGAGGTAGAGAGAGAGAGGAAGAGAGAGAATCCCAGGCAGATTCTGCACAGTTAACACAGGAACCAACGTGGGGGTCAAACCATTCCCTGATCTTGTGGGTTTGGCCCTGTGCTGGGCTCTGCACTGCAGTGATTCTGTCTGTCTGTCTGTCTGTCTCTCTCTCTCTCTCTGCCCCTCCTCTGCTTGCTCTCTCTCTCAAAATAAATAAATAAACTTAAAAAAAAAAAGATACAGTCTTTTCTCACTCTGATTTCCTGATCTTTATTGTCCTACCCCAATGAATACATAAAACCTAGTAAGGACCAAAAGGGAAAGCTGTTAATGGTGAAATTACATTACAAAAACGCTAGGTGTGAATCCCAGAAACATGTAATTTTAGATACATGCATGTCAGTGATCTGTTGAGCTCTGTTTTTTTTTTGTTTTTTTTTTTTTCCAATAAACTGACAGTCGAATTTCCACCAGAGACTAAACATCACTAGCAAGTTTAGGGACATTTCTTAACATTTAGTATTTTTACAAAACTAAACACTAGCTTATTATCATTTTCACTGTTAATTATAATCATGTCAGAAGGGCCCTATATACCCACATGAAGAACTAATTCACAGGGAGTTAAGTCACCTACTTAACAAAAGTAGTGGCAAGTTCAGTATATCTTAGTTGGAATTTAAGTCAAGTTTTCTGATTAAAATCAAGCAATACCACTTGTAATGTAATACTCTTTGCCAACTCATCTTTAGAGGTAACAATGACTTGTAACTTTTCTAAAGATTTTTCTCAAGGAGAAACATTCATGTTTCTAGATGAATAGGAGGTTACGTCTTAATAACCTTCAAAACATATCACTACTCCCTTAAAATAAGCCTGCAATCGTCAAACTCCTGTTGGTTAATTTCCGTTGCTGGGAAGACTTGATCCCATTTTCATTGCTTTCCTGTTGGCAAAAACCTGCTCATGTCAAATCATATGTATTAGAGCACTTTTGATTTTTCTCTATAATTCATCTTTTTTTTTTTTTATAAGAGCAGTATGTGCCCGTGATAAAACTGTAACCTGCAGAATAGGAAATAGGTTTAGCAACAATGTAAGAAGACTTTTTTTTTTCTATAATTAGAATGGCTGAACAGTGAAATAGGCTTTCTCTAAGGAAGTATCTATCACTCTAAGGCTGGTATTATGACCATATGCCAGAATGGCAACAGGAAGAAATTTGCATTGACTGAGAGATTAGTTTTCTTATCAAAAGAATCATCTAGGGAGTTTATTAATAGTTCTAGATTCTAGATCATTTTTATAATCTGGCACTTTTGGAAGTACCACCTTAGATGGTCACTAACAAAACTTTTATTTCTGAAAAGTAGTTGCTTTACGGCTGGGAAATGTGTCAAGTGAGGTCTTTGCATTTAAGATGTAGATCCTAGCTTGAGGATTGAAAATGGTTAATGAAATGCATATGATAGTGTGGAAACAAGAAAGAAAGGAAGGAAAGGAGGAGAGAAAGGAAGAAAGAAAGGGAGAGAGGGGAAGAGGGGGGGAAAGGAGGAGGGAAAAGGAAAAGCTGGACTCAGATGAAAGAGGGGTATTTAATACTTGAGGAATATATGTACTAAATTCAGAGATATGTAGGATAAAGTAAGGAAGAAATTAAATATGATTAAAATCCATAGTGAAATACAGATTAGGTCTCTGGGCATTTTTTCTTCCCCACTGTCAGAAAGACTTTAGGTAATAGGAAAAGAAATATCGTCAAAAACTCAAGAACTGTTTGAGAGGAAGGTAAACTAGGAATACAAATACCAAATCTTTACAGTGTCTTTCCTGGATCTAAGCCTGCTGTCCTTCTTTTTTTATAGTAAAGCTATGCTTAGATACATGTGTACTTGTATCTGATCATAACATTTTTGTTTTGATAAAATCATAAATCAAATAATTTAAATTGTCAAACAACTTCTATATTTAGAGATGCTAAACAGACGTAAGAATGACCATATGTCCTATGACTGACAGGATTCCAAAGTATAAATAGCGTTTCTGACTAGCTCTTAGAATGACAACAATACAGGGGCGCCTGGGTGGCTCAGTTGGTTAAGTGTCCAACTCCGGCTCAAGTCATGGTCTCACAGCTCGTGGGTTTGAGCCCCACGTCAGGCTCTGTTCTGACAGCTCAGAGCCTGGAGCCTGCTTCAGATTCTGTGTCTCCCTCTCTCTCTCTGCCCCTCCCCTGCTCATGCTCTGTCTCTCTCTCTCTCTCAAAAATAAAATAAAGACATAAAAAAATTTTTAATTAAAAAAGAATGACAACAATACAAAAATAATCAACAAGACACTTGCCTCTTTATAGGTACAACAAAACATACTTAGATTACATTTCTATAAGACAAAAAGTTGAAGTTCTATTCAACGTTTTTAATCAATAGTACATCATAATACAATTTGTGTAGTGTCACTGATACCAATCTTATAGTGAACTTTCCTTCTGAGACAACTCAATTTCAATGAGAGATTAGTTATTCATATATGTATATTCTCTACATAATGCCGCTTTCTGTGCATAATATGAAAGTGTAAAAAAGATTTTGTCTAATGAACTTTGGAAGGCAGCTACACTCACCACTATACCACCAACGCACGCTGTCTAATGAACTTTGGATACAGGTAAATATATTACTGTGTAAGAGTGGTCAGCCTTTGCATGCGAGGATTTTAGATAAATATAACTTCATTATGTATATTTGACAATATCTTTGCTTAGGATGTTTAATATATAGCACTCATAGGTGAATAACAAAAGAAAGAAACCCGCTAGAAAATAGCATCATATTAAACATTTTATATTTATAAAAATATTTAAATAGTTCTTCAAAGGAAAATCATCTCTTACTCTGGTTTCATAGTATTTGTGAAATATAAAATTCTTCTTGTCTAAAAGACAACTTTTGCTGATTTCTTTCATCCATTTATGTACTAAATAAATCATTGAGCAGCTATCACATGCTTTTTTTTTTTTTTTTCGTTTCTTATTGTGTAAAAGGTGCCAGGAATAAAAGCCATGATTATGACATGGTTACTGTCCTTCACGAGCTCAGAGTGTCCTGCAGAGGGAATCCCTCGGGGGAACAAAATGAAAATCATTGCTTTTTTCACACTAGAGATACAGATGAGGTACTTTTTATATTAAGACTTAAAATTACAAGACATGGGGCATCTCGGTGGCTGAGTCAGCTGAGCATCTGACTCCTGATTTTAACTCAGGTCATGATCTCACTGTTTGTGAGTTCAAGCCCTGTGTGGGCTCCGCTAGAGATTCTCTCCCTCTCTGCCTCTCCCCCAGTCACATTCTCTATCTCTGGCTCTCACTTTCTCAATAAATAAATACACTCAAGCGGCGCGCCCCGCCCCGCGTCGGGACCTGGGTCTGGTGCGGAGAGCCCCTCCTCCCGGGAATCGGGGCGTGGCCAGAAAGGGGGCCGCCCCCTCGCCCGTCACGCAACGCGCGTTCGTGGGGAACCTGGCACTCAACCATTCGTAGACGACCTGCTTCTGGGTCGGGGTTTCCTACGTAGCAGAGCAGCTCCCTCGCTGCGATCTATTGAAGGTCAGCCCTCGACACAAGGGTTTGTAAAAAAAATAAAAAGTAAAAAATAAAAATAAATAAATACACTCAAAAAAGAAAAGACTTAAAATTACAATATACCCAAGCCCCTCAAACCTACTCCTACCCCAGGTTTTGCTGCTGCATGCAAATAGCTCTAAATCTATCTACAGATGTTTGCAGTGAAGGGAGGCACCACATGAGGTCCAATGTGATTGTGGACCTCAGGCCCGCATCCATTTTGTAGGGTTGTGGAGCATATCAAAGGCAAGTGCCAATCTCACATTGACTCTGTTCATAGCAACCAGGCTACTCTTAGAGTGTTAAAACATTCCATGTCCTGCTTCCTTGGTGCGTAGTCGTGCACGGTCCCCAGGGCACCCTTCACTGGGTGGTCAGATGTGCACAAATCCGTCATAGGCTATGTCCCCCAGGTGCAGGGTTGCCCCATTGGCCTGGATTTTTTTCTTTTCTTTTTTTTTCCCCAAGTTTATTTATTTTGAGAGAGACAGAGGGAGAAGGAGAGAGAGAATTCCAACCAGGTTCTATGATCCCGGGACAGAGCCTGACAAAGGGCTCAAACCCATGAAGCCCTGAGAGCATGAACTGAGCAGAAGCCAGGAGTCCCATACTTAACCAACTGAGCCTCCCAGGTGCCCCTGGGTTTTTTCAGTTCAACATGTGCAGTGAATAATCTCTCATGGCATTTGTTTATTGAATGACTACAAAGAGAAGAAGAATTTGGAGGATATTCTCTAATACAGAATGAAGAAGGCACTAGGGAAAGGATGAAAGAGCTGATTTCCCTTCAGTCTTTTTCTTCCATCCCTCTTGTACTGAAACCATTTGTGTTCTCTCATTGCCCTTTAAAATGCTAGTTACACCATTTCGTTATTTTTATAGAGCACTTTGCAGTTTATGAAGCTAATCCATATGTTCTTTCATTAAGGAAGACACTACCACTTCGGTGTGAATTAGTTTAAGAATTTACCCTCACTAGGTACAGGATACAGATACAGTAAGTCAAAATGATGAATATTTTGTCATCGTAACAATGGCTCAATTTTTAAAGCATTTAGTATTAATCATGTATAGTCATAGGTAGGTGATATGTATTGCTTCATTTGATCTTTAATCCTAAGGAGTAAATATTACCATTATTTTTTACAGATGGGAAGAGTGAGGCAATAAGATAGTAAACGATTAAGATAACAAGTGTAGTCCAGGCAGTACTGCCAGAGCCTGGATGCTAATCTGTGACCCATCCTACCAACTTCTGGAAATTTTCGGGCATCCCATCATTATTGTGTCAGGCCAATCATTATTGTGCAGAGAAATGACCAAGCTCCAAAACACAACATGTGGGTAACTGCTCAATTCTAAAATGAATTCTATGGGCGACCTTCACAGCTAGAACAGATTGAGTAAATAATGCTGCTTCCTTGGATGGGTTCAACGTAATCTGCCTAAAACCACAAGAGACAGAGAACTTGATGTCTTAGGGTCACTTCAAGGTTAATAAACTAACTAATAAAAATAGATAGTCATTAAGATCAATACTCAACAAAGACCAGAAAATGACAAAGGAATATAAAATACATATTTGATATCTGAAAATAGCAGAGCATGAGGTTTTCTCACTATAAAATAAATTAGGTATTAGTAATGTTCACTTTGTAGGAAATATTTGTCTCATTGTCCTCATAGCTTCTTCTAATACAATTAGAACCCTAGTAATAATTAAAAGAGGAAGTAGCCTCTCAAACACAGACAGTCACAAACTAGCTAACTGATTCTAGGTCAGTGGGTCTTTCTCTACCTGTTTTTCTACATATTAATTTTCTGTTTGGGGAAAATGTATTGCAAAACCCCTCTGCTTTATTCTTTCTTTATACATTGTAAATACAAGGACTTCAATATTCTCTAGGAAATTACGGCCCATCAGGGCACACAGAACATTCTACTTTCCAGAGGAAAGGTTGGAAGAAAAAAATTACATATAAAAGCATCAAATCAAGACTAAATCCCTATATAGTCCCTTGGTTTATATCACCATCAATCAATACTAAGCAATTGCAATTAGTTAGAAGAGAGCTAAACCTTAGAGTTGCTGAACAGATGGAAAAACAGAAAAGAAACGAAGCTATCTTCCCTGATCAGATACACAAAACCACATGACCATTTTCTTCTCATCGATTTCCCTCCTCATTAAGATGTGTTCATTTACGTGCTTTTATTTTGAAGTTTCTGATTAGTATTTTGAAACCAGAATTGTCTTCAACAAAATATTTTGCTCATTATTCTTATTCTACAGAGGTAAATTCCAAACTATCTTGGGTGAAATAATTATTTATGCTTTATTTAACCATCTCCAAATACAAGTAACCCAGAGTCCTCTTTAGTGCATTCTAGCATGAGATGTGCCAGGTTCTTCAAATACTCACTCTGATGAGAGTAAGGAGGATAAAATAACTGTAACACATAATTCTTGCCTTCTCATATGTTAAATTCTAAATTAAAGCCAACATACAAGATAAATAGCAAACTTCAATAGGGTGTGAGTAGTCAAAATAGTTCACTCAGGAGGTGGAACTCAGCTGTACTTACAAGACAGATAACATTTATATAGAGAAAAAAACCATAGATCTTCCCAGAAAGAAACAGAAGAATAATAATGCAGAAGTATGGAGGCTGGAATGTAAACAGCATGCCTGTGGGAACAAGGGCCTTATCAATCAGCTTACTGGAGTTAGACTAAAAAGAGGCTTCATTCATAAACGGAAAGTGACGTATTCTATGTACACAGTAAAACCTTGGTTTGTGAGCAGTTTGTTCCAGAAACACACTTGTAATCCATAGCACTTGTATATCAAAGTAAATTTCCCCCTAAGAAATAATGGAAACCCAGATGATTTGTTC
The DNA here is from genome assembly GCF_006229205.1 of Suricata suricatta. Taxonomy (NCBI): domain Eukaryota; kingdom Metazoa; phylum Chordata; class Mammalia; order Carnivora; family Herpestidae; genus Suricata; species Suricata suricatta. Next base: position 17,809,234 of record NC_043700.1, read on the forward strand.
CACAACTCCAAAATATTCATACAAAAGATTACAATGCTGTAATACACAAAATAATAAAGGAAAGAAAATATAAAAAAAAAACAAATTTATCTGAACTTACCTTAGAAAACCTTCATGGCTGATGCGAGGAAGACCCCTGCTTGCCTTGAAACCGTCTTCATTTTCTGTTCAGGAGATACCCAGCTTACTTATGAGATTGGCGTCCAAGGCCTTTGCCTTCTCACAGATAAAAGTTCTCAGTCACAGTATCACCTGCCAGCTGCTTCTCATTCATCCAAATCAGAAGCCACTTTTCTACATCTTCCAGAACACATGGCCATTGCTTTGACATTCTAATGACTCCTTTTACTGCGAGGCCCCTTATTTCTTCTTCTTCTTTAATATCGTACAAATGATATAGACTTCTTATAAATTCTTGCATTTTCAGCCACTTGCATACCTCATTCATACTTCTCGATGGTTTCTTTCTTAACTTCTACTGTAATCATCTCCTTCTCACGTTTCTTTTCAACCATTTTCTGCATGGGAGCCACTGTATACACTTGCATGGATGTTAACCATAGTACAGTACTAATAAACTCTTGTCATATACTGTATTTAATGTAATGAATGGGCAGTAAGGCAGAAGACAAAAGGGTCTATATCTGCAAGCAGTCCGACCTAGAATAAAGCAAACCATCCCTAAGCTTACTCTTGAATGGAAAAGCAAAGGACTGTCCATAAGTGCTTTCAAGTGACAAAAAATGTACCAGTGCCAGTGGTGGGTATCTTCCAACATTTTGAAAAATCACTGATTTTTGCCAAATACTGTGGCCTGAGACCAAGGATCTGAGCATGGGAGATGATCATCCACAATCCTACAGTGTGAGAGGGAGAGAGAGGAGAAATCACCACTCAGTTATGATCATGAGACAGTTGGCAGCATGTACTATTTGTATTGTAAGACATCATTCATTTATCAAGTTAAAATTTGTTAGAAATGTTTGCTTGCCTTATGGAACACCCACAGAACAAGTTACTCACAGTCTAAGATTTTACTGTATAAATATATGGATGAATGATTATACGCACACATGCACGATTTGAAAAGTCAAATAGGATTAATATGTTGAGGCCCTTGGCACACAGAGAAACTGGAATTTCATTTTGGAACAACAAGAAACAACTGAAACTTCTCACAGTTCAACTGAAATCTCTCAATTTTACAGAAATTTAGAGATGATAATAATCACTAATCTATTCAACCAATATTTACTGGGCATCTACTCTGCACAAGGTACACATTCTTCATACTTAATGAGCTCAGACAGTGCCAAATAAAAATGTGTAAATATAGGAATATATTTATAGTACTTTTAAGAGAGCAATACTAAAGATGTACAGAGGTAGGAAAAAGAGCTGCACTGAATTAATCTGTATTGCAGGTGACAAGGGATTAGATATATTATTAGTATTTGTTAGCCAGATGAAAGAGAGATAGGAAATCCACACAGAAGACACAATGTAAACTTAGAGAGGCAAATATTGGTGTCTATGAAATTGCAGAGAGATGGGCATTGTTGAACATAAAATATTTGTCGTCTTGGGCTGCCTGAGTGGCTCAGTCGGGTAAGTGTCTGACTTTGGCTCAGGTCATTATCTCACAATTCAAGGGTCTGACCTTGGCTCAGGTCATTATCTCACAATTCAAGGGTTCGAGCCCTATGTCAGGCTCTTTGCTGACAGCTCGGAGCCTGGAGGCTGCTGCAGATTCTGTGTCTCCCTCTATCTCTCTGCCCCTCCCCTGTTTGTGCTCTGTCTCTCTGTCAAAAATAAATATTTAAAAAAATTTTAAAGTATATTTGTTGTCTTTATAATTGCCTGGATTAATTTTATGAGGCTAAAGAGGTTACGTAGGGTTTAAAATAAAAAGGAAAGCATTTTTTAAAAAAGGATTTTACAACATATTTTAATGTACTTTATACTTCAGGCCTGATATTCTTTTGTAACTGGTGTATGCCGTGTGTGTGTGTGTGTGTGTGTGTGTGGTATGAATACTTCCTGGAAACTCAAGAAGCATTCTGAAATCATTTGATGCTCTTTTTCCTTTTGGATTCTTCCCACTTTCAAAAGATTATTATAACATTCCACTAGATGTGGTTTTGAAAGGGGGAGTCATTAGATTCCCAACACAATAGAAATGTGTGAAATATTAGATTTGTCTTATTTCTAAAATAGGGACAGTGGCCACTCTTGTCTGGAAGAATGCCATTTCAAATGATTAGATTCTGGCAGACTGGAGAGAGCAGGTGTATTTTAATTGAATTATTTTTCAATTTAATCTGACACAGTAGGTAGTCTCTATGGATTTTTCGTCAGCCTTTGCATGAAGGTAAGAAATTCCGAGAAAAGGTAGGTGTGAAACTCAATATTTTCTTATTTAGAAAATGGAGATATATAGAGGAAGTTTAAAGCCAGATCTATTTGTGTCTGAAAGGATATGCAAAGGCAGGTTTGAAATACTCAGAGCTATCGTCAGATCTAATAAGCTACTAACAGTTTGAAAGAGTAGAAAACCTTGGATGTTTAACAGTAAAAGGATCCAATGGCAAGACGCCATCCTGAGAAATTTTGGTCTCCCAAAACTGGGAGACTGAATTTCAGCCTCCATAGGTCCCAAGAAACAAACAAACAAAAAAATTAAGGTGTTGGGGATCTGAATGGCCTGTGAAGATACAAAAGGTTGAAAAGCCATTTGCTAAAAGTAAAATTATGATCTATGTAATTAAAATTCTCTTTCAGTCCAATGATAATCACACCTGGAAAATGAGTGCTGTCAAAGAGAACCACATGCAAGAGGAAGGGAGTGAACAACAGGACAGACTCGGTGGGCACCCAGACCAAGCCATTCCCCTGTTAGCCTATTCAAGGATCAAAAGGGGGTATAAACTCAACGTTGCAGTTTCCTGGGTCACTGATGGAGCCACCTGTGGGACCGTTGGGACCATGAAGACTGTGGTCACTTCCCCTGCCAGGAAGCTCCTATAGAGGCAGCTGGCAGGCTGAGGAAAGGTCTCACTCCCTCACTTTCCAAGAGCTTTGCCTCACCCAAACTTCAGCAAATTCTCTCAGCTTTCAGGATAAAAGAAGGGGAGGCCCTTTGACTTGCACTTTAAGACTTACATTAGACTTTCCATCGGGCCCATTATTGCTAGTAAATACCACTGATTACAAGTGAAACGATCAAACTGCTGTCAGTTGTACACAGAACGACCACAGCCAGAGACGGCTCTAGTCGTAGTTAAACAAGCAACAGATCACACCACTAGAGGCAAGGAATGCATAGATTGAAATGGGACAAATAGCAAATTTCCATCAGGCCTCCCTGATATGTATTTTCTGAGACCATACTGTTGGACACTGGATGCTCTCTAAAAGTCAAAAAGGCAATGATGGGAAAGTGGTTTAATGGAGGCCTAAGCTTTGGACCAAGAAGGAAAACGGAAAGCCAAGCTGTTCCTATTTTCTTGCTGAGTCAGTGAAAGTAAAAGGGGGAAAAGACAGAAAAAGAATCCCCCAGAATGTTTGCCAGATTCCCAACCAGGTTGCAGTGTGTCTTAAACTGAGAAGTCAAAATACCAGAGGCTAGTGAGAATTCCACTGTGCTGTCCCTGAGACTTGGAGGTCCGGCTCGGTGGGGTTGCAGAGATATTTCTGCTCAAGTGCTTCCAACATAGGAATGTTTGTACATAATAACAGCCACTCACCAGAGCATAAGCTTGTCAACTCTGCCTCCCGTCAACAGAGGCTTTCATGAGCACTCTGTCATTTTAGTCTCAGCCTTTCTGCCGTCTCAAGCAGTGGCTTTTAAATTCTTTGACCACAACCTACTGTAAGAGCTGTATTTTACATCCTGACACATAAATACAGACATAAGAAATTTAAGGGAAAGAGTCACAAGATAATACCACGTTGGAGGGACTTTGATATTTCCTTTTATTTGTTATTCTATTTAATCTCATTGCTCGTCACAATTCACTGGTGTTTGGCTCGTGACCAACTTATGGGATGGATGTGTGTAATCGGCAGTGAAAAGGTCCAAGATGGTTTTTTTTTCTTTTTAACTAAAGCAGATTCTGTTCTTATTTGTTCCAAAAACAAATAAAAATATTCTCCAAGACATTAAATACAGTTAATAAAAATAAAATAAAATCAATATATAAAGCAATAATCATTTCCTGATGAATCTTAATGATTAAGATGTACCTTTGATCATTTATACTATAGAGCACTGAAGTGGGTCCCACTGGATGCATGAACAGGAAACTTATCAACCATGTGAGAGATAGCTCTGTGCCATCATACTTGGCATTAAGAGGGTCAGTATAGATGGAGAATGTCTATTATACTCCGTTATTTTGGACTGTGTTTATCCCTATTAGATTACTCATATATAAAATTAAGATTTTTTTGAATACTTCTTTTCCTTATTTATCCTAGTTTCTCTTTGGGAGGCAAAACATACTCACAAATAAATTTACTTCCAAGTACATCTCTATAGCCAGAGGTTTATTTACAAACTAAGAGTGAAATCTGTAAGTCACTAAAGCTTTTATCTTTAATCTGTACACTTTGTGTGAAATGCCTGTATCTAGGAAATACATTTCCAGAGAATTTTTAATGTTTCAGTCTTTCTTATATCAGATGTATTTTTTTCTATGTACAAAATACCTAAGGAAGTAATCAAAGCAGGTAATAGCATAATCCAGAAAATATATTCATTCAATAATGTCGACTGAAGAAAAACAATTGTTATTTAAGGTTTTTTTTTTTTTATAAGTTTGTCCTTCCTTTTCACTATGTGTAAACAGCCTTAATGATTTGGCCAAGTTGCTTGGATTAGATTTACGCTGAAATACCAGTTGGGGTCAAAACAAAGTTTAAACCAAATTCCAGAGTGGGGAAATCCCAAGTGTCACCAGATTTATAATTCATTCTCACACACAAAATAACCATTATGGTCTAGGGGAAATAGACATTATAGGCTAATGAAGATAGAAACCTGACAATTTACTAAAGACTCCAAGGGTAATTTATAATTTTTTTCAAACTGATTAAGATAGAAGCAAGATATAATGTTCTAAATCAAAGCTTTTTTTATATTTTTATAATAGTTTATTGTCAAATTGGTTTCCATATAACACCCAGTGCTTCTCCCCACAAGTGCCCCCCACCGTGACCATCACCCCCTCCCTCCCTCCCCCTCCCCCTTCAGTCCATGGTTCGTTTTCAGTATTCAGTAGTCTCCCTTGATCTGTGTCCCTCACTCTTCCCCGCTCTCTTTCCCCCTTCCTCTCCCCATGGTCCCCTGCCAGGTCTCTCCTGTTAGACCTATGAATGCAAACATATGGTATCTATCCTTTTCTGCCTGACTTATTTCGCTTAGCGTGACACCCTGAAGGTCCATCCACTTTAAATCAAAGTTTTGATTAAATTATTTTATTCACAAACTAAGCATGACTAAAGTCAACTAGAGTTCAGAAAAAGGGGAAAGATAAATTATTAAAAGAAAATAACCAATTTGGATAACTTAAGTCAGAGAGTTATAAAGACAGGTGTTACTGGGCTTCGGATGGAAGAAAGGATAATCTGAGAAGGCCTCGACTCAAGAGGCAGATAGAAAGGAAGACTGGAGATGAGAGATTCCATAGGTATGTTCTAGTCCATTTTACAATGGAAGGAAGGTAATCCTAGGGAATTCGTGTGTTATTCAGACCATTTCAACATTTCTTCCAAACATATCAAATTAGTGGATGAAAATCTCATTTTTGAGGTAGCTATGGTTTAAGTAGGTTTCTGAAGCTCCTGGCTGTTTTCTCTGCACTTAAAAAGATGTCCAAATTAAACCGAGAAGATTAGGCAGGAATCGGCATCTCCACAAAGGACTGCCTTTGTTTGCATCATGTTCCTCAGGCTTTTATCTACGACTGAAATCAAATGCTAGACCTAAATTGAATCAAATTAAATACCTAATTTGGGTGTTTTATGTATATATATTTTCAATGGCAAGAGTGTACGAACTAGAAAATATCTCAAGGTAAATACAAACCCAAAGAGAAATTTATAGCTTGACATTTTCAGTGAAACTTACCAAAATAATTTTTTAAAGAATGTATACAATTTTTTCTTCAAAATAAAGAGAGAAAAATTATCTTAAGTAAATTAAAAAGAAGTGAATTGTCTAGGAATATAAATAGATGAAGACAGACTTCTAAGGATGACTATAACAATAAAATGAAAGGTTAAAAAGTAGAGCTTCATTGGGGCGCCTCAGTGGCTCAGTCGGTTACGGGTCCGACTTTGGCTCAGGTCATGATCTCACAGTTTGTGGGTTCAAGCCCGGCGTCAGGCTCTGTACTGACAATTCAGAGCCTGGAGCCTACTCCGAATTCTGTGTTTCCCCCTCTCTCTGCCCTTCTCCTGCTCACACTCTGTCTATGTTTCTCTAAGACAAATAAACATTTAAAAAGCTTTTTTAAAAAAGTGGAGCTATGTTATATCTTACAATTTTTTTAGAGAATGATTTTTTTTTTACCAAGAGGTTTTATCTTCTAAGAAAATTGAGAGAAAAGTATAGAGATTTCCCACTTAGCTTGTCCTGACACATGTGTAGCTTCCTCATTACCAACTTCCCCCACCAGAGGGTACGTTTTTGCCATTTATAAACTTCCATCCTGATCACCTGCAGTCCATCATTGACATTAGCGTTCACTTTTGGTGCTATACGTTCATGGCTTTGGATGAGCATATAATGATATGTATTCATGTCATAAATTTTCATTTCACCTGTTCATCCTTTCACTTCAGTCCCTGGCAACCACTGATCCTTTTATTATTTTCATAGTCTTACCTATCCTAGATTATAGCAAGAATCATACAGTATGTAGTTTTTTTCACATGAGGTTCTTTCACTTAGTAATATGCATTTAAGTTTCCACCATGTCTTTTCATGGCTTGTTAGCTCATTTATTTTCAGCCCTGAATAATATTCCATCGTCTGGATATACCACAGTTGAACCATTTACCTAATGAAGGACATCACTGATGCTTTCCAATTTTTGAAACTATGAGTAAAGCTGTTATAAATATGTGTGCATAGGTGTTTCATGAAAATAAACTTTCCACTCCTTTGTGTAAATAAATACCAAGAAGGACTGCCAAAATGATATGGTCCAAGTATGCTTAGTTTTGTAGGAAACTGCCAAACTGTCTTTCAAAGTGGCTGTACCATTTTGCATTCCCTAGAGCAAGGAATAAGCGTTCCTGTTACTCCACATCCTTGTCAGCATTTTTTGTTGTCAGTATTATGAATTTTGGATATTCTAACAGGGGTGTAGTGGTGTCTCATTGTTTTAATTTTCATTTCCCTGAATACACATGATGTGGAGCATCATTTCATATGCTTGTCACCTTTGGTAGATCTTCTTTGGTGAGGTGTTTACTAAGGTCCTTGGCTCATTTTTGAATCAAGTTTTTTGTTATCTTATTGTTAAGTTTTAAGAGTTCTTTATATATCTTGGATTATAGTCCTGTACCAAATGTGTCTTTTAAATATTTCTCAGCTTATTGGCCTGTCTTCTATTTTCCTTGGTGGTTTCTATTGCAGAGCAGAAGTTTTAAATTTTAATGAAGTCCAGATTATCAATTGTTCCCCCCATGGATCATGCCTTTTGAGTTGTATCTAAAAGTCATCACCACATCAAGGTCATGTATGTTTCCTATGATATTACCTTCTAAGAGTTATATAGTTTTGCATATTGCATTTAGTTCTGTGATTCACTTTGAGTTAATTTTTATCAAGGATATATGTAGGTTGTGTGTCTACATTCTTTTTTTAATTTTTTTGTACATGGATATTCAGGTGTTTCCCTTCTAGAATTTTGAAGTCTTCAAATATAGAACATTTAGTAAGAATTCTAATGTATTTGAATGCTTTTGTCATTAGTTTTATGTTGGATTAACTTTCAAAGTGATCAAATTTATCAGAAGGTCACAGACACTCATAAATGGAAAGCAAAGCTTCCGAAAGTTCATTGATAAGCCTGAAACACATTCTGTCTCTTCTTCACACAATTTCCTTTTTTTCCTTTTTTTCTGTAAGTGGCAGAATAAATTGTCATCTTTTCTCTGGTCATTTCCTATATTGAATGTTTTTCTAATGACACTGTAAAAGATGTTTAGCCATGGAGTTTAAAATGTTTATGTAGTAACCAGTTACAATCATTTCAATATGAATCCTATATGTGGGTTCTGTCTATCAAAGTGTATGGTTACAGAAAACAAAGACTAAGTATTTTCACTAACATTTTCAAACTGTAGAGAAAAGTCTGTATAATTCACCACAGATTCTAACTTTATACTAAAGAATACCTAACTTTTAAGTCATCTTTACTACTTATAAAAGTGTTAAATCATTTCTAAACATTTAATTTATTTGGGTGGGGGGGCCTGGGTGGTTCAGCCAATTAAGCATCGGACTTTTGATTTCAGCTCAGGTCACCATCTCATTGTTCAGAGGGACCCAGCCCCATGCTGGACTCTGTGCTGACTGTGTAGCCTGCTTGGGATTCTCTCTCTCTGCCCATTCCTCACTCACATGCTCACTCTCTCTCTTTCTCTCTCTCTCAAAATGAATAAATAAGCTTAAAACAAACAAAAACATATTTAGTTTATTTTTAAAGTTAGAGAAAGCAATATATGTCAAATATGAAAACATTTTCCATGTAGATTAACTAGAGAGGATGTAAAAACCGATATATTATTGTCTATCTAAATTGTACTCCTGCTTCCCAATTCTACCAACTTTAATAGGAATTCCATAAAAGAGCCTATTAGAATTTCAATCAGGGGGAGCTTGGGTGGCTCAGTCAGTGGAGCATCCGACTTCAACTCCGGTCATGACCTCATAGCTGGTGAGTTCAATCCCTGCATCGGGCTCTGTGCTGACAGCTCAGAGCCAAGAGCCTGCTTTGGATTCTGTGTCTCCCTCTCTCTCTTCCCTTCCCCTGCTCACGCTCTGTCTTCTCTTTCTCAAAAACTAAATAAACATTGAATAAAAAAGAATTTTAACCAGTGTGCAATTAATTAAAAGGCTAATTTAGGCATAGCAGACATCATTACAATGTTGACTCTCTCTATGGACCTGTTACAACTTTCCATCAGTTATATAATTTTCTTGATATGAATTCCAAAAACTTAAAATCATCGTTATATCATCTCTGGATATATCTGGACTTGTGACCTAGATGAACATTCAGTACAGTTATGTAATTTTCTTGATATGAATTCCAAAGACTTAAAACCATCGTTACATCATCTCTGGATATATCTGGACTTGTAACCTAGATGAACATTCATTATGAACTATAGAAAAACAGACTTATTATCAAGAATTGTGACATGTCTAAGAATTTGCCCTGCCCGTAAGCAAACAGTTTAACCTGCTCTGGTTTTCTGAACGCGGCCAGACAACAAGATGCTCCTGGATCAGAAACAGAAGAGTTTATTACTCCCAGGAGTAGCCGAGTTTTAACACTTAACTCCAGTTCCGCAGGGTGTTGTGAAGAGGCCGGAGGACAGACACCTGCATACACAGTAGACTGCATCAGAACAGAACCCTAAGCTCCAGTCTCTCTTATCACAGGGTATGAAGGATTTCTTGCTCTTTGCTTAAGAAGGAGGCATCCTCTCCTTTAATGACTATAAACAAACCTGTCCTTTTCTCAGAGGAGAGTTGTTGCCTTGATCTTCCAAGGCTACTTGCTCTGTAAACATCCTTGTAGAGATTTTCCAGAACAAAGCACAGTATCTCTCAAGATGCTCAGAAATGTGAGTCTAAGTAAAATGTCCTCAATAAGATGACACAATCATAGTATATTAAAGCTTTAATTTATATTTTCCTTGTGTGAAAAGTATGTTGATTTTTTTTTTCTGGGTAAAAGTAGGTTGTTCAAACAGATGCCGATCAGATAAAGTGAGAATCTGAGGTAACCTTGGTAAAAATATAAATATTTGTCTTTTGGTTATTGCTAAATCCTAATATCTATTATGGTGCCTAATGCAGAGTGGGCACTCAGATTATATCTACTGCATAAAATACATGGATTAAACAGAGTATTTATTGTTTTTCTTTTCCCGATTCCTTTTTTTCTTTAATAATTTTTTTTCAGATAAACGGATCTGCTTTGAATTATCTGTAAATCTGGGGGGAAGACTTTTTCAAATGGCTTAAGATTATGGATATCTTTCATGACTTCATCATAAAACACAAACACAAAAACCATAATAAGGGGTGTTTAACCAGGACAATCAAAGCTGCTATGGGTACGAGAACGTATTATTGTAACACCCATAATCTCAGAGCCTATAATTACTAAATAAAGTGATCTTTCTCAAACACAAATCTTATCAGCTCATTCTTTCATTGAAACTTTTAGAAGGATTTTTATCTTGAGGATCATTTAAAAACTCTATACCATGTGATTCATCATGTAGCCTCTGATGCCATTTTGATAAATAGTCTACAATATAATTTTACCAAACTACCTGTCATTGTTTGAATATGGCAAGCACCCATTCTTTCTTTTTCTACCTGGGTCTCTTTCTTCCACGTGTTGTTTCTGTCTAGTTTCTGTACATCTACATCTAATATTACATATGTGTAAATAATTTGTCCCCCAACAAAGTTGCATGTTAATTGTACTGGGAAATTACCCTCAATTCTTACCAGAATGAGCCAAAGATCCTGTCTATGAAGTTAGTTGTGTATCAAACTATATATTTCTCAATCACCAAGTATATACTATATAATTATTGATCTATTGCCTGTATCCTTTCTGGGGTGTGAATCACTTGTTGTATGTTTTACTATTTATCACAATGCTTATAGGATCATTTGAGAACCCTACGGTGCTCATTGATTGTGACACTTCTTATTCCAAGAAACTTTACTTGGATCAGACAAGGGGTGTTCACAGTTTTTTTTTTTTTTTCCTTAACTCAAGGAACTGACACCTTACAAGGAATTATTTGCTTAGCACTAATTGAACATCTTCTAAATGTAAAGTTCTGCGAAGGCTGTAATTTGAATAAAAGAGTTGTTCCTCTTAAAGGGGATTAAAGTTTAGGGAGGTAGACATGTGTAAACATATGACAAAGAAATAGATAAAAAGAGAAGGAGGGGCAAAGACGTATCTTAATATTTCATTAGTGTAACTGTATAAAACATCTATCTGATCCAGTGAGAATGATCAGTTGAAAGCAAAAAACTAAACAAAACAAACCCTTAAAGTAAAAATTAAAAAGAAAAAGATTTACAGCCTAAATACTTGGTTTGAATTTAAGGTGTATGATTGTAATTTATTCTGTAATTTTTATTTTAAGGCCAGGAATTTTCTTCTGAGTATGGTTTTGCAGAAATGGGTCCTATGTGGTTTTATTACATAAAACATAGCCACAAAATCTCATTCAATGTATTTCAGATTTATAAGAAGTTTTTTTATTATTTATTTTGAGAAAGAGAGTGTGAACGTACCCATGAGTAGAGGAGGGCCAGAGAGAAAGGGAAAGAGAAAATCCACGCAGGCTCTGAGCTGTCAGTGCAGAGCCCGACGTGGGGCTCAATCCCTCAAAATGTGAGATCAGGCCCTGAGCTGAAATCGAGAGTCAAACACTTAACCAACTGAGCCACCCAGGTGTCCCAGAGTATTTCAGATTTTTAATTTTTTTTAATGTTTATCATTTATTTTTCAGAGAGAGAGAGACAGAGTACAAGAGGGGGAGGAACAGAGACAGAGGGAGACACAGAATCTGATGCAGGCTCCAGGGTCTGAGCTGTCAGCCCAGAGCCTAATGCAGGACTCAAACTCAGAACTATGAGTTCATGACCTGAGCCACAGTTGGACACTTAACCAACTGAGCCACCCAGGTGCCCCAAAGTATTTCAGATTTTTAAAAGAGAAATAAAATTATAGAAGTTTGGATGAAGAAAACATTTCTTCACTTTTTGTGATTTCCTTGCACACTAATTCCTCAATCTGACCTATAGCAATTCAATCAAAAATATAATTTTTTGCCTTTATAATATTTATAAAGCACTTAATTCAGTCTTAAATATAAATATCCCTTTTCACACTGATATATCATTGATTTATATAATTACAAAATTATAATAAGTACATTGCATAAACTGGTTTTGGAACATATCCAATTTATACTTACAATGCACTGACACATTATGCTGTTCAATAACTTTGTCATTTCAACCAACAGGGGAAGGAGGGGGAGGAAAAAAACTCTAAATATTTTCTTATAATCAAAGCCAACTGTCTCATCATGATGCTTATTAAAACATTTTTCTCTATTGACAAAATGGCAAGAAGATCATAAAATCCAGTCTATTTACATTGCTCTATTCTAAAATATGTGTTTTCCCCCTTAAAATATATATTTATATATACATTTGGGGTTTTTTTGGTTATTAAATTGCCAAATATAATTAGTGGCTGGCCATGTTTCTCTAAGTATCTTGTGATAACAATCTTTTTTTTTCTATAGTAAGCTTATTAAATTTGCTCCCACTGAAATTACATATATGTGTATACACGTGTGTATGTGTACAACCTGCATTATCATCATTGCAGTGTTCCACACTAAAGGAACATATAACACTGGTTAAAATGATAACTATCATCTATTTTTAAGCCATAGCTATTTAAGAATACTTTGTCTAAGTGATGTAGCAAATCTATAAAAGAGATAGAACTACCCTTATTTTGTAGATGAAAACAGTGAGAAGCAGTTCAGTTAGATAGTTTAAATGGATCATATAGGTAGCTGCTTTCAACACTGTTTTAAATCTAAATATTGGGCTCTGTATTTATGCTAAACTCTACCACCTTCTGAAAAGACATTAGCAGAGATATAGAGGAAAACAAGTGAAACACATTAGAAAATATCAGGGCAAACACATTCAACAAGATTCTACTGGAATTAACTAAACATATTGTGAAGACTTCCACTTCTGCTCATGAAGGGTTAACAACCACAGGCAATGTTGAGAGCAAATTACTAGAAACCTGTGGGGTTTGGGTGGAAGGGTGGGGGGTGGGGTAAGATGAAATTGCTTTCCTTGCATTCTAGAAACATTACGAAGTTGTGCTTTCTTTTTCATTTAGTTTAATGTTTGTGTGTATGGTTTTTTTTTTTAATTTCATTGGGACTTTTTCTATGACCCATGTGTTACTTAGAAGTATGCTGTTTAGTCTCCAAGTATTTGAAGATTTTCTAGCTATCATTCTGTTATTGATTTCACATTTGATCCCATTCTAGTCTGAGAGCCACACTCCATGATTTCTATTTTTGTAAATTTGTGAGGGTGTATTTTTTGGCCCAGGTGTGGTCTATTTTGGTGAATGTTCCAGGTTGTGAGCTTGAGAAGCATTTCCTGATTTTCTGCTTAGTGGTTCCAACCATTTCTCATAGAGGGCTGTTGAAGCTCCCAACTGTCACAGGAGATTTACCTGCTTCTCTTTATGGTTCTATCAGTTTTTGTCTCACATATTTTAACACTTTTTGTTAGTTTCATATTAAGGATTTCTGGTCTTGGAGAACTGACCTCTTTTTCATTATGTAACATCCGTTTTTTTCTTTCTTATTTTTTCAAATTTTTATTTAAATTCTAATTAGTTAACGTACAGTGCAATATTAGTTTCAGGAGTAGAAGTCAGTGATTTATCACTTACATACAACACCCAGTGCTCATCCCAACAAGTGCCCTCCTCAAGGCTCATCTAACTTATCCCCCATCTACCTCCCTCCATCAATCCTCACTTTGTGGAACAGCTTTCTTTATCCCTAATAACTTCCCTTTTCTGAAATCTACTGTCAGACACACTGTAACCACTTTGGCTTTTTCATTAGTGCTGGCACAACATCTCTTCCTCAGTGTCTTTACTTTTAATCTAAGTTTTTATATTTCATTTTAAAATCTTTTATGTTTTTATTTATTATTGAGACAGAGAGAAACAGAGCATGAATGGGAGAGAGGCAGAGAGATAGGGAGACAGAATCTGAAGCAAGCTCCAGGCTTTGAGCTGTAAGCGCAAAGTACGATGCGGGCTTGAACCCACAAATTGTGATCATGACCTGAACTGAGGTTGGCCATTTAACTGACTGAGCCACCCAGGTGCCTTTATATATATTTTTTTAACATATATTTAAATTATATTATATTATATTAATTGTATTATTAATAATATAAAATATATTATTTTTTAAACTAAAAATGGATGAAGGACCTAAATGTGAGACCATCAAAACCCTAGAGGAGAAAGCAGAAAAGAACCTCTTTGACCTCAACCATAGCAATGTCTTACTCCACACATCCCCAAAGGCAAGGGAATTAAAGGCAAAAATGAACTTTTGGCACCTTATCAAGATAAAATGCTTCTGCACCACAAAGGAAACAATCAACAAAACTAAAAGGCAGAATGAGAAAGGATAGTTGCAAATGACATATCAGATAAAGGGCTAGTATCCAGAATCTAATAGGAACTCACCAAATTCCACACTCAAAAAACAAATAATCCAGCAAAGAAATGGGCAGAAGACATGAAAAGACACTTTTCTAAAGAAGACATCCAGATGGCCAACAGATGCATGAAATTACGCTCAGTGTCACTCATCATCAGGGAAATACAAATCAAAACCACACTGAGATACACCTCATGCAGGTCAGAGTTGCTAAAATGAACAAATCAGGAGACTATAGATGCTGGAGACAATGTGGAGAAATGGGCACCCTCCTACATTGTTGGTGGGAATGCAAACTGGTACAGCTGCTCCTGAAAACAGTGTGGAGGTGCCTCAAAGAATAAAAAATAAAGTACCCTATGACCCAGGAATAGCACTGCTAGGAATTTACCCAAGGGATATAAGGGTACTGATGCATAGGGGCACATGTACCCCAATGTTTATAGCAGTTACTTTCAACAATAGCAAAATCATGGAAAAAGCCTAATGTCCAACAACTGACAAATGGATTAAGATGTGGTTTATATACACACTGGAATACTACTTGGCAATGAAAATGAATGAAATCTGACCATTTGCAACAACATGGATGGAACTGGAGGGCATTATGCTACGTGAAATAAGTCAGTCAGAGAAAGAGAGATACACTATTTTCACTCATATATGGATCTTGAGAAACTTAACAGAAGACCACGGGGGAGTGGAAGGGGAAAAAACAAGTTATAGAGAGGGAGAGAGGAAAACCATTACGAGACTCTTAAATACTGAGAATAAACTGAGGGCTGATGGGGGGAGGGGGAGAGGGGAAAGTGGGTGATGGGCATTGAGGAGGGCACTTGGGATGAGCACTGGGTGTTGTATGGAAACCAATTTGACAATAAATCATAGAGAAGGGGAACACATGAAGGGGGGGACAGAAAAAGAGAAAGACAAAGAATTCGAAGCCGGTTCCAGGCTCTGTGCTGTCAGCACAGAGCCCACCGTGGGGCTGATCTGACAAACTGCATGAGACCATGACTTGCATGATAGTTGTAGGCCTAACCAACTGAACCCCCCAGGCCCCTCTGTCTTTATATTTTAAAGTGGGTTTCTTACAGACAACATAGAGTAGAGCCCCTTTTTTTAATCCACTCACACAATTTCTGGTTTTTAGTTGGTGTTATTTATACTACTGACATTTAAAATGATTATTGATACAGTTGGATTGGTATCTATCCTATTTGTTACTGGTTTTTACCCGTTGCTCTGCTCTTTGCTCCTATTTTTTGTTTTTCACTCTTTTTTCTGTCTTAAGTGGTTTTAATTGAGCATTTTCTATAATTTCATTTTTTTCTTCCTTCTTAAATCCATATAAATGATATTTATTTTTACTTTTTTTTAATGGTTGCCCTAGATTTTCAATACGTACTAAACTTAATCCAAATTTGCTTTCAAATAACACTGTACACTTCACAAGTAGTACAAGGGTCTTATAATAACAAAATGTTCCTAATTCCTCTTCTTGTCCCCGTATCACTGCTCTCATTTACTTCATTTATATATGAATGTGTGTGTGTGTATCCACATATATATGGTGTATACATATATATAATCAAATTAGTTGTTGCTATTATCCTTTTGAGCAAACGTTTAGTTGTTATATAAATTCTTAATTAAAAAAAAAACTTTGGGGCATCTGAATGGCTCAGTTGATTTAGCGTCCAACTTGAGCTCAGTTCACGATCTCACCGTTCATGAGTGAGTTTGAGCCCTACATCGGGCTCTGTGCTGACAGCTCAGAGCCTGAAGCCTGCTTCGGATTCTGTGTCTCCCTCTCTCTCTGTGCCTCCCCAGGTCGTTCTCTCTCTCAAAAGGAAGTAAATATTAAAAAAGAAAAATAAAAAACAAATGGTTTAAATAAAATTTTTTATTTCACTTCCCATTATTCTTTCTCTGATGCTCTTCCTTTTTCATGTAGATTTGAATTTCTTACTCATATCATTTAAATGCTGAATCACTTAAGTTCATCTCTGAAGAACTACTTCTAACATTTCTCACAAGGCAGATGTACTGGTAACAAATCCTCTGACTTTTCAATCATCTGAGAGTGTCTTTATTTCTCACTCACTTTGGAAGGGTGATTTCACAGGGTCCTGAATTCTAGGTTGGTGATTCTTTTTCTCTGAACATTTTAAATATTTCAATCCACTCTATTTTTGCTTGTATGGTTTCTGAGAAGTCAGATGTGATTACTTTCAGGATTTTTTAAACTCTGATTTTCTGTAGTTTTAAAGTTATATATTCTTACATGCTTTCTCCTTTATCCATTAGAGATGTTAACATATTAATTAAACTCTAGGTCTGATAATTCCAACATCCCTACCATATCTAAGCCTGAGTCTGATGCTACTTGCTCTTTCTTCTTAAACGATGTGTTTTTGTTTCTTATGTTTTTGGTCTTTTATTAGGTCTTATAATTTTTAGTTGCTAGGAAATGTTCTAAATAAACTTAAATAGTATAGGAGTAATATTATGAGAGTAGGAAAAACATTCTCCAGCCCTGTGATTAGGTCTGTCTTTTAGTGACCTTGTGCCTCTGGATTGTGAATGTCACAAGTAGTTTTTTCCTCCCTTAAGTGAGATGGGTAAAAGGAGGCTAAGGTGCCTATTTCTCTTACCCCAGCCTGGTTATGCTCCAGTGAAACCAAAGGTTAGGCTCCGGTAAAAGACGTTCTCTTGAGTATAGGTCTTGTTAGGAATAACATAACATAATGGCCTAACTTATTTCAAAGTGGTTAGTTTTCCCCTCCCGTTGCCAGATGCATGAGGGGGTTTTTCGACAACCTTCACTGTTAGAACCTGGTACAGCTCCTACAGATAAAACTCACAAAAATGAGGGGTTCCCAACAACCAAACTTCTCCACCCAAGAATTTGTCATTTGCAGATGTGTCCATACTTGGCCTCCAGCCAAACATTAATTACAGTTTAGGTTTATCTACCCTGCTCCTGGTTCTCACAGAAGTTTCTGTCCCTGGGATTCTGTTCATACTGGGATTATCTGTATCTGCCTGTCTGTTTCTCCGATTTGAGGGCAGTGGTTTTCCCTGCGGCCTCAGTTCTCTAACAGATCTAAGAAGATTTACTGATTTTTCAGTTCAGTTTTTTATTTACAGGATGGAATGATGACTCCTATGCTCCTTACATGATGAACCAAAAATTGGAGGACATGGATATTGTTTTAAGCTCTACATTTGTACCAATTTTGCCGTACACCAATAGATCAAGAAATATTAGCAAATTAAAACAAAACTGTATAATGAAAACATCTTAATAGTTAACGAAAAAGAAAAAGAAATTATAAAATTAAAAACGCTTTCGTGTTAAAAATTCTCTGCAAACCAATAATACAAGGGAGTTTTCTCAATGTGATGAGTAGAACCTATAAGACTCCTGTGGTTCAGAAGCAAAGCAATGACGTTTGCTCTTACCGTTTCTATTCAACATGGTATTGGACGTTTTAGCTATTGTTTGAAAGCAAGAAAAAAATGAAATGCTTACCGATAAGAAAGGAAGAGATAAAGCTCATTCTTATTTGTAGACAATGTGATCAAGTATGTAAAAAAAATCCCAAAGAATATTAAAATAATCATCATCCAGGTGCCTGGGTGACTCAATCAGTTAAACTTCCGCTTCGACTCAGGTCATGAACTCAAAGTGCCTGAGTTTGAGCCCCGCGCAGGGCTCCATGCTGACAGCTCAGAGCCTGGAGCCTGCTTCGAATTCTGTCTCCTCTTCACTCTGTTCCTCTCCCTGCTTTCACTCTGTCTCTCTGTCTCTCAAAAATAAATAGATTAAAAAAGATTTTTTTAATCACTATCATCGTAATAAACTACCCAAAACTAGTAAGTGCTTTTAGCAAGTTATGTGATGCCAGATCAATTTCTAAAAATCAATTATAATACTATGTTCTAGCAAAAAGAGTTAAAATTTTAAAGAGACCATTTAAAATAGCATTAAAATATGCAATAATTAGGATGATTCAAGGAAGCTCTAAATAATTTTGATAATCTCATAAAAAAAGTAACCCTATCTAACCAAAAGGTGGGGGAAAAAGAAATGAAAGAAAGAAAAAAGAAAAAAAGTCAAACTTTTTTATCTGTGCAAATTTCTTATTTATTTATTTATTTATTTATTTATTTATTTATTTATTTATTTATTTAGAGCAGGGTAGGGGCAGAGACAGGGAGACTCCCAAGCAGGCTCCACACTGTCAGCATGGAGTCCAACATGGGGTTCAAACTCACAAACCGTGAGATAATAATCTGAGCAGAAACCAAGAGTCAAATGCTTAAGTGACTGAGCCATCCAGGCTCTGTGTAAATTTCTTTTTTTTTTATATATATATATTTTTTTAATGTTTTATTTATTTTTGATACAGAGAGAGACAGAGCATGAGAGGGGGAGGGGCAGAGAGAGAAGGAGACACAGAACCGGAAGCAGGCTCCAGGCTCTGAGCCAGCTGTCAGCACAGAGCCCGACGCGGGGCTTGAACCCACGAACGTGAGATCTGACCTGAGCCGAAGCCAGAGGCTTAACCGACTGAGCCACCCAGGCGCCCCGTAAATTTCTAAGTAAATGGGTAAAATTTCTAATTTTTTCATTATCAGTGTAGTCAGAGGCATATATAGATTTGTTTATCTCCTGAGTAAAGAAATCATCAATGAAAAATGTTAGTCCAACAAAAGTCACCAGGTAACCAATATATGGATTCATGGGAAGGTAGGAAAAATATAAAACAAGCTAAGACAACACCAACAATTTGACCCACTTCCTTATGGTCCATTGGAATCATAGAAAGAATATTAATCTTTAAATATCCTGATACATGTAAACTCCTCTCTCCCAACCCTCATAAAAAACCAACAGAAAACACCAAAACCAATTGAAAACTCGTAAAGACACAAGTAGCTCAATATCAATACAGGAAAAGTTCGATTTATAAAATGAGTAAAATTTGATATACTGATGTGAAATTTGATTCACCTGATGAGTTAGAATTATTTTCTACACCTTATGGTTCTTATCAAAATATAAAGACATGTAAAGAATGTGAACATTCAAATAAGCATTTTCTATTTTACATGGCAGCATCCTGGGACCAATAATCCAATTATAAGGAAAAGGAAGAAAGGAAAGAATGATATCTTTTACTTACTTTTGATAAAAGCAACAGGAAGGAGATTGCAATCAGGACAGATAAGTTTGGTCTTAACAAGCTGATGCTCACTGCTGTAATTACCTACTGTGCCTATTTTTGATCCTGCCTACTTTGTGATACTTGATATCATAATGAAATGCTGATTGTGTTTACGAACATTTGCAAGGTGCTCATTTACTACTTAGTTCCAGTTGGAAATGATGTTTTGTGTATTGAAAATGGCTTGACCAGCTGAAAATAATTCCATATCATTTCAATTAAATAGAGACATACTTTGCCTAAACTCAGTTCTAAAGAGCATTGCTGTAACTTGCATGACCACATCCTGGGCAACGTGGGGGGCGAGGTGGGGGAAGAAGCCATATTAGGTGCAGAATTCCCTTCAAGCACAAACTATGCTGATACATTCGTCACCAGAAACAACTTAATGATTTGTGAACAGGAAACACACTTTGAAAATAAAAGGATTATTTTATCACTAAAAATGACCAATAAATTTTTATCCTAAAAACCATGACAAGCTTTTCAAATAATATATCAAACTCTGAAATAGCTTATTTTTTTCTCTTTTTTTAATGTTTATTTTTAAGGGAGAGAGAGACAGAGAGACAGACAGAGCACGAGCCAGGGTTGGGGGTGGGCGCAGAGAGAGAGGGAGACAGAATCTGAAGCAGGCTACAGGCTCTGAGCTGTCAGCACAGAGCCTGATGCGGGGCTCAAACTCATGAACCGAATAGTGAGATCATGACCTGAGCTGAAGTACGACACTCAACTGGCTGAGCCACCCAGGTGCTCCTCAAATACCTTCTTAATATACATATACAGAAAAACTAAGTATGAATTTATACTCAAAAAGTTTATCAGATTCTCTCTTAAGAAACTCAAAATTGAATAGAATAGAAAAACCCCCATAATTATTATTAAGAAGCTATCCATAAGCAATTATTACCCTAACTAGACCTTTCGATCAACAACATTTATTAAACATTAGGCTGTGCAACTTGAAAAATTATTAATTGTTGTTTAAAATTTTTACGCAATGAAGATTAATGAAATCAGTAATGGTCGATCATCTGCTGAGCACCTGGTCATTATAAACATCATGTACAGCATAATTTTATTTCTCCCTTAAACTCAAGGAGAATCTAGTATTATTTTATTTTTACAGAAGAAGGAAACAGGCTCAGGGAGATTAAGGGATTCGGCCAAGGTCACAAAGGCAGTCAATGGTACAAATAGGATTTGAACAATGGTTTATCTGATAATGTAACCTGTAGGTCTTCTTGTTCATTGTATTTACTTCCTTTTCTCCCTAAGATACAGCATATAGACGATTTCAGAGTCAGCAGCTTGCACTGGCCATTTCCATAGGCTAAGAAGTTCCAGAATGTTGGCTATTACACTAAATCGATGGCCAGAAGCTTGGGTTCTCAAGTGCAACTCTGTCACTAGTAAACTGACCAGTAACTTCACCTTCAGGCTTTCGTCTCCTACCTTCTTTCACTTTCTGTCTATAAATCAACTTAAAATTTTTTTTAAATGTTTTATTTATTTTTGATACAGAGAGAGACAGAGCATGAGAGGGGGAGACGCAGAGAGAGGAGGAGACACAGAACTGGAAACAGGCTCCAGGTTCTGAGCTGGCTGTCAGCACAGGGCCTGACGCGGGGCTCGAACCCACAAACGTGAGATCTGACCTGAGCTGAAGTCGGAGGCCTAACCGACTGAGCCACCCAGGCGCCCCTAAATTAACATAAAAATATACAAAAGAATAGTGGTACTTTTAAGAAAACTACATTTTTTTCTAGGTTAGATGCATTTCCTGTCATCATATATAATAGCTATGTAGGATTCAATATTATGGATTAAATCATAATTTATTTTACCCATACATTTCTTTTAGACATGTAAATTGCTCTATGTTTTTGCTGTTATAAATAACACTAGGAGAACGTTTTCCTTGTGTCTATATCTTTGTAAAATTGTTTCCTTCAATTATTTGCATTCCTAGAAGTGGAATTATTTTTTTTTAAGTTTACTTATTTATTTTTGAGAGAGAGAGACAGCGAGAGAGAGAAAGTACAAGCAAAGGAGGGGCAGATAGAGAGGGAGAGAGAGAATCCTAAGCAGGCTCTACACTGTCAGCACAGAGCCTGATGTGGGGATGGAACTCACGAACTGTGAGATCATGACCTGAGCCAAAATCAGAAGTTGGACATTTGACTGACTCAGCCACACAGGTGACCCTAGAGGAGCAACTATCAAAGAGGACACTTATTTAAAGTTTTTATACAAAGCACCTTCTTATAGAATGGTTTTATAAATAAACAGTTTCTTAAGCCCATAATAACACTGAATGTTTTTATCCTTTTTAATGATTTACCAGGACTACAGGTGAAAAATAGTGTGTAACATATTTGAATGGTCTTTTAAACAATTTCTAATGAAGGCACTTTTTCCATATATTTATTTCCCATTTTCCTTGCCTCTTCTGTCAATTTCCCGGTTATGTTTTCAAGCTGATTGTCCTTATTTACTGGTATGTAAGATACAAGATACATAATGTATAATAGTGCACAAATATTAGGTACATAGCTCAATGACTGTATTAGTTATTTATGTCTGTGTAAAGAGTTACTTCAAAACTTAATGGCTTGAAATAAGCAACATTTATGATCTCAGTTTCTGTAAGTCAGAGCAGCTCAGCTGGGTGGTTATAACCACAATGTCTTGAGTCTGTCGTGGCTGCAATCAATGTTGCACAGGCTGCAGTAACCTGAAGGCTTAACTGCGGCTGGAGCGACCCCTTCCAAGAAGACACTAACATGGCCAGAACATGAAGACTCAGTTCCGGGTTGTTGCTCTACCCTATGAAGCAGTGCACAAGGCTGCCTGATGTCCTCACCACCTAGAATCTGGACTCCCCCTGAATGCGAGACCCAGCAGGAGGATGAGTGAGGAGGAAGCCTTTTAGGACTTTATCCTTATTGTCACATGCTGTGACTTCCCCTTTATTCTCTTCATTAGGAGTCAGTAAGGCCAGCCCACATTCAATACATGCATGAGACTGTAACTCTTGAGAAGTTTCAAAAAATTTGTGAGTATATTGCTTGAAAGCTATTACAATAAATTTTTATACACACACAGATGCACTGATATCGCCCAGCATTCAGATGAACTTACAGAACTTTTCTAATACATCATAAATCAGTTTTGCCTGCTCTTAAACTTCATATACAGTTGACCCTTGAGCAATGCAGAGGTTAGAGGCATTGACCCCCACACCAGTAAAGTGTGAATAAAACTTTTGATTCCCCTAACAATTACTAAAAGCCACCTGTTGACCAGAATCCTTATGGACAACATAAACAATTAACACATACTTTCTATGCTAGGTCTCTTTATACTATATGTACATAGTGTAATCTAGAGAAAATAAAATATTACTAAGAAAATCATAACCGGGGTGCCTGGGTGGCTCAGTCGGTTGAGTATCTGACTTCAGCTCAGTTCATGATCTCACAGGACATGAGTTCGAGCCCCATATCAGGCTCTGTGCTGACACTGTAGACCCTGCTTGGGCTTCTCTCTCTCTCTCTCTCTCTCTCTCTCTCTCTCTCTCTCTCTCTCCCTCTCTATCTGCTGCTCCCCTGCTTGCACTCTTCATGAAACTTCATGTAGCATGCAGCTGCAGATTATTCTTTTTTGTTACTGTATACCATTATATAAAAAGTACACGTTATCTCTTCTACTTTTTAGTTTCACTGTTTTCACATTATAATTTTGTGGTTGCTCTTTGCAAAATGCATCTTTGACTTAGTGTAGTTTATCTTAAAATTGGTACTTTGACTAATTCTCAAAGAATGTAAGACACGTGCAACATTTTAACTCCATTTACGGCCAATATTCTTTTAAAGTTTTACATATTTATCCTTTATTGATGCTTTTCATCCATTTCTGGAGTTCTGTCTCTCCATACGAAATCATTTTCCTTTAGCATGACATACTTTGTGTAGCATTTCTTGGAAATTCAGATCTGATGGTAAAAATCTCTCAATTATTAATTTCTGAAAGATGTCATTATATAGACATCGTTTTTGATGGTTATTTTGGCAAGATATAGATTTCTAGTATGACTATAGATACATATATTTTTTATTTCCAGCACATTAGAGGTATAATTTCATCACTTCTGGATTATCTAATCAATTGGAAGTCAGCTGTCAATCATACCATTATTCCTTTAAAGATGGTGCTCCTTTTTTCCTGTGAATGTCTTTAATATATTTCTCTTTATTTTTGAATTACAGTAGTTTGACTATGGTGTGCCCATGTGTGGTTTTATTTGTATTTATTCTGCTTGAGAGTTGCTGAACTTCCCAAACTCATGTATTTCATGTTTTAAGTCCTTTATCTCTACAAATCTTGCTAGGATCTTTCTCCTCCTTCATTTCCATTCTCTTTCCTTCACTACACATATACTTGACATTTCAACCGTAAATGTTAATATCTCTTAAACAAAGAGATACACTTAATACACTAAAGTTAACTTAATGTTTTACTTCATGGTTGGTGCTTTATTTGCATTATGCTTGAAAACATCTCCTACTTTAAGATCAAAAGATACTTTCATCTTTATGCCTTTAGACTTCTTAAACTTAATTTTTGTGTGTAGCATGAAGCAGGAATTGAAGTTCTTATTTTCTTCTAACTCTTCCTCTCTCTTTCTCCTTTACTCTCTTCCTGCCTTTTTCCTCTTTCTTACTCACAGTTTCATTCTCCCTCATCCTCTTCCTCCTCTCTCCCCTCTCTTCTTCCTTCCATTCCTCCTCCATCATATGCCTCACTAATTATCCCATACCATTTGCTAAAGAGTCCATCACTTGCCTATAGATCTGCAAAAACCATATCAGTCCTAAATTAAATGTCCATATTAATGAATTTCTTGGCTTTTTATTCTTTGTGCATTATTCTTCTATTACATTTTCATTACTGTATTGTCATAATTATCACTTTATAATACATTGATATGTGATGAAGTAACCTCTCTCACCTTGTTATCAGTCTCCAAGAGGATTTTGACTATTCATGGACTATTTCTATATACTGTGAGTATTCAACTTATGAAGTTATAGGGAAAACTTACCGAATTTTGATTGTGTCATATAGAGAAACACTTTGGGAAACTTGAAATTTATTCATTTAATCTTTTAAACCATGAACCTGGTAAATCTTCTCATTCATTTAGGATAGGTCTTCTTAGTAACTTCTACTAAAGTCTAACTTCTTAAAAAAATTAAATTTGAGAGAGAGAGAGAGAGAGAGAGAGAGAGAGAGAGCGCGAGAGAGCCAGAGAGAGCCAGAGAGAGAGAACATGAGTGGTAGAGGGGCAGAGAGAGGCTGAGACACAGAATCCAAAGCAGGTTCAAGGCTCTGAGCTGTCAATACAGAGCCCAAGGTGGGGCGCCCTAACTCAGGAACTATGAGATTGTGACCTGAGCTGAAGTTGGATGCGTAACTGGCTGAGCCCCCTGGCACCCTCAAAGTCTAACATTTTTTAGAAGTATTATACATCATATTTTAAAATATGCGCTATATTTTTAATGTCATAAATGGAAACTTTAAACTTATATTGTTGCTTTATGAAAATACATTTTATAATGATTTATTTTCACTAGTTGTTCTAAATATTATTACTTTAATAAATTGCCTATAGATTCCTTTAGATTTTCTACACAATTATATCATACTTAAAGAAAGATTGATTCTTCTTTCCAATCTTTAATATTTTATTTAGTGGGTAATAACTATATATTATTCCTGTGGAATCTAGGTGGCTCAGTCAATAAAGCGTCCAACTTTGGCTTAGGTCATGATCTTACAGTCTGCGAGTTCAAGCCCTGTGTCAGGGTCTGTGCTGACAGCTCAGAGTCTGGAGCCTGCTTCAGATTCTGTGTCTCCTGCTCTCTCTACCTCTCCCCTGCTTGCACCCTGTTTCTCTCCCTCTCTCTCAAAAATAAATAAACATTTTAAAAGGCTGTATTTTATTCCTCAAATGTTTGATATACCTCAAAAGAGTAAAGAGATCTTAAGTCATCTGTTTTAGAAATTAAAATGTATATATTTCATCAAAATTTCATATGTTAGTTAAAATTGGTGATGTTGGTTGATTATCATGATCTCATATATGTAATTATTTCTTTTTCTTTTCTAATATTAGTTGTGCTTTCAACAAACACTTGTTAATATGTTAATCTATTCACAGAACCAATTTTTATGTCCTTATAATTGATCTTTGTTATATTTGTTATATTCCATTTCACATTTCTTTTTTTTTTAATGTTTTATTTATTTTTAATACAGAGAGAGACAGAGCATGAGAAGAGGAGGGGCAGAGAGAGAAGGAGACACAGAACCAGAAACAGCTTCCAAGCTCTGAGCTAGCTGTTAGCACAGAGCCTGATTGCGGGGCTCGAACCCACGAATGTGAGATCTGACCTGAGCCGAAGCCGGAGGCTTAACCGACTGAGCCACCCAGGGGACCCCCATTTCACATTTCTTAAACTGTATGCTTAGTTCATTAATTATTAGCATCTCTTCTTTGACAATATGCAGTTGATGCCATAAACTTCTCTCTCAGTACTGTTTTAGCTGTATGCTGTGAGTTTTTATATTTAGTATTATATATTTAAATGTATTTTATATTCAAATGTATAATCTAGTTCTAAGTATCTTCTACTTTTTACAATGACTTTAAATTTGTGGATTATCTAGAGGTATTTTATTGTCTTTTTGTTACAGAATTTAATCTACTTTCATTGGCTGTTAAAGACAGAAATCGACATTTGGCAAAATCTGTTTATAGACTATCTTTTGTCAGGTTTCTAAAGTGATCTATGAGTGATTAAAAAGAATGTCTATGGTACAAATATTGTGTGTGATATCTATTTAATCAAACTAGCTAAATTTTATTATGTAAATCTTTTATAATCTTTGTTTGCTTGACCAATCATATTTGAAAAGCAACAGCCGTATACCTCCTCTGTAGAAAATAGAAATTGAAATGAAACAAGAACACTACTTGTAATCTATGATAATACTTTAATTTCATTTTTCTAATTAATCATTTGAACCCTTTCCAAAATATGGATATAAATCAAGATAGAGCTGAAGATAAAGATATAGACCAATTACCCTCACTCCTTAAAAATCTGCTACCACATCTTTGGGGTTTACTTAATACAAACAAGTTAGGCCTGTATGTCTCTAAACATTAGTGTTATATCACTCTACTATTGGTGATGTATCAGAAACAG
The DNA here is from genome assembly GCF_006229205.1 of Suricata suricatta. Lineage (NCBI taxonomy): Eukaryota > Metazoa > Chordata > Mammalia > Carnivora > Herpestidae > Suricata > Suricata suricatta. Next base: position 17,836,319 of record NC_043700.1, read on the forward strand.
CTACATGGTGCTACTAATGAAGACTAGATCTGATACTTGTTTTCAACCTGGGCAATGTCTGGTTCAAGATGTAAAGCGGCACTAGAGGTTTTGGTAAAACCTAGGCATGACTTCAGTGAGAAGTTCACTGAATCTCAAAAAGAAAAAAAAAGTAAAGGTATCAGTTTCTTAGTTTAAAGTCCTTTTCCCAAAGAAATTTGCCTTTTTTTCTCTTAGAGACTGAGCACACTGTGTAAGAGGCAGCCTTGCTCAGATCACAGAAGATTTTATTATACGCCCCCCACTAGCTTAGATGTTCTTATCTATATATTACATTTGATTAAGTTAAGAGAGGATTCTTCAAGTAATTAATGCCATTCTTCGCCTGTTACAGATTATCAAGAGACATTTTAATCAATTAGCTTGCTAAAAAAAGAAAGTTCTTTGTTGTTACTTCAATTGGAAGACAGTTTTCCCATCCAATTCTCACTTAGTCTGAGAATAAAATTATGCTTTGCTGTCCATTCCATCTTATGAATTGGGTTGCTAATAAAATTTGGAGTGATAAAGGAATAATTAGTTACTTGTCTGAATCCTGAGAGGATTTTCATGGACTATATTGATTTCTCTTTAGTCAGTTTGTGATAATGCAAATTTGATGTTGTTAAAGAAAAAAACAGTTAGACTAGTTAAAGATACGGAAGAAGACTTCATTCCAAAAGATTACTACAGTGGAGTTTTCCAGTAGGGGAGAAAGATCAGCCTGGACTCCAAAGACAACAAGAAAAAGTGAGGAGTGCTAGGTAAGGCGTGGTGGAGGAGGGGAGTGGACGGAAAATTATGAAGAGTGCAGGCTAATTCTGGCTCAATGGACCTAACAAGGGACGTGTACTGGACACACTCCTAGCTGATCAGACATCACCTTGGGTTAGTGAGGAATCAGAAGTTCGGTCAGATAGCCAGGGTGGCTAGATATTGGAAGGTAGGGATTCTCTCTAAACTCAATAGGATTTTTGCTGACTTTACAAGGACAGAGACTGAAGCCTGAGGTTGGGCTTCTTAGTGGAGCAGAGAATACAGAGGAAACTGGCTGAGGTTTGACCAAAGGAGAAAAATTTTGTCAAGTGATAAAGCTTTATTTGCACAGAGAATGATGACTAAGCCAGCACCCAGGCACCCGGGTACCTAGCATTCCAAAGAATGAGTAGTATAAATCAATATACATGTGAAATAATTAAAATTTAGTAAAATAATAACAAAATGTAAAATGCCATATAAAAGGGGTAATGTTTTCAGCAAGATTTTGCTTTATATTTGTATAATCTAAAATCCTAAGATGTTTCTAAAGAGAATATTAAGGTTCATAAACTCCTCATTTGCACTTTTAAAGCACACACACACACACACAGACACACACACACACTGTTGTGATAGGTTTGGAATCTAAATCACTCAGTTCCACAGACCACAACTCTTTACACATCAGCTAGATAATCTTCTATTTTCAGTGTGGTATATTTAGAATACACTGTAACCTTCAAAATATCAGGAATTATCTACGAGCTACTATTCTACCTTGACAGACACATAAAATCACTGATGTAGAATTTAGTGTTGTAAAATTTTGGAAAAAAGATTTTTGGTAATAATTTTACATAACAGGTATTACAGTCAGACAAATATAAGTTGAGTACTTGAACTATGATTTATTAGCTTAAAGGCTTGATGTCACTGACATAATCTCTCTGAGTCTCATTTTCCTCATTTGAGGATAATAATAGGACCCTATGTTGCAGGTTCATTATGAAAATTAAGCAGCATTTTATATGTAATATACAGGGAACCGGGTGTGACACATTGTAAGTATTTGATAAATAACTTTTATTATTACAATTTTCTGCAACAATAAGAAAGTCATAGTCTGCGTAACAGACTTGGATGTCCTAGCTCTTACGCTACGGAAAATTTGGTCTCTGCATTGTTCCAAGAGAGGAGGCAGGCTTATAGTCTATTCCCAGACTTGCTATTCTATTTATTTTAAGTATTCAGCAGAGGAAAGGAGTAAATGAAATGAGAGGACCTTTGCCAGTGGAACTAGCCTTTTTATAGTGTGTCCTCTGATTATAAAATGAAAAGGCAGCCACTTTTCAGAACTGCCATAAAACAATTAAATAGCCGTCCATTGTTACTGCCAGTTGGTTCCATAGTCCACCTCCCTTTGGGAAAAGACTAACCCACAATGAATGTATTTCCTATACCGGAGAGGCCACACAGGTATTCACATTTTACAGGGAGTAATATTTTCTTTCGCAGTTTCTCCCCAAAGTATTTTATATCCTTCTAGTCTATAGCAGAAATAGTAAAATTTCAAGTTCAGTGAGCTAAAAAAAAAGTCTAAAAACTTGAAAGCTATGCAGACAGAACTATAGATGCACATCATTATATCACTTAAAAATTGGTTTGCATAATTTAATGCTATAACATGCCTGTATGTAAACATATTGACAGATATCACTAATAGAAACAGATACAGAAAATATAGAATATGTTAAATATGCTTTTTGTTTTTAAACAAAATTAGTACTGCTGACTCACTATTGTACATCTGAAATGAATATAACATTGTATGTCAACTCTAATAAAATTTAGAAAAGAATAATAAAATTAAAAATAAATAAATTAGTATGACGTGTGTTTTTCTAGAAAATAAGACAAAAAAGCTTTTAAGTTCAATTTAGTAATGACAGTGCACTTTTATATGTTAAATTGCTTAACTGAATTTCACAAATTATATTCTAAATGAAAAATACATGCTACTAAACAAATCTCAAGAGATAATGATGTGCCTCAAAGGATTATTTTTGTCCAAATATTAAGTATCTGCTGAAGCAAACTATGTCTATATTCTTTTGTTTTTAACTTTTTTTACATCACAGTGCATTTTGTTTTTTCGAAAAAGGTGATGTGTATGATATTAATGAAGAATCATTCTAGTAATTATAAATAATTTCAAAGATAAATCCTACTACATCCTACAGAGTTATATTTAAAGAGTAGTTTCATATTAGACACTGTTAAAAGATTCTCCTCAGTTAATGTTATAGGACAATGATCATTGGTAGCCCATGCTACTATAGTTTTTATACATGGCCCATAAATTTAAATTTTTTTCTATAAATATGAATTTTTAATAACACTTGCAGAAAGATTGATTTAGAGGGCTGACATTTTATTCTTCCTATTCTAACCATAAATAATTAAAAATATATTCAAAAGTGAACATTTGGTGTCAGGTCTTTTGAGGCTTTGTTTCTGAGGGTCACATGTATGTCACTGTGGAAAAGTGTGATCTAATGCATTTAAGGAGAATGATCCATATTATGTATAAATAATGGTCTTCAATTTCTCAGGAAAGGTGCTTGATAGGCTTTGTATCACACTCTACACTGGAAACTTTATATTGCTTATACTATACAATTTTATGTCACTAGAACAACAATTACAGAATACATGTAGTGTGATACGTACCTCATACAAAAATAGTCTCTTCTCACGTAGATTATTAGGAAACTATACTTTGATAAAGTTATAAGAGAATTAGAGGAAAAAAACCTAGAGTAATAATGAAATCAGATATCTTTCTTTAATGTTTCCATGGCTGTCAAATTTTAAGACTTAAATTTCAAAGTTAAGGAGGTAAGCAAATATATTATAGGAAAAATTACTTGTAGAGTAAATTCAGGTTTGTGTACTTAATCTCACCCACATTGTCAAAGGAAATGTCATCTAAAAGTTGAACAGTTGATTCTTTCCTGGTATTGGTACAAACTTAAGCTCTTAATACAATATTTTTTAAAAAGCTCAACAATTTATGGATGAAAGGTTCACAGTGTCATATTAAAGAAAAGCGAGGCATGTGTTCATTTATTCAATAAATATTTAGTAACTATTAGGTCTTAGGGGATATGTTACAGGTATATTTAAAAGCAAAATTTCAAGTGCTAAATAATGAATGGGTCAACCAGGAAATCAAAGAAGAAATTTAAAAAATACACAAAAACAAATGAAAACGAAAGCATGATGGTACAAAACCTTTGGGATGCCGCAAAAGTGGTCCTAAGAGGGAACTTTAAAGCATACAGGCCTACCCAAAATGCAAGAAAATATCAAATAAACAACCTAATCTTACACCTAAAGGAGACAGAAAAAGAACAATAAATGAAGCCTACAATCTGCAGAAGAAAGGAAATAATAAAGACTAGAGCAGAAATAAATAGTATAGAAACTAAAAACAAACCATAGAACAGATCAATAAAATAAGGATCTGGATCTCTGAAAAAAAATCAATAAAATTGATAAGCATCTAGTCAGACTTATCAAAAACAAACACAGAAAGGACTCAAATAAAGAAAATCGTAGATAAGAGAGGAGAAATAACAACCAACACCACAGAAATACAAACAATTATAAGAGAATATTATGAAAAACTATATGTCAAAAAATTGGACAATCTGGAAGAAATGGATAAATTCCTAGAAATATATAAACTACCAAAATTTGGGGCACCTGGGAGGCTCAGTCATTTAAGTGTCTGGCTTCAGTTCTGATCATGATCTCACAGTTTATGAGTCTGAGCCCCATGTTGGGCTCCGTGAAGTCAGCTCAGAGCCTGGAGTCTGCTTTGGATTCTGTTTCTCCTTCTTTCTCTGCCCCCTCCCCTGCTCATCATCTGTCTCTCTCTCTCAAAATAAATAAACATTAAAAAAAGAAAAAAATAATAAATAAGAAAAGTACCAAAACGGAAACAGGAAGAAATACAAAACTAGAACAGACTGATCACCAGGAAAGCAATTGAATCAGTAATCAAAAACTCCAATGAACACAACTCCAGGGCCAGACAGCTTCACAGGTGGGTTCTACCCCCCAAATTGAAAAGGAATGAGAACTTCCAAATTCATTCTATGAACCAGTATAACCCTGATACCAAAAGCAGATAAAGACTACATTAAAAAAAAAAAAAGCAAAAACAAACAAAATACTACATGCTGATATCCCTGATGAACATGGATGCAAAACTTTTCAATAAAATACTAGCAGCCCAAATCCCAGAACACTGAAAAAAAATTCACCAGGATCAAGTGGGATTTATTCCTGGGCTGCAAGTGTGGTTCAATATTTGCAAATCAAACAATGTGATAAACCATATCAATAAAGGAAAAAATAAAAATCATATGATTATTTCAGTAGATGCAGAAAAAGCATTTGACAAACATTCATTCATGATTTAAAAAACCCCAAAAGGGTAGGGTTAGAAGAAACGTATGTCAACATAATAAAGGCCATCTATAAAAAACCAACAGCCAATATTATCCTCAGTGGGGAAAAATTGAAAGCTTTTCTCCTAAAGTCAGGACCAAAACAGGGATGTCTCATCACTTTTATTTAACATAATACTGGAAGTCCTAGCCACAGCAATCAGACAACAAAAGGAAATAAAAGGCATTCAAATCATCAAGGAAGATGTAAGATTTTTATTATTTGCAGATTGCATGATATGCTATACAGAAACCCCAAAAGACTCCACCAAAAAACTGCTAGAATTAATAAATGAATTCAGTAAATTCTCAGGATACAAAATCAATGTATGGAAATCAGTTACTTAAAAAAAATTTTTTAAATATATTTTATTTGGAGAGACAGAGACAGAGAGCAAGTGGGAGAGGGGCAGAGAGAGAGGGAGACACAGAATCTGAAGCAGACTCCAGGCTCTGAGCTGTCAGCAGAGAGCCCAACACGGGTTGGATGCTTAACCGACTTAGCCACCCAGGCACTACAATATGTTACATTTCTATACATCAATAATGAAGTAGCAGAAGGAGAAAGTAAGGGATATATGTCATTTACAAGTGCACCCAGAACAGTAAGATACCCAGAAATAAACATAACCAAAGAGGTGAAAGACCTATATTCTGAAAACTTAAAGCACTGATGAAAGAAGTTGAAGATGACACAAAGAAATGTAAAGACGTTCCATGTCCATGGATTGGGGTAACAAATATTGTTAGAATTTCTGTGCTAGCCAAAACAACCTACATATTTAATGCAATCCCTATCAAAATACCAACAGCATTTTTCACAGAGCTAGAACATACAATCATAAAATCTGTATGGAACCACAAGAGATCCTGAATAGCCAAAGCAACCCTGAAGAAGAACAGCAAAACTGGAGGCATCACAGTTCTGGACTTCAAGTTATATAACAAAGCTGCAGTGGTGAAAACAGTATGGTACTGGCACAAAAATAGGCACATAGAAGAAGAAAAGAGGAAAGCCAGAAATGAACCCACAACTGTATGGTCAATTAATCTTTGACAAAGCAGGGAAGAATATCCAATGGGAAAAAAGGAAGTCCCTTCAACAAATAGTGTTGGAAAGACTGGACAGCAACATGCAAAAGAATGAAACTGGACCAGTTTCTTTTACCATACACAAAAATAAACTCAAAATGGATTAAAGACCTAATGTGAGACCTGAAACCATACAAATCCTAGAGAACACAGGCAATAACTTCCTTGACATTGGCCATAGCAACTTCATTCTAGATAAGTCTTCAGAGGCAAGGGAAACAAAAGCAAAAATAAACTACTGGGACTTCCTCAAAATACAAATCCTCTGCATAGCAAAGGAAACAATCAACAAAACTAAAAGGCAACCTACAGAAATGGAGAGGATATTCGCAAATTACATATATGATAAAGGGCAAGTATCCAAAATCCATAACAAAATTATAAAACTTAACACCCCCAAAATGAATAATCAAATTAATGAGTAGAAGACATGAATAGACACTTTTCCAAAGGAGACATCCAGATGGCTAACAGACACATGAAAAGATGCTCAACATCACTCATCATCAGAGAAACACAAATCAAAACTACAACAAGCTATCACCTCACACCTGTCACGATGGCTAAAATCCATAACACAAGAAACAAGTGGTGGGGATGTGGAGAAAGGGGAACCATCTTGCACTGTTGAGGGGAACGCAAGCTGGCACAGCCACTCTGGAAAACAGTATGGAGGATCCTCGCAAAGTTAAAAATAGAACTACCTCATGATCCAGTAATTGCACTATTAGGTATTCACCCACAGACTACAAAAATACTAATTCAAAGGGATACATGCACCCTGATATTTATAGCAGCTTAATCTACAATAGCCACATTATGAACCCCAGAGAAGATGTGGTTTACACACACACACACACACACACACACACACACACACACACACTGTAATATTACTCAGCCATAAAAAAAAAATAAACTTTGCCATTTGCAAAGAAATGGATGGAGCTAGAGAGTATTATGCTAAGCGAAATCAGTCAGAGAAAGACAAATAAATGATTTCACTCATATGCAGAATTTAACAAATAAAACCAATTAGCAAAGGGGATAAAAAAAGAGAGAGGCAAACCAAGAAACAGATTCTTAACTACAGAGAACAACCTGATGGCTACAGGATGGGGGATGGGGATTAAGGAGGCACTTGGGATGAGCACTCAGTGATGGAAGAACGTGTTGAATCACTACATTGTACACCTCAAACTAATATTACACTGAATGTTACCTGGAATTTAAATAAAAACTTACACCCTCAAAATTTCAGAAATCCCTGCTTTCATGGAACTTGAGATTATTTGGTGACTAGAGGAAACAGAATATGAAAATATTGATGCTTGTGATATGATTAAAATAGTATAGCATTCTACAGAAATAAGTATTAGAAAAAGAGTGATTCAAATAGTGGCACCAGGGAAATTTTCTCTCTTCAGTATGTTGTATTACAGAGAGATCTTAAACATTGGTAGGAACTAGCTAGATAAATAAGAAAATGGAAAGAAATGCATTTCTAACAGAAAGCCATAGGTGAGAGCAGGCTATGTTCAGCTGATGGAAATAAGTTTGGCCTGTGAGGACCAGGTGCTTAGGGTAAAAGATGGCAATCGAGAACTAAAAGAAGACTAAGTCAGGCAGAGTCTTGAAAAGCAGGGTAGGGACTGTAACGGTCCGAGCACTGGGGATCCAATGAGGTCTGTGAGCTAACATGCTCATATTTCCTTTTTAGAAATGTCAATCTAGCTACAGTACTAAGACTGGACTGTAGAGAGAGAAGACAGCAGGCAGGAACACCACTTAGCTTCTCTGGCAGCCTGAACTGAGTGGGGGGTAGGGATCAAGAAAATACATGAATTCGAGAAAGTCATTGACGAGATAGTATTTTAGGTATTTGTGAATCATTGGATGACATGAGTGAAGATGAAAATATAACCAATGGCAATTAGGTTTTCCATATAATTGAATGGGTAATGCTAGCCTTCCTTGAGGTGGATACTATAGAAGAAAGAATCTAATGGAAGTCAATATCCATTCAGTCTTGGATATGTTTTTGTTTTCTATGGGATCTATGAGTGAATCTGACACATGGGCCATAAAATGTAAGATTTAAATCTCAGGAATGATACAGACATGTAGAACACAAATTGCCAAATGGCAGACATAAACATTGCTCTATTAGTAATTACATTAATGTAAAGGGATTGAAAACTGCAATCCAAAGGCAGACATTGGCAGATCTAAACAAATTAATCCAACAGTATGCTGTCAATAAGAGACACGCTTTAGGTTCCAAGCGACAAATAGATAGAAAGTGAAAGGCTAGAAAAATATATACCACACAAATAGTAACCAAAATAGAGCTCAACTGACTGTACTAACATCAGATGATATAAACATTGAGATATAAATGACAGCTAGAAATTAAAAAAGACATTTCATGATTATAAAATACCAGGTCAATAGGAAGACATAAATGTAAATATTTACAAACATACATTCACATCCCAGAATACATGAATTAAAAACTGACAGAACTGTAAAGTATAATAGTTGGAGATGCTAAAATCTCTTCCAGTAAAATGGGTAACACAATTAAGAAAAAGATCAAAAGAAAATGGAAGACATGAAAACACTAGAAACTCACTAGAGCTGACAGACATCTGTAGAAAACTCCATCCCACAACAGAAGAATATAGATTTTTCTCAAACTAGTGAAAATGAAAACATTCTCCCAGTACAGGCGATCTGTTAGATCATAAAGCAAGATCCAATATTTCTAAAGATATTTAAGTCACATAAAGCATGCTCTTCACTAAGTGTAAGCCAATTTAATAAGAAATAAATCTGAGAAATTCACAATTATATGGAAATGAAACAATACCTTTCTAATAATCAATGGGTCAAAGAGGAGATCCCAATGAAAACTTTAAAAAGTTAGAATATATTTTGAGTGAATGGAAAATGAATATACAATTTACCAACATTCGTGGGATGTATAGCTAAAGCAGTGCTTATAGGGGAAATTTATAGCTATAGACGACTATATAAAAGCTCTGAAAAGATGTGAACAGAGCTATAAACATATATTTTTCTATCATCAATATAAATATTAAGGGGCTTATTTATTACTTCTCCTTTGAGTTGTTTTGTGTCTTAAAGTGGCTTGTGAAAAAGTTGAAGAATACACCATTGATGGATTGATTCATTCATTCATTTCTATTTATTTATTAATTTCTGTGGGAAGTGGCAAACATTTACTAGCAGGATATGTCACTCCCTGAGGGGAGTTGCAAAAATAGGCAGGGGAGCACCACTCCCTGTCAGAGAAGCCAGAAGACCAATGATCAATCGCCTACAGGCAGGGTGGTATCGGCCCTTCACAAGCTGTGCTAAAAATTTTAGTTTATTTCCTCCTTTACCCTAGCTTTAATCCCTTAACCCTGTTTCCTAGCAACAGACCTAGGTCAGCTGCCTTGTTTTCCCCGCCTTGAAACCTTTATAAGATACAGTGTTTTCTGAATAAAAAAGAGGAGGCTTGATCAGACACCCTGTGCTGTCTTTACTCTCTGCGTCTCCCTCCTGCCCTGTTTCTGTCTCCCTCCCTCAGGATCATGAACCCACAAAGATTTGCCGCCCTGTGGGCCGGAGGAGCGGATAGACATGACAAATTTCTATTGAGGTACAGTTGATATACATTATATTAGTTTCAAGTGTACAATATAGTGACTTGATAGTTCTATACATAATGCAATGCTCACCCTAAGTGTAGTTAACATAAGTCACCATACAACATTATCACAGCATTATTGACTATATTCCTTAAGCTGTACTTTTCATCCTCATGACTTTATTACTAGAGCTTTGTACTTAATCCCCTTCACCTATTTTGCAACCCCTCCCCACCCCTGACAGCCACCAGTTGGTTCTCTTTGTTTATGATTCGGTTTTCAGTTTATTTGTTCATTTATTACATTTTTCAGTTTCCACATATAAGTGAAATCATATGGTATTTTTCTTTCTCTGCCCGACTTATTTCATTTACCATAATACTCTCATGTTTATTTCAGCTTTATGGAAGTTCTGGAAGCAACTTAGGTGTCCACCAATAGAGGAATGGATATAGATCAAGAGCTTTTATTTTTGTGGTTTAGGATTTCAAAAAGTCTGTGAACCTTCTGATTTTGAGTTCAAAATTGAGTGTCAATGTGCTCTTCTGTTGGAAAAACTCTTAACATATCAGATTTTCTAAAAAAAGTTTATTTTTGAGAGACAGAGAGCGAGACAGCATAAGCGGAGGGAGGAGTGGGGCAGAGAAAGAGTCACAGAATCGGAAGCAGGCTCCAGTCTCTGAGGTGTCAGCACAGAGCCCGACGCGGGTCTCCAACCCACGAACTGCGAGATCATGACCTGAACCAAAGTCAGATGCTCAAGCGACTGAGCCACCCAGGTACTCCGTCTTACATCAGTTTTTAAAGGGATCTATAAACCTCAAATCAATTAAAAACTGATATTAATAGTAATTGAAACATTAGGAATAAAGAAAAAGTATTCCTTACCTCCACATATGATCAAAAGAAAAACACATGAGGAGAAAATTATGCTAAGGCAGATTAATGGGACATACCAAGTGTCAGGGCAGAACAGGGGACTTTAAAGTAGACGTGAAAATGGTGGGCGCTAAACCTCCGTAAAAGCCGTATTAGAAGCGTGAGTGGCCTCAAAGAAAGCAAGCATCAGCACCAAATGCTGTCAAAGTAGGTAAGTTAAGTCCTAAGTGGGGTTAAAGCATGAAATTTAAGGTTGGAAAATGTTCACAGCTTTGCCAGCAAAAGGGTCCTGGTGGCAGCTGGGCAGGGCGTGTGTGAAAGCCGCAGGACACCACAGGTGGACTGAGCACAGCGCAAAGTGACAAAGTTAAGCTCTGAGGGTTAACGATTATTCAAGAACTTGGGCCGGAGGGAGAGCACATGCGAAGTGTCCTTACCGAGACAAAGACAAAAATAAGAGAAGACAAGGGAACTTTGAGAGGCGCTGGGATGTTTGTCCCCCGATTGTGGTGACGGTACCACAGGTATTTATAGAAGCCCAAACCGTCAAGTTGCACACATGAAACGTGTGCAGTTCCTTGTTATCAATTATACCGCAATAAAGCTGCTAAAAATTTTAAAAATAAGACCTGAGGGAAAAAAAAAGTTTGGGAAAAAAGAAAACAAGAAGAAGCTAACACAAAAATAAAGGTTCATGATGGTTCATAGCTTAGCCTTTAAAATCATCATCAAAGTGGGGAATGCTGTCTTTAATAATATATCCCCGTCTCTGACTCAGAGATAGAAATAATCGTCGAAATGCTATGACTCGGATCCGTAACATAAATTCTCAGGTTTCTAGTCTTTATAAAAAGGATCAAAGCCTTCAAAATTGTCAAGGTTTCACAGAAGAAAGTGTTTTCTATTATTGTGACTTGAGAGATTTGTATTACGGAGGAGAAAAACAATACGCCAATTAAAAAACTCTATTGGTCTGTGCCTCTGTGTTTTACTTCATTTTACATGCAGGGACCAAAGTGTTTCTTCATCTGAAAAAGTAAATACAATGGCCTGAAGACCCAGTGACCATAGTTCATGAGTCGTCCACTCACACACACTACCCAGCTACCTGGTAGCTCTCCTCAGGGAGACGGATAATTGCTTAAGATGCTGGTGTTTTAAGGATGTTTAGAAGCTTTTCATTTCCTCTCAAAGAATTCAAGGGGATGTTGAAATTGCATTCATAATTATTTCCCTTGGGTCTATCATTTTCCTATTCCTCTGTCATCTAAAAATGTAAATTTTCCTAAAAGTGCTCTCATTTAGAAATGTAATGGGACTTCATTGATGAAATTCCTTTCTTGCATGACTGTCTACACTAGGGCGGCATGGAGACCCCTTCGACAGAAAGGTGAGTGAGAACTGAGCTGCTTTCAGCACAACGGGGACCACAGTGACCCTCCATCAATTCTTCAAGGTCCCAGAACTAATGATGGAAACAAATACAAGCATTCTAGGGGTGCCTGGGTGGCACAGTCGGTTAAGCATCTGACTTCAGCTCAGGTCATGATCTCACGGTTCATGGGATCGAGCCCCGCGTCGGGCTCTGTGCTGACAGCTAGGTCAGAGCCTGGAGCCTGTCTTCAGATTCTTTGTCTCCCTTTCTCTCTGACCCTCCCCTGCTCATGCTGTCTCTCTCTCTCTCAAAAATAAATAAAAACAGTAAAAAAAAAAATACAAGCCTTCTGGATTAAGATAAGAATGAAAACATGCATTTCACGTTGGTTCTGGTGCAGGTGCACTTATATACATTTTTCAGAGGGAGCCTTAGCCATGGCTAAAAGTGGGATGAAGACAGACTGCCTACGTTTTTGGTTTTGCTTTTCAGTGTCCATCTATATCTCGACGACTTACAATGACCTCATGTAGTTTTGATCCTCACAACCACTCTGTGAGGTAGGCAGTTTTCAGTTGTTCATTTTAATGAGGTGTTTTCTCCAAAAACGCCGATGGGTACCAAGGAAGGCTTGCTCTTGGATCTAGTTTGCATGTATTGAGAAAATAAAGAGAAGTGTTTATTTTTTTTAACTCTTTCTAGCTTTAGTTTCAGATATCACATTACATATTTCTTATTTTCATAGTCTATGCTTTACAAAGAAGATAAAAAGTATCTGAAACATATCTTTGGATTCTTTGGAGATTGACTAAGCAACATTTTTAGTTGAGAGAAGGAATTGTTTGTTTTTCTCATATTCTTTGAGGAGCCAGTGGTGTCGTGCTCAGTATTCTGAAAACTAGTGCCGAGTTCTTAGACTCATCATGATTTAGGTCTGAAGAACGTGGGGCCTCCTCTGCAGTGTGTTCAGGCTGAGCTCACCCGGAGGACGGTGTGGGTCGTCAACGCTGACAGAAAGCTTCTCCGTTTATGATGACGTCTAACTGTTATATTGCATCTTTCACATGAAAGCAACAATGCACATTTGGAATTTTTGTGCTTTTTATCATCGCTTTTACTTCTTGCAATGATACATTTTTGTAGTTTTTGTGCTTTTTCACAATTTTTGCTTCTTTAAAACCATGTATAATTTCTCCAAAGAAATTTCGGTGTTTCGGGTGTCAGTGTGGGCTTGGGTTTGAGGTACCCTGCAAAGTGATCCAGAACAGCAACTGGAAACAGTATGGAGACTTTTCAAAAGTGTTCTTATCATCATGTGATGAACCATGGCCGAAGCAGGGGGCCTGGCCTGGGCTTCTATCTTATCATTTCTGGATTTCTGGGTGGTAGTCACCAGGTAGGGCTTGTACCTCTTTGCCTCCCCTTCCACATGGCTAAGAGCTGGTGAGATAAGGAAATTCCTCCAGAAGTGAGGTTTCTAGTATGTTCCTTATTTATGGAGTGGTACTCTATGGTTTCTTAAGTATGTGTGCCTCAAATGCCCTGTCTATAAATTAAGGATAATAATAGTACCCACCTCACATGGATCTTGCGAAATTTAATTGATGTAAAGATTTAAAACAGTGGCAGGGGGCCTGGGTGGCTATGTCAGTTAAGCATCTGACTCATGATCTCAAGGTTTGTGAGTTCAAGCCCCCACATTGGGCTCTGTGCTGACAGTGCAGAGCCTGCTTCAAATTCTGGCTCTGTGTCTCTGTGATTCAGATTTTGTGTCTCTGGCTCTCTCTGTCCCTCCCCAGCTCACAACTGTCTCTCTCTTTCAAAAATAAATGTTAAAAAATATATATATATACTTAAAACAGTGCTTAGTCAAACAATAACATCTTAATAGTTCACTGTTATATGATATGCAATATATTAATAATACATATAATATATAATATAACACTATATATATAATATTATATATAACACTGTTATAATCACATTTAATCTCAGGAGTTTTTTATTCTTATCCACAGGTTGACAGGAGAAGAGACCACAGAAGCATTCAAGTCTCTGGCCTACAGCCTTGGGTTGATACACAACAGAGCCAAGATCTAATCAATCCTCAAGCACTTTTTGCTACATCACGCTGCCCCACAAGTGATTAATGTGCTCTCGGCCTCTCCTGCCTCGTTTTGTATTCCTGATTTATGTCTTTGTGTTTTAGTGTGAGTAATATGTTTACACAAAGTCAGAAAATTATATCATTGCAAAAAAAAAAAAAAAGAAACCAGAAGTGAGGTGGTCAGGTGTAACAGTTACAGGAAGATATTTTTGTCAGTTTAGCTCAACATTTCCAGTATATTCTGCCATCCAGTCAGATCTGTCTTTGTTCAAGGTAAAAATCCAGAGGAATTTCAGTTAACTCCAATTTCCAAATAGAGGATTTTTACTGGACTCATACAAACACATACTATGCTGTGAAATGGATGGATGGATGGATGGATGGATGGATGGATGGATAGATAGATAGATAGATCGATCGATCGATCGATCAGAAGACAAACTTTTTAGGGAAAATGAAATGAAACAAAATTGTCATCAAAAGCTCTTAAACACTTAAAATTTAAATTGCACGGTGAACTTGGATCACTAATATTTTTCAGGTGGTTGCTTTGCAAAGTAATAGCACCTTCTGGTCACTAGAGTCTGTGTAGAAAGTGACTATGAACCTTTAGAAAGTTAACTGCAGGTTCCAGGCTGTTAATTCCAGCCTAGAAGATAAACTGTATACGTCTGAGAAGACGTCCACAAACCCCGACTGTGTTGTTAGGAGGGCTTAAGAAATTTTAAGTCAAGGGCAGGGGATTTACTTCTGTGCTGCCCAAGTTTACAGGATTTTTAGTCGAACACAGCCAAGAGAATAAACTGCGAAGTAATTAAGAGGAGGTCTAAACTCAGATTTGTTCAGCTTGCTTCTTAGAAGAGTTAATATTAACTGACTTTTATATTTAGATTCACTTAATTTGGCAAATGCCATGAAAACTAAATCACATAAGCTTTCTACACTGACACTCTTTCTAGGACTGGGAAAAACTTAAGAAATACTTTAACTTTGAGGAGTTCTGCGAAGAGTCAGACTACAATAACATAAAGGCTTTATGAACAACAGCCAAACATTTTGGTTGTCTTGAAAAATAATTTCAAGAAGTAATTGATTATTTTAACAAATAAATATGATGAGTAGCATCTTTTTACTTTATATTCCTTTATGCATTTCCCCTGAAATGAATGAGTAGTGACTATTTTTAAAGATATTTTCATTGACTTTGTTATACTATTGAACAGTTAAGAAAAATCATAAGAAACAATGTCTAGCATTCAAATGCAACTTAGCATGATATATCTATTTCAGGAGACCCAAATCCCTGTGGCTCCATTCAGATCGAAACAGATGATAACCTATTGATTGAAGCCCAGAAATGGGTAGAGACAATTTCATGCTTCTACTACAAACCCAATTAAATGGTTTCAAATATCTTTTAAATGCATGTATTGAAACGTACAAAGAAATTGTGGATTAGACGGTGGAGTTTTCCACCTCCTTCCCCTGAATCATTTTGACAAGATTCCCCCTGAAGAATCAGAAGTGGAAAAGAACTTCTTCTTATTCATAAATGATTATGTAGCAGAGCTCATTTTTAACATCTGGTTGTGTTATCCTGGAAAAGCATGACCTATGTGACGGAGGCCCAGAGAGGCACAGAGCGCAGGAAAAAGAGATGGACGGCTAAAAGTCATTTTAAACAACCTCCATCCTTTGTTTTCATGCTTGGTAATGTATGTTATTCAATAGAGAGTCCATAGCAACCTTTGCAAAAATCTAGTTTCCTTTCCTAAATATTTCTCTCACATCCTCCTTTATAAGCCCAAACTTTGAGATCTGAAGTCATTCAAGCAAAATTAACTATC
The DNA here is from genome assembly GCF_006229205.1 of Suricata suricatta. Classification (NCBI taxonomy): domain Eukaryota; kingdom Metazoa; phylum Chordata; class Mammalia; order Carnivora; family Herpestidae; genus Suricata; species Suricata suricatta. Next base: position 17,852,575 of record NC_043700.1, read on the forward strand.
ATTTACAGGCGCCAGTGAGCTAGGTGTTTTACATTGCCAGAAATCTTCAGCCAGTTACTACAATATCCTCATTTTCTACAGATGGGTTAAGTGGGAAATGTAACTTGCCTAGATTTACAGACATTTATTTTTGAGAGAGAGAGAGAGACAGACAGAGTGTGAGTGACGGAGAGGCAGAGAGACAGGGAGACACAGAATCTGAAGCAGGCTCCAGACTCTGAGCTGTCAGCACAGAGCCTGATGTGGAGCTCAAACCCATGAACCACAAGATCATAACCTGAGCTGAAGTCAGATGCTTAACCATCTGAGCCCCTCAAAATTCACACTCTAAAGCTACAATGTGTGTTGCCTCTCATTATTTAAAAAAAAAATTCTGTATTTGGGAAAAGAGTCTATTTCAAAGTATTTCTAATCATTAGTTCAAATTCAATGACAAGTGTTTTCATTTACTCCTCGGTCTCTCTCATGCACACATACATGCACTCTGGCATTAGAAATACATACATATATGTATTTGTTTCTTCTTCATTATGTCAAGTTTTTATGTGTGCTTAATTTTGAAAATGGGGCTGTTTTCTTGCTGTTTTAAAAATATCTAGCTGATAATCATTCCATCTGAAATGGTAATTATGAAATTTGCCTCACTCCTGCAGTCACAAATCTATCTTTTTAAACCTCTGACTTTGCCTTACTTTTCCATCTATGTCAAACTTCTATGCAGGAACCAGGGTAAAAAGAATATTTAGGAGGAAGATAATAAATAGGAAAATGAGGGTTCATACTCAATGTATTCATTTCTTCAAATTTTCCACTATTTTATAATATTTTATATTAAAGACCAGTACAGAGAGGCGCCTGAGTGGCTCACGTGGTTAGGCGTCCAGCTTTGGCTCAGGTCATGATCTCACCGTTCATGGGTTCGAGCTCCGCGTTGGTCGCTGTGCTGACAGCTCAGAGCCTGGAGCCTGCTTCAGATTCTGTGTCTCCCTCTCTCTCTGTCCTTCCTCTCCTCATGCTCTGTCTGTCTCTGTCTCTCAGAAATGAATGAACATTAAAAAGCTTTTAAAAAGCACAGTATGCAGTAATTTATTATAAAATGTTACACTAAAGCTTGACAATAAAAGTGAAAAATCTGATTGCAAAATCCATTTCTTTTGACTAGTTAAAAGAGAAAACATCAGAAACTTCAAAACACTTAAAACAAATACTGTTTCAATGGTCTCAATTGTTAGAAAAGATAAATAATTCAGAAAAGTTAAAAGAATTTAGTTCTGCTATTTCCTTAAACTTAGGCAACAAATTAGTTTACTCTTGAATCAAGAAAGAATAAACAAATGAATTAAATTATATTTCGAGACACCCATTTGGTATAAAAAATGATGTCAGAAAGTAGCATTCTGATAAAAAATTTGCCTGTAAATACAAGTATTTACACAAACATTTAGTCTTCCGTTCACTGCCAAAAACATTAAGATTCAGTCACTATTATATTCAAATACAATCTTTCTTTCTGGACAGAGGTATTTTAATATATTATGATGGTGATATTGGGACCAGTGGCCCAGTCACTGGTAGGTCCATCAACCAGGAAGTTCCTCTGAAGCTTTCTCTAAAGTTTGTATTGGGATTTCACTACCCAGGCATAATTATTAAATTACTGGTCAGGTGCTTGAACTCAATCTCTAGCTTCCCTTCCTTTCCTAGCGGTCATGCTGACCAACTCTCGAACCACATGGTTGATCCTTCTAATGATCAGCCTCACTCCTGAAGACAGATAAGTATCCTCACATGTATAACATAAATCGCCTCATAAACCTAATAAAGAAACTTCTTTTATCAGAAAATTTCAAGAGTTTCTGAAGCTTTGTGCCAGGAACAGGGGATTAAGATTAGGTGTATTTCTATTATACCACAAATGCCCATTATGTGTTCATTTTATCTGGAATGAAAATTGATATAGAGCTTCTAATACTTTATTGTGCCACATACCCTTTAATATTCTTCCTTTTGTTGTTGTTGTTGTTGTTGTTTTTGAGATTACTTTCCAAGGCAATATATTCCTCACATCAACTTACATATAAGGTTTTATATACATGGAGAGTGAGGGAGAGGAGAAAGGGAGAGAGAGAGATGTGCAAGAGTGAGTACAGCCACTACTACAGTTAAATGAAATTTAAAATTAAAAAGGAGGAGAAAGGTTCATAGATTTGAAATGCATGATGGTTTTCTAATGGTAACTTAAAATTACTTAGTTACTTACAATCAAGACAGTTTGGGGCTGAGGTTAGAACAGACCTAGGTTCCAGGAACTTGAGTCTGAATCTCTCCTGTACTCCAGCTCTAGAGTTGGAAGGGCCTAAAGAACAGAGATACAAGAGGAAGCACACTGGAGTGTTTCTACGAGATTCCTGAAGTCATGAACATTCTGTGAGACTCCATGTCAAAGACCCACAGAAAGCTTTTCAAGGCAGGAAGAGGAGGTCAAGGTCGTAGTGAGGTATGGGACAGTCTAACAATCAGGGATGCAAAGTAAGTGTGTTGAGGGCTTGAAGCTTAGAAGCTCACAGTCAGCCGTGTGCCCTGTTTGTCAAAGTCCTACATGAGTGTGACGGACTAGTGTGCCAATGCTCGTAGACAGCTGTGTGACGGTCTGGTCTTTCCTGAAACGTTTGTCTCTTCATTTCAGCTTGCCTTCTGAGTTGTATTCTGCCCTGACCCACATCTTCCCCTGGCCTGCCTTATACGTAGTCCTAACTGATCCCTAAACTAGACCACTGGTCCACAGCATTGGCCAGACTTTAGTCACCAGGTGGAGCTCTAAAAATGTCCATGCCTGAGTCTATCTCCACCTAGAATTTAGAATTAGAATTAGAATTAGAATCCCTGGCATTAAAGCTTGTGAATTTGTGTTTGTGTGTGTGCACATGTGTGTGTTTTCAAGCTTTCTGGTGTTTTAATGTCTATCACCAGACTGATCAAACCGGGTCAACTTTTACATGAAGTAGTTATAAAAGCAACAGAAATCAATAGCGATGTTATGGTTAGTTTGAATTTTGTTCCAAGGTACCAGACTATATTTAACTCAGCTGCTCAGTACATGAATTTGAAATCAATGATCAGATATCATTTTTTTTAATTTTTAAAAAATTTTAATAGTTATTTGTTTTTGAGAGAGAGAGAGAGAGGCAGAGAGAGAGAGAGTGCGAGGAAGCATGAGACGGGGAGGGGCAGAGAGAGACACAGAATCCGAAACAGGCTCCAGGCTCTGAGCTGTCAGCACAGAGCCCTACACGTGGCTCGAAAGCATGAACTGCAAAATCATGACCTGAGCCAAGTCAGACTCTTAACCGAATGAACTACCCAGGGGCCCCCAGAAGTCATTTTTTGAAAAATAGTAGATAATCTCCCAGTGCAAGATAATAACTATTTTGTCTCTAAAGTTAGGGAAAGCTACACAGTATTATTATTCAAATCATGCCTGTAATATCTTTTTGTGCAAGATTCTAGCACAGTACATTATCAGATGCCCCCACATTGTATAAATTGGCACAAGATCAATTAAGAAGAAAAAAACTAGAGCGATAGAATTATAGTTGTTGAAGTCAGAGAGCCTTTATACTATAATGACTGATTTTTTAAATAAGTAAGACCAAGGGAGAGAATGTTTTCCAATTAGTGTATGGCTTCGGTTACGGATAGGTTGACTAAGCCAATTAAGTATGGATCAAAGCAGAATGCAATGTGATAGAGATGGTTCAGACCAATCCATTAATCTTTCACTCTTTGAAAGATTTTTATTAGTGCCTGTCATTCCAGAATGATATCAGTTATCATTCTAGGCACTGAGGATATTGATTAAGACAGGTGACAAGGTCCCTGGTCTTAGGGAATCTACATTTGTCAACAGGAGTCAGATGAGAAACACAGAATGCAAAATGTAATGTTAGGTAGTAATAAACGCGATGAAGCAATAAAGCAGAATAAAGGGATAAAGGTTGATGGACGGAGAAGGTGATTTAGAACACGTTGCTAATGAGGATTTGTCAAAATGGGTGAGGTTTGCCAGAGATCTGAATGAGAGAAAAAGGCATACAAATACCTAACAGAAAAGCATTTGGGGCAGAAAGAACAGAAAATGCAAAGGCCTTAAGCAAGAATGAGCCTAGGATGAATGTTTAAGGGCAAGAGAATTAAAATATAGTGAGTAGAGAGCAGAAGATGCAGGTTGAGAAAAGCTAACACCTAGTTCATACAAGGCCTTAGACACCAAAATAAACCTGGGGAAAGAAAAAAAAAAAAAACGGAGAGCAGCATTAAACTCTTATTTGTAATTACCCCAAACTGATTCATTATAATATTAGTTTTATAATTTTAATAAATATTATGCGCAGAAAATGTGGTACAGGGTCAAATAGACTTAGAAACTACTCAATTAAAACACATTAGGTACATTTCTTTGCTGTAAAACATCTGATGGCATTTTGTAATCTGACTTGTGATCTATCAAAGACAGACTGTCTTCTGCATTTTTTAAATTTACTGTCCTTGATAATTTTCTCATTCATAGACTTGGGAAATAGGACATCAGACCTCAGTTCCCAAGCAAGGTCCTTGTGTATGAAACATTGTTATCGGACTTCTGCTCCCAGAAGGCTGGGAACAAGGGATTTGATGAAGTCCCGGGAGAACGTGCAGGACAGAGCCTTCCTGGTCATCAGCCAAGAGGGACAAGCAACTACACGATATGCCCACACACAGTTGCAGGCTGCTCCTGCCCTGCCAGCTCTGTGACTGTCTCTATTGTTCTAGCTAAACATTTAGTGTGGACTAAACGTTAACCATGCTCTCCAGGCTTGCAAGGAGGGTATAAAATAAGATGCTGTTCCTAATAAAGTTTGCCATTAGCCCTCGGCTCTTGGTCCATCTCCATCTCTTTCGGGGATGTCCACGGTGCCCAGCCTCCCTGGGACTGTCCCTTTTCACGGTGCCCGGTCTTTCTGGGACCATTCAGTGGTCACGGTGCCCAGCCTCTCTGGGACCATTCACACTTCCATTAAGGAGGAGCGTGGTCACGTTCCCGTGGTTTGGGAACGTCCCTGTCTCCATTAGCTGCTGGCAGCCTCTGGAAGTGTCATTCTCACTCATCATCTCTCCAGGAACCTCCCACAATAGACGATCTTTCAGGACCAGAGTTCTTGGCCAAACACATCAAAAGATCTGTATGGAGAGAAGTGAGAAGCTCACACCAATGCTAGATCTGTGGTTCAGTCCGAATGTGATTTGTCACGTGTCAAAGGAATATACTCAGACAGGAGCATATAAGAAATAAATTAGAGTATCTTGGGGCGTCTGGGTGGCTCAGTCGGTTAAGCCTCCGACTTCGGCTCAGGTCAGATCTCACGTTCGTGGGTTCGAGCCCCGCGTCAGGCTCTGTGCTAACAGCTAGCTCAGAGCCTGGAGCCTGCTTCCGGTTCTGTCTCTCCTTCTCTCTCTGCCCCTCCCCCTCTCATGCTCTGTCTCTCTCTGTATTAAAAATAAATAAAACATTAAAAAAAAATTTTTTTAAATAGAGTATCTGGAGAGAAGTTTTATAAAGGGATTGACCCTTTAGAAGGACTGACTTGCCAAGTAAAAAAAATTCAGCACTCATTTCTTCCAGTATTTCTTCTTGGCCTGTTCTGCCTTCTCCTGTGCGTTCAGTTGCGCATACATTAGGCTGTTTATTGTGTCCCACAGCTCTTGCCTGCTCCTGCAGTTTGGATAATTTCTACAGACTTGTCAATATTTGCTTCAGTTGTATGGAACCTGCTAACAATCCCCTCACAGAAAAACCTTCATTTTCTGTTACATGGTTTTTTATTTCTAATATTTCAGTTTGTTATTTTCTCAAAAATTTTTCTCCGCTAAAATTACCATCTGATCTTGCATACAGTCGACTTTTTCCATGAGAGCCTTTCATAAATGAATCATGGTTATTAAATTCCCTGTTAGAGGCTCCAAGACTTGGGGCATATCTGACTCGGGTTTGGCTCGTCGCGCCTTTTGGTGTGATTCCTAATTTTTGCTGTTGAAAGCCAGACAACTCTCTTAAGACTACAGACACCGAGGTAGATAGTTTTTGTCACTCTTGGAAACGGGCATGACGTTCCTTCTGGTAGAGTAGACCTGTTGTGGACAGTTGAGTTAATCCAAGTAAGAGGGGAGCTGGGGTTGCAGCCTGTTCTGTTAATATTACGCTCAATGACGCCACAGGCTTAATCCTCTAGAAATATAGCTAGGTTAGGAGTTTGCCAAAGGGCTTTTTTCAAATGTCTTCTCTTTTCTTTGCTTTTGGTCTTCCCTGGGAGATATGCCGCAGAGGAGGTCTGTCACTTATCTACAAATTACATGTTACTAGAAACTGCTAACCTGGCCACGTGTGTGAGAATGTGTGTGTGTGTGTGTGTGTGTGTGTGTGCGCGCGCAGGTAGGGGAGTCATCTCTGTTGTTCTCAATAAGCCCAGTCTTAGGCAGTCACCATACTGTTGTCCCAGGGGTATGGCATCCTCAGTTCACAGTCCCCCCACAGCTGTAGGCCTGGATCCTCAAGCATCCTGCCCTCCCCCACCCGCATCCTCCACCCCACACGCGGATTAAGGCTTTTATCCTTGGTAAATATTTTTCATAGATCATTCCCATAAGGGAGATAGGGGAGAAGGCTCTTGGTGAAATTCCTCACTTCTCTTGCCATGGCTACCATTTCCTCCCCTCGGTTCTACACAAGGGAGACTTTCTTGGGCTCTTCCCTATATTTCTATATTTCTATGATTACGCAGTAAAATTTCCACAGAAAAATCCTGCAAGAAGATGTGAACTGCCTCTCTGCTTGGGCTCCCAGGGTCTTCACCGTACCTGGGAAGGGTACACAGAGTTTCTACCTATTTTCCACCACCTAGGCTCTTCTCATAGACCACACCACACCCTGGTAAGGTGGTGCTGGCATTTCATCTCTTCTTGCTGGTACCCCTCTCTCCTTAAATTTGGGGCCAGTTGCTCAGCTTTCTGGAAGTGGGTTTCAGAAAAGTTATTAACTTGCTGTTTATCTCTTTTTTACTGTTTTAAGGCTGAAGTTACACTCATTTCAGCTCTCTATGTGCGAATGGGGAAACCAGTCAAAAGGTAAACAAACAAACAAACAAACACCCTGCCAGGTTACGGAGGGATACCTACTTTATTCTTGGTGCAAAAACAATAGTGTTCTCAAATGACTATCATACAGGCAAGTGTCCTAATATACTTAATATTGCCAAAATCAAGGACAAGGCCATTTTCTTTGTAGAGTCAAAAATTTACAGGAATGATGATTGAAGGCCTCATTGATTTTGTGGGCTAGTGCTAGATAAGGTGACTATTTTCGCTTGTTTGCTTATCCTGGGGTGCTAGGTTTCCCCTGTGTTAACGATACAGTATGTACACCCACTTATAATTAAGGGGAGATGTCATATTTGCTTTATACCTACGTTTCTATCTACTTAAACAAGAGGTTATAATAAAAAAGTGATTTTTTACTGGCTTGCTCTTATTTTATTGCAAAGTTTGGGTTAAATTCTCTATAACCAATCTTTTCCTTGGGTTTCCATTATTCCAAGAAACATTTAGTCCACAATTTCAGGGAGAACACCTGAGTCCTCACTTATACTGGTGCCTAAAATTGGGAGGAAAGTAAATAGCATCCGCTTATAAAATCTGCATCTAAGCTTTTTCATCGATAAGATAGACGATTCTATATCATGCAATAATGCTATCTTTTGTGCGGACTCTGCAGTGGCCAGACCTATAAATGCAAGCCTTATTACCATTGCACTGCAACTCTCGTTCAAAGGGACCAGATTTGCAGGGGTAGAATCTGCTTTTCTGGCCCACAGGAGTCCACAGGGCATTTCAGTGTCCTGTCTTCTCAATGAGAATGGACACCTACTCAAAGTATTGCACGCCATTTCATTTCTGTCCTTCATGGTGCATTTCCTGTCGCTCCGCCTCTCTTGTTCCTGGTCCAAGATTTGATCTTCACCTTTCCTGACCTGCCAATGACATACATTTCCTCGAATACATTCGGTGACACTTGATTATATCCTGTGTTATATCTCTCTCCAAACATTTCATGGATCATGTCATTCCAAAATTACTAAAGTCCCAAAGGGAGGAAGCGTGTCACTCTTACTTTGCATTCTCATGCTCCCTTGCCCGTTGGCAGGCATGCAGCAATCATGAGAAAAATACTGAGTTGAAATAAGTTTAAGTTTCTTTATTGAAAAGAGAGAAAGAGAAGGAGAGAGACTTTGGTGATAGGTAGGAATGACATGAAGTATAATGGGGGAAAAGAAGCTGCTGACCATCAAACTCCAGCACTGAGGAAACAGGCTGAAATTCCTCCAGAATCTCCCATCTGATTTCTGCCCTCCAGGGTTACCTGTCTGCCCTTCTGTGGCCCAGAAGCCAACGCACATTCCTGAGGCTCTGCTTTGTGTCTCTTCCTCATTTGTCCTTTTCTGTCGTTGCGGAGGCTTCGGCTTTCCCACAGAAGCACTGCCGCAGATTCTCTGGAGTTCCAGACCTTCCAGCCATTGCCCACAGTGCGGAGCCTTCTCTCACAGGGCGCACAGAGCTGAGCAGAAGCGATTTCACTAAGCATCACTCCGTTGCCAGGGAATTAGCAAGCTTCCAGAACCACTTTGTTGGTGACTGTGTTCTACTGTTTGATGTTAAGGACAGCGCAGTGAGGCCATGATAGAACCGCTCAAAATGACCACTGCGACATCTGCAGCAGAGCCCACCACGCAGCTGTCCGCGTGTCTCAGCCTGGGATGCTGCTGTGGTCAGGCTGGCACCTGGCTATGCCCACCTCCTAAACGACACCCCATCTGTATCTGGTGTATGGCTTCAGGCTTCAATCAGTGAATTAGTGGACAGCGTGTCCCTATGAAAACAGAAGCTGGTGACAGCTTTTGCCACCCTTCTGCCAGTGAACATATGCTGATCTAATGGGGATGTGCATGTTATAAATTGCTACATGACCTCCGGCTTCTGCAGGTTTACGGTCGTTCCTAGCAGGGTATTCACTGCGGAGCGGTTCAAAATTGCTTGCTGAGTACGCGGAATACACTGGTCTTGTCCAAGATCCCTTCCCGGACCAGCGCTGAAATACCAGTCTATTTCACAGCCTAAAACACTGAATCACTTGAGTATAAAGCATTATTCAACACTCTCTTTTTTTCTTTTTTGTCAGTGACCTTTAGTTGCTTGTAAGAAGAAAATAAAGCTAGAAAACAGCAACCATATGTCTAGCTTCAATTTACTGTCCAGAACATTCGCAATTATTTTTGGACCAATAATGTCATCAAGTCTTTTCAGAATTTCACAGGGGGGATAAAAAAACAAAATCAAACAAAAACAACAACAAAACCACCTCTTGGATGCTGCCAGACTCTAGATCTGCCGATTTTTCACTGAAAGATGAGAAATTTGGCGAACTGGAACGCGACTGCATTCACACGCATTAAAAAGAGGAAAATGAGTATCTCTGGCAGGGAATTTGGGTCTGGTTAATTTGAAATAGAATCACAACCACAATATGGGCACTTAAGATGAATTTTTAAAATATTCTTTTGGTATACAATTTTAAATAAAACTCCCAGCAAACATCACATTTAAAAATAAGGCATGCATTTAAATATAGTTTTCCCCTGCAGAACGTGTCAGCAAGCTAATTCCTGGAAATCCGTAGCATATGGTGTTTTTGAGTCACTCTATTAGTGTGTAAAAGTAATTTATGGTTTTCAATAAGGAATCTTGAAACTTACTATTTGACACTAATACCCATATCCAGGAAATTTCAAATGCAGGGAATAAAGGATCATTATTCTAGAAACCGTGGGCTATTGACAACCCTCCTCCACTACTGTGATTCTCATTGTTTCCCCCCTTCGTGGGGTTAGAAGGCCAGCGGGGCTTTGCCATTTCTCCCAGGTACATTTGCTCCTAGGGAAGTTTGCACCTTCGTTGGTTACTTCCTCGAGAAGAACTCTCTGTCTCTGTGTCTCTCTTTCTCCTTCCTCCCTCCCTCTCTACCCTGTCTTTTATATGTATGTTTACTGGCTCCAGTTTATTTACACAGTTGGGTTCATCTTACAGACAACATTGGGCAGCTTATTTCATTCACTCCTAACAATGTATTAAAGTTATCTTTCTACTTCTGTAAACACTGGGTTCTTTCATTCAGTTTATCTGCAGGATGCAGGATAGAGCCATTGAATGGAAATACATCATTCGGTTTTTTTAAAGAAATAGAATAAATATGTTTACATTTTTAACATAACACATGCACGTGATAAAAGGATATTGGGCTGAACAAAAGAGAGCAAAATGGAAAGCAATAATCTGCTCACTCCCCGCTGTACTTTGCATCTACCATGGTGTTAATGGTTCCTACATTTTATGGCTGTTTCAGCTACAGGGAAAACAAGTGTGTCTTGTCATCGGATTCCTAATTTGTCAAATTTATACAATATCTCTTTATCTTCAAACCACACCCCACCCCGCCACCACAATCATGAGGAATTTAACAAATTTGCACTACCACACAGACTTTCTTTTCCACATTTGGATTTTGATGTCACTATTATTATTATTATTATTATTATTTTAATTTTAATCATCATTATTACTGTTATTATTAGTGGTAATACTTATAAACTTGGTGCATCTTTTTATACTTTTAAATAAAACCTTTAAATCACTACTGCTTGATTTATCAGATTCATCCAGTTTATTTTTATGTTAAGATAATACTAGATAACACTCATCATTAATGACAATTCCCAAATGTCAGTGGCTGACTACAATAAAAGTTCACTCCTCACCCATGTCATTGTTCAGGTTTTGTACTAGTCAGATCTCCTGGGGAGCCTTTTTTCTCCTCAAAGTATTTATGTTATTTTATTTCATATCAGAGTATTAGAAGATTATAATAATTTTCCAGGAGAAAATTTGGAAAATTGGTGTGTATAATTTTTAATTATTTGCTTTTCTCGTTGTTACTATTTTCTCTTTGGCAACTGGTTAGATTTCTACAATTCTTAATATTTCTACATTTCCCAATTTTGGGTAGTATTATTTTTTCTAGGGCTGATCTTGTCATGTTTCTTTTTTCAAATTCAGTCTTTACAAAATACAGTATCCATTCTTGATAAAATCTCTCAACAAAGCAGGGATAGATGGAACATACCTCAACATCATAAAAGGCACAGCTAATATGGTCCTCAATGGAGAAAAACTGAGAGCTTTCCCCCAATGGTCAGGAGAAAGACAAGTGTGTCCACTCTCCTCTCACCATTACTATTTATCATAATTCTGGAAGTCTTAGCCTCAGCAATCAGAAAGCAAAAGAAATAAAGGTATATAAGTCAGCAAGGAAGAAGTCAAACTTTTACTATTTGCAGATGACATGATACTTTATATAGAAAACCCAAAAGACTCCACCAAAAACTTGCTAAAACTAACATATGAGTTCAGCAAAGTCACAGGATATAAAACCATTGTGCACAAATCTAGTGCATCTCTATACACCAGTAACAAAGCAGCCAAAAAAGAAATCAAGGAATCAATCCCGTTTGCAATTGCAAGAAAAACAATAAGATATCTAGGACTAAATCTACCTAAATAGAAAAAGATCAGTACTCAAAAAATTCTATAACACTTATGAAAGAAAATGAAGACACATAAAAATGAAAAAGCATCCCATGCTCAAGGATTGGAACAATAAACATTATTAAAATGTCTGTACTACTTAAAGTAATCTATACATTTAGGCCTATCAAAATACCACCAGCATTTTTCACAAACCTAGAACAAACAATCCTAAAATTTATATGGAACCACAAAAGACCCAAAATAGTCAATGGAATCTTGCAAAAACAAAACAAACATGAACTACTGGGACTTTATAAAGATAAAAGCCTTCTCCACAGTGAAGAAAATAATTAACAAAACTGAAAGCCAGCATATGGAACGGGAGGTGATATTTGCAAACTACATATCTGACAAAGGGTTTAGTATCCAAAATCTATCAAGAACTTATCAAATGCAACACCCAAAAACCAAACAACCCAGTTAAGAAATGGGTAGAAGACATGAATAGGTACTTTTCCAAACAATATATCCAGATGGCTCGCAGACACATGAAAAGATTCTCAATATCAGTCTTCATTCATGAAATACAAATCAAAACCATGATGAGATACGGTCTCATATTTGTCAGAATGGCTAAAATTAACAACAAAAGAAATAATTGGTGTTGGTGAGGATATGGAGAAAGAGGAATCCTCCTGCTCTGTTGGTAGGAATGCAAACTGGTACAGCCACTTCGAAGAACAGTATGGAGATGTCTCAAGAAACCAAAAATAAAACTACCCTACAATCCAGCAATTGCACTAGTAGGTAGTTACCTAAAGGATAAAAAGATTACAGATTCAAAGAGATAATGCACCCCAATGTTTACAGCAGCATTATTAAATATCCAAACTATGGAGAGAGCCCAAATGTCCATTGGCAGATAAATGGATAACGAAGATGTGGTATATATATATACAATGGGATATTACTCAGCCATCAAAAGAATGAAATTGTTCTATTTGCAATAATGTGGATGGAACTAGAATGTATTATGCTATGCAAAATAAGACAATGAGACAAAGACATACCATGATTTCACTTATACATGGAATTTAAGAAATGAAACAGATGAATATATGGGAAGTGAGGGGGAGGAGGGGAGAGAGGAAAACAAACCACAAGAGACTCTGGACAATAAGAAAAAAAAGTGAGGTTTGACAGAGGGAGGTGGGAGGGAGACGGGCTGGATGGTGATGGATCTTAAAGAGATTTGTTACGATGAGCACTGGATGTTGAATGCTGATGAATCACCGAATTCTACTTCTGAAAGCAATACTGCATGTATGTTAACTGACTAAAGTTTAAAATGAAATAACATAAAATTTAGTCTTTAAATTCAGAATTTCTTTTATAATTTTGGAAGATTTCAAATTTTTAAGAAATTTTTACCTGATCTTGGTTTGTATTTCCATTGCTGTAGTCTTTAGATTATATACTTTAAAAAAGTGCTTCTGAATCTCTAATTGAACTATTTCTTCTGTATTCAATTGTTCCAGCAGTTTCTTGTGACTGTCTTTCATAGAATTGATTTTTCTCAAATGTCTGTGGATCTTCAAAGTTGTCCATGCACATGTATAAATGAAACTGTTTGATTAGTGTGATGTGGCCAATGTTGCTTCCTCCATTCTTGAGAACTCTTAATTTTCCAGAAGGACTCTTTCTTGAATGGGAAAATGACCAGGAAACCAATTTAAACTTAGCACACTTATAGATTTCCTGTAAGGTATGGTAGAAAGTGGCTTAGATTAGGTTTCACAGAAAGCTGGCTCTGAGGTATAAACAAGCATGTGTAAGTATACTGGTTGCTCTCAAGATCTGCTCCCTCTGGAGAAGAAAGAAAACAAAGTGGGTAGAAGGAGAAGTTGGGCCATGACACAGGAAACACAAAACGTTAGCCACCCCCACAAAGAGTTGGAAAATAGACAAGCCCTCTTTGGTTGCCCTGATTCAGTCAAACAAGTTGAGTCTTTATTTCCTTGCATGCACCAGCCATTGGAGGAGAAGGATGCTGGAAGAAGGGCTATATGACTTTCGTGAGCAGCTTTTTTAATTTTTTAAATGTTTTTTAAAATTTATTTTTGAGAGAGAGAGAGAGAGAGAGAGAGAGAGAGCAAGAGAGAGAGAGAGCACATAAGCATGAGCAGGGGGGAGTCAGAAAGAGAGGGAGACACAGAATCCAAAGCAGGCTCCAGGCTCCAAACTGTCAACAAAGAGCCCAACGGGAGCTCGAACCCAGGAACCATGAGATCATGACCTGGGCTGAAGTTGAAGTTGGATGCTTAACCAACTGAGCTACCCAGGCACCCCATTGAGCAGTTTTCTTAAGCCTAAGATGCTTCCCCAAAAGTGTAAGTAACTGAAGTCTATTTTTGGCTAACACCTCCCCCAGCATTGGTAGAACGAGTCTTTGAATCCAAAAGGGACTCTGTCAGGACATAGTATCCATCACAGGGGCAGGCAGACAATCCAGAAACTTCCATGGTTTAAAGTCAGAAGGGCTTTGGTGTATGCTATAGTTTTGGCTTTTCTGTTTCTTCCCACTGGGGAAAATCGGTGTTCTATCAGGCTTTGCTTCTTCCTTGGGTCCCATGTCTTGACCAGAGGCTTCCCAGGATATGTAGCCCACTTTCTTTAGATACCAGATCACAGCCTTCTTTTTTGAGGTCAAAAGTAATAGCTATCAGTGATTCTATTTTTATAGAGAAGGGAGACAACTGACTCAAAAAATGCTTTATCGGAGCGTCCTGTGGTCACCCACGAGTGCCCAGACTGTTCCGTTCACTGAGTTACTCCAGAGGTGGGGAGGATCCATGTTTCCCCCTGATGCCTTGGATTATGGCTTCAGCTTTCTTTAAACATCAATCCCATTTCACCTGCTATTTTCCTGGAACTTTTCAAAAATCTAGTCTATTCCTAGAACATTCTCTTGTGCTTTTGCACTATTAGGACTCCTTTCATTCCATTTGTGAGAAGTAAACTTATGCATTAAGTTCTCTACATGATTGCAAACACTAAGCCAGCTCAGTAGAATGGAAGTGCTAAGGGTTAAGGTTTCGGGTAGACATAGATCCAGTTCCACCACTTATGACCTATGCGACTTAAGGCCAATTATATACACTCTCTGACACAGTTTCTTTTTAAAGTGGGAATAATAACATATACTACATATTAACATAAGGATATAATAATGTTTAGCATGATGCTTGGCACATAAACTACCTACAAGAAATGACCGTTCTCCTACACCCTTTATATCGCTTTTAATGACTTTCAGTATGCCCTATATTCTTATGAAAAAGTAAAACTTTGATATTTAAAAAAATTCAAAATCTATCAGAAGACTAGAGTGCAGAAAATTGTAAGGATTTAGCGAGGCCTGTTATATTTTTTAAGTGGCTTAACAATGTGACAGCTTAGGCAATGGTGCATATAATATTATCACTGCTGACTACTACCTTGAGATTTCACAAAATGTCATCTGTAATGGTGACAGCATTTTACATTACAGCTTTCTTGCTTAACACCTTTTCCTTTAATAATGTTTTATTTCTTATTCTTTATAAAATTGATTGATTAAAATAAAGATAAACTAGTTATTACCTAGAAGTAGAGGTCAATCACAGAGTACGACAAGATATATTAAATTCAATTAGAGTTTCTCAGTTGTGACAGTTACACAGCATAAAAAAAAATATCACAGAACATGGCCTTCTACTTGCCAGACTTTTGACTTTGCTTAAGCCAGTTGCTTTAACTTTTAGCCCCAGGGCCCTCAGCTCTAAAACCAGAATAATATGGTCTCCTACATTCATTTCCCTGGGCTACCATAGCAAAGTTCCACAAGTTGGGTGTCTTAAACAGCAGAAATTTATTCTCTCAGAGTTCTTAAGCTAGATGTCCAAACTCAAGGTGTTGGTGAGGTTGGTACCTTCTGGAGGCTCTTCTTTCTGGAACAATCTGCTCCACATCTCTCTCCTTGCTTCTAGTGATGGCCAGAACACATGAACACATGCAGCAGCATTACTCCAACCTCGGGCTCTGCCTTCACACTGCTGTCTTCTCACTGAGACATTTTCCCCCCATGTTCTTACGTGCATTCATGCATTCTCCTCTCTGTGAGTCTCTGTTCTAATTTCCCTCATCTTAGACCAACAACAGATACGGGATTAGGGCCTGTCACAATTTAGTAGACCTCATCAGAACTTGGTCACATTTGCAAAGATCCTATTTTCACATAAGGTCCCATTCACAAGTGCTAGGGTTGAGGACTAATCTTCTTGGGGAGATGTTTCATGCATATCAAGCTCGAAACTTAGATTTTTTTCTATAGCAGCTACATTATTTAGGATGGTTTGTGTCATGAACCAGAAACCTAAGTAAGCAAAAGATGAAATGTTTTGAGACGGATTGTGGAATACCGCTCAGGTGAGCTGGACACTAGGAACAAAAGGAAACTGAGGTCAGCAATCTGAAAACTGGGGATCTTTTTTTTTTACTCATCTCTGCCCAACTATATACCTCCGCTCTATTCTTTACTCTAGTGGTACACAAACTTTCTCTAGTTTTCATTTTGTGTAACAGAGCATGGTTACCAACAGCTTCCCAGGGCTGAAGTGAAATGCCAGACAGAAAGGTACTATCTACTGATGAATCCCTCTGTAGATAGCATGGGTGTGAGGAGGTACGGAAGGTTCTAGAAGCATCAGTGGGGGGGTCTTGTCTATGGACTTTATTTTTCTCAGTGAAAAAGGAAGGTGAACTTATTTTCTGAGGGCAAAGAGATTTTGATGGTATAAAGAAGTCACTATTAAAGTTGTGTTTAAAAGCTGTTCAGAAGAATGACAGTGAATGATGAAGAGCTATGGGATTAAGGGTGTTTTAATACCCAGACTGAGGCTGGACACCATGCGTGTGTGATGGGCGGATCTCCCCAGATGGGTGTCATCAGGAAAGGTGAGGAACTCCAGGGTGTCAGGTGAGTATTAGGGTACTGTATCCGACGATTACCAGCTAAGCCCAGCACCCTTGCAAAACCAACATGAGAGGACACTCAAGTTCATTTAAAATTGATAGCTTTAGAGTATTTTCATGGTAAAATGACTCATCACAAAAGTCGGATTTCTTTATAGATATGTTCAATCCTTTACTTCTAAGGAAAAACATTATTTTTTCAGAAGTCAGGGCTTCTGAGTAAGTAGGCTTGGGTGACTGTTTTTATAATAGGAACTCCCACATAAAAATACACTTGTCATTTGTCAATACATGTTTTATGTGCTTATTTCAACACTGGAGAAACTTAGGTAAGAACCTTTTGCTCTTTTGTACGTCCAGTGACTGGCAGACTTCAGAGAAAGCAGGAGACAGCCCAAACCCTTGCAACACCAGTTCAGTATTTTTTAGCGAGATAATTAAAAATTATCCTGAAAAAAGAAGGACTAAGTAAGAAGCACTTTCTTAGCAAAATTTTAGGATTTTTTTTCTTTCTGTCTCTTTTCTGTTTGTTTGATTACAATGGAAAGTCTAGATAGAATAAGATTTAAAAATCAATTCAAAGTAAGCGGGAACAGGGTAAACCACGTTCCTTATGACCTTGTCTTCTACCTTCCCTTTTTTCTTATCTTTTCTTCCCCTCAGATGAACTCTCCTCTTGATACTTTCTAACCTATCACAAGACCATCTCCCTTTCTCCAATCTTCCCTTTTTCATTCCCCAAACAGCCCTTGTCTAAGAGAGATCTTTCTGGAAGCTTCGCCACAGGTATGCGATTAAAACCTACCAAGTTTTTCTTCTTTCCTTTCAGTGGGTGTTGGTGTGATCGCGGACAGAAAAAACAGAACTTTGTTCAATGTTCAAAGCGGTTTTGTTGATAAAGGAGGGGCAGAAACGGAAAGGAACAGAGTCTTTGTGATGAATAGTTTTCATTGTTTTTTCATTTATGTTCCATAAAGCAGGGTTCTCCAGGCAGAATATTTGATTGCAAAAAGAGGAGACTTGCATTCTTCTCAGTTTCACATTGATTTTGTGTTCTGCTTGAGGCCTTTGCATTTATGAATGTAAAAAATGTTTAAAAAAATGTAACTATTTTAGGCGTGCCTCTTGACTGGGGTCACTGGGGTGATCATGTGCCTTTTTCATAGAAAGTACACCCATTCGGCTTCACATAGAACTGTATGTAGTAAGCTTCCCAAGAAGTCATCTGTGGATTCTAAATGGGGGTGCAATCATGGCATAGTGGATTTTATTCCCTTAGGACCATAGCTTTAGGAGTCTTAGTGATTATTTCAGATAAGGATGGTCAGCTGTCATGTGAGCCCTCCATTGGGCACTGGCATCACCATTTTCTCCTATGGCACTATTACTGCCTGATTCATCCATGACTTAAGATGCTTAGGCTGTGAAGTGTTCTCTGTGTTGGGGGATGGTGGAGGAGAGCATCTCAGTGGTCCCAAAGAAGGATGGATAAGGGCCGTGTCCCGGAGTTTTCAGGGAACTGCTGCTTTTTTGCTAATAGCACCTCCCTACTCATTACATTTCTAGTGTCAGACACTATGATGTTCTCAGAATTCCTACACATTTTGACTTGCTAAGACTGTGTGTGTGTGTGTGTGTGTGTGTCCCAATATATGCTGCTTTTTAGACAATGGTAACATTTTATTTGAAAATGATCTCAAATTCATTGAACATCTAAAAAATTAGAACACTATATCCGTTGCCCATAATCACCTATTTTTAATATTTTTATACATTTGTGTTTTCCATTTGATGTTTCTTTCTCTCTAAATCCATTTGTGTGTATTTCATAAGAAACAGAATAGTCTCTATGGTTTGCTTATGGAACCACAGTAGAGTTACCAATTTTGGGAAATTTAGTCTTGATATAATCTTTTAGTCTAACCTACTGTCTGTATTCTAATGTTTTCAAATGATTTTTTAATATTCTTTATGTTTTTTTGTTGCCCTTTAGCACAGGATCTACTCTAAAATTAGCTATTATATATGTATATATATTTTTTAATATTTTGTTGTTTTGCTTTGAGAGACAGAGAGAGAGAGAGAGAGAGAGGGAGAGAGTGTTGAGGAGGGGAGAAGGGCATAGGGAGACAGAGAATCTTAAGCAGGGTCAATCCCACAAGCCTGAGATCATGACCAGAGCCAAAGCCTGAAATCAAGAGTTGGATCCTCAACTGAGACACCCAGGTACCCCTAAAGTATATATTAAATAAATATATATTTACATTTTATAAAAATATTAAAATATTAATATATTTATAAGTATATAAAATTTACTATAAACATTTATATTTTAAATACATATTTATAAGGAATATATTTATATTTAGTTTTCATGTCTCTTTATTCTCCTTTCATCTGGAATAATCTAGAATCCTTCCACAGGATTCTTTGTCTTTATAACATTGGCTTTTTTAAAAAAACAATATTCCGTTTGCATGTGTCCAGTGTGTTTCTTGATAATTAGATTCAGGTTATAAATTTCTAGCCACATCACATCTGGGGTCACATGCTATTTACCTGTCCTCCATTAGGGATATTAATTTTGATCACTGTGCCAAGATGTTATCCAATTTCTCTACGGTATCGTTATTATACTTCCCCACGCAACGACTAAGTGATCCATGCGGAGACACTTTACAACCATGCAAATATCCTACTTCTCATCAAAGTATTACCCTAGATTTCATATTTGTTGATGATTTTCACCTGAGCTAATTTTTACTATGATACCTGTAAAGCAGAGATTTTTCCAGTTCCAGCACCCCCGACGTACACATTTACAAGTAAGCAAGATTAAGTGCTGGATTTAAGTCAATCTGTATTACTGGACCTGAATTTGTATGGTGTCACAGACACACAAACAGACAGCTGTATAAGAATCGTATATCATATATATGGACACACACAAAATAAATGATGAACCTTTATTTTTAAAATTATTTTTGACGACCTTTTTGTTCTCATATTGCTAGTTTGAGTGTAAGACTCTATTCCCTCGGGTCAAAGTGGACCCTAAAATACCAACCATTGTTTCACTGGCTCACTCCCACTCTGGTAAATAATTAAAGGTTGAGCAACTGGCTCTAGAAAGACCCTAAGAATGTTACTTGATAAGGAACCTTGTGACCTAAAGTTTAACTTGTTTTTCAAGATTCTGTTAAGTAACCCCACCCCTTTACTAAGACCTGGCAGAGACAAAGTCCAAGGTGAGGTTAAAGTCACCTAGCTGCTAGACACCTAGACATCTTAGGTGTCTAACTATGATTGGTCATTTTAAAAGACTAAGAACTTTAAATTGATAGGTTCCCACCAAAACTAATGTCTGTGTATTACAATGTAATTGGCTATAAAGAAACCCTGTAGTTGTAATTAGTTAACTACATGATGACTCATGTTGTCTTGCCAAAACTCTTAAAAACCCTGAGCTCCGGCTCAAGGGCTGTCTTCTGAGGCATTCCAGCTACTTGGGAGGGGCCATTAGCCAAACTAAAATAAAACCATTAACAGATTTGTGTTCGTGGTGACTCACAATGGGAAACAAAGGTCTAACATGAGAATCTGAGAATATTACTCCCACCAGCGTAACCCTAATTTCTAATCTCATAAAAGAACCGATATCGAAATCTCTAGGAAAGTTAATATTCTGAAACTGATGAGGTTTGGGGGTGAGATGTGGGTTTTGGAGCTCACAGGCAAAAATAATCCCTGAAGATGTCTTTGGTGCCCAAAGGTGATTTTATTAAAGCCCCAGGACAAGACAAGACTTGTCGGCTGGAAGAGCAACCCTGGGTTGTGCAGAGCAGTTCCTGAAGCACTTTGGGGCTGAGGGAAGGTAAAGTCAAAAGGGAAGTTTCCAAAGAGATTTTCGTATGCTAAAGAATCACAGATTACTGGAGGCCTAGCTATTGTCAAGCTAAGGCTGTTCTTTCCTTCTAGCAAAGCATTAACATTAAGAGAGTAGGGAGTTCCTGGAGAAATGTTATACTCTGTATTTGACTCAAGGATTTGTCAATGGGCTGCAGGTTATAAGGAAATTTAATTTTATCTGCCATTTTCTTCTTACCTTTGTTCCCCACATCACTATGGAGGGGTGAGGTTGGGGCTCCAGGAAACTGAGTCTACTGGTCCCTGGAGATTAGGCAATTGCTAGGATGGTTTTTTTCTTGTAATTTACGAAGATTCTTGTAAACAGATGGATATGCGTATCAGTTCAATCATTGGTTTTATGTCCTTTCCTTTGTCCTCAGGCAGCCAGGAGTGCCTGAGGACTGTCACACATACGCCACCTGCAGGTGGGGGCAGGTAATGCGAGGCTGTGCTTGGTCCTGAGCGTGCCTTCTGCTCCCTCATCAAAACCATGATTCTTTTTTCTTTTTAAAAGCATTTGGAAAAAGTTCACTAGTCACTATGAGTTGTTAGTTAAGAAAAACTAGAACTGAAACTCACTTATCACCAGAATTAAAGAAAAAAGACAAAATGAATTTTATCTCTGCTCTACATCCTTAAGAGAAACAAACATAACTAATAATTGGACCATGTACATAAAAATACAGCTCTTGATTTAATAAAAGAAAATGATACAGAAGCTGATACCTTTTGTTTTTTGTTTCATTAGTTATTACCTAATTTACATTCAGTTTGCGTGAACCGATTTAAACACTGGCTTTAGGATTAGATATGGCCCAGGAAAGGGGAAAAAATACGTTAAGTTAAAAGAAGCATTTCAAGCACTTGATAATATACTAACCTCCGCTTTTGGTTGGCGACATGTAGATTTGCCCTTCTCTCTTTTACCTTGTTCTTTCTGTTCCTTCTTAGCCATTAAAATAAAATAAAACGCGGGCACTTAGTTCTACTTAATTCTTATTGAGTGCTCTGTCGCCTGACAGCTAAATGCCTCACAGGCTATAAAGCATTCGGTTCTTGCTGCTCCTCCCTTCACTTTAACAGTCCTTACTGCCTTTTTCCTCTGCCTCAAAGCGGGAGGAAGAGACTGACAAGAAGCATAAAGAACGTAAAATCTTTTCTCAGAACTTAATACTTTAACGTACTAACTTGAAAGTGCTTGATAGCATAACTATTGTAAGAGCAAAGAGAAAGAACATAGCAAAAGAGATATCAAAATTAGTGTTATGCCCATTTAGCTAAATATCTTGGCTGAATCTGTAAGCATTAGCATACAAATGCACAGACGTGTCTACTCCATATAAGCCTGTGTTTTAACAAAAGATAATCAATTTCTCCATAAGCAAGCACCTGGAGTTGAGTTCATTAACTGAACCAAGTGCTGGGGGAACCCAGAGAGATAGGGCAAAAAGTAGTGACTCATGCCAGCTCCAAGAACAAATTACTACTGCACTTAACTTTCTTGGCTCCAGGGCATAGGAAGGAGGCATTAAAGCTGCTGAATCCCATGCAACTGCAGGGGAGAAGCTGGTAGAAGCAGGAAGGGAGGCAGTGAGCTGGTGGGTAAGAGTTAAAGCTGCTCTTGGATGTGAAAAGGGGGAAGGACAGAACATTCTCTCAATAGCTCCATTTTCTCATTGGTAAAGCTGACTCTGTCCTTAGAACTCAACAGCAAAACGTGATGGAACCCGCAGTTAGTTAGATGTGAGCAGGGAACAGATGCTTTCTGAAGGATCAAAAGGGGTGGAAACTAAGTTCTAAACAGCTGGAAAAGAGCCTGGGGGGATATGCATGCCTTCCTCCCTAGGTACCACTGCCCTAGGGTAACCTAGAGCTTCATTATAATACATTTACATTGCCATTTTGACACCCTCTCGACCCCTCCCACCACTGCCCCTGGAGGGGGGCTGCCAGGATATTTCCAACTAGGACCCTATAAGGCCCAAAGCTCTCTCTCCATATAGACTGTTGGAGGAGTCTCTTAGATGACGGGAAGCAACTTCAGTTGGAGACTGCCTTAGCTATGACCCATAAGTTATGCAAACATAACCAAAAAAGGCATCTCTGACCCTCTGTGCAGTTGCTACCTCTGGGCTTCCCCATCTCCCACCCTGAGAGGGTACGTACACTTTGACCACTATTAAACCCTTAACTTGCATAAGAGTTTGGCTCTAAATTTTTTCCTTGGGCTAACTCAAGAACTAAGGCCAGGAACGAGACTCAAGGATAACAACTGTGGTCCAGAATTTGACTTTTCAAGTGATAGGAAGACTCAAAAGCAGGAAGTGAGTCTTTGTAATGCAATGTATCACACAGTTCTGCCAAGACCCAGTCTCCATTTCTAGGTAACCTGCTTCTGCCTCAAAGATGTTGCCTAAAGCAAAATAAGTTCACTCCCAGTTCATTGTGCTTGAGTTCCGACTGAAACGGGGCCTTGTTAGAGTAAACAGGGGCCCACTAGACTGATGTGGCTCTAATGCCAGGATGGTCAGCATAAGCAAGCCAAAACCTAAGCCCATTAATGCCTCAAGGTCATGAAATCAAAACAAGGACAACCAATCACAAACAGCAAACGAGGCTTTAAGCTCTAGCTGACCAATAATTGCCTTGCTTTGTTTCTGCCTTTTCTCTATAAGAGTCCCTCCTTGCTCCCCTTCTTGGAGAGCTCCAACCATTTCCGGCTTGATGCTACTTGATCTTAATCCATTTTTGCTCTAATAAGATCTTAACATGTTTAATACATTTCAGTTTATCTTTTAACAGCTTCAAGGTATTTGAAACATTGATATGAAATATAAAGAAAAATTCAGAGTCTCATCTTACAAAAAGCAACTTAGATTGTTTTGGAGGGAGGAAATCCCCACTCTGACAACATCTTGAGTTATGCAAACACAGTTGTCCCCTCTTACCCATGGGGATACATTCCTAGGCCCCCAAGGGATGCCTGAAGCCACAGGGGAGTACTGAATCCTGAATATTCTATGTTTTTTCCTTATCATATACACCCATGAGAAAGTTTAATTTGGAAGTGAGGCACAGTAAGAGGTTAAAAGTAGTAACTAATTAGAAAATCGAACAATTATCGGAACATACTGTAATAAAAGTTTCGTGAATGTGGTCTCTCTCACAACACTGTACTGTATTACACTGGACTCACCCCTCTTCCTGTGAGGCTGTGGGGGGACAAAATTCCTAGGTGATAAGAAGTGAGGTGAATGACTCCAGAGTCATGATGTAGTAGCGTTCCTGAGGCCACTGTTGATGTAATGACACTGTGTCAGAGGAGGAGGGACTTCACTCTGGTGGCTGATTGGAGGTAGCTGAAACCAAGGACAGCAAAATTGTGGATAAAGGGGAATTACTGTATACCCTAGAGACCACAGCGAGACAGGCATTTCTGAAATGTTCTGCTCCAGGAAGAAACTGCTCTATATAATAAAGGAAAGTGGTGTCTGTGTATCATGTTGAGTTTCTTTTCATCTTGTTTCCTTCAGAGTTCTCTTTTCTTCTAAATAAGGACTGAGATTGTTCTGAGTCTGAACACTATTGCTTGTTTTGTTTTTTTGTTTGTTTTTTTTGGGGAAGCTCTGTTTTTTTCTTTGTTTTTAGTTGTGTCTAAAAGCCCAGGAGTGAAGGACCTGAAGATAAAGCCTCTCTTTTCGTGGCCGACAATAAGATGGTTGTATGAGGAGCACAGCCGGGCCTGGTTGGGGGGGGTGTGGGGGGGAAACATGGGTCCAGGGTGGGCAGCATCCTGGCCACAGGAGTTGGTATCCACTATGCTGTTCTCCCAGGACGGCTCCTTGTAGAAACACCCCTGCACCTGCATCGTTGAACAGCTTCATGAGAAGTGGACGGCAAACAGAAAAAGCCAGAACAGGAGAGTCACACAGGAATTTCTTCCCAGACCACATGAGACACAAATATGGAGACGTGCAGAAATTCCAGGGAGGGCAGCTGGGGGCTTGCCAGTTGCTGGCATAATATGGGGCATTAATACGAATGTGACTTGATTTATTTTGCCACATGGATGAAGGCAGAGTTCCTACTTCCTTGTTCATTTGGGGAAATGCTTGGAAAATTTCAGGGTGAGACCCAGAGTTGAACAGTTTCTTTGAAAACATGACATTCTGCAGGCATTAACCATTAATCTATTGTCTTGAAATAGTTTAACAGTTTATATGAGCCACAACCCAACAGAACTCCCAATGAAGGAGATAAATAACAAATTACATTGGACGTTAAGGGACGTAGGAGAAGAAGCAGGAAAATGTAAGAGCGTGGAAATCAGGGTACTCCAGTGGGCACTTCTGTGTCACAGCTCACTGTGAGAAACGGGAATGTCCCCAAGAGTGGAGGCCAGAGGATGGGCACAGAATTGGCAGGAAGTATAAATTTCCTTTATAACATTTGGTCTCTAGTTGGGCTGGAATTTATATTCACCACTAGTCTTTGAGAAAAACTCACAAATTTTACCTAAAAACAAAAATCCAATAAAAAGATACAAAGTCTCCAGTTCATTGTAAAGCTTGTAGTATTTCAAGGTTAAAACCTAGCCGTCCCCCCGCCCCCCCGTCCAGCTAAGGAAGGGCAGGGAGCAAACTGACCTGACGATGATGGCAGGTGAGAAGATGTTGATGGGCTGTTGGAAAGTGATGGCCTTGCCATGTCAGGCCCCTGCCAGCTATAATTTAAAGGGACAGAAGTCATTAGTTTGCAGCGTCATTCTCTTTGTACCAATAAAACTTGTATTTGCCTCTCTTGCAAGCCTTGCTGCTCTGTTACTCAGTGTCAGCCAATGAGTGAGACCTGTCGTAGCAACAGGGACAACCACATATTTTAGCAGCATAAATGTTATACACGCGCATCTGGCCTTCTAAACGTGAATCACGCTGGATTATTATCTAAGCTACACCATTATCATCAGAGAAATACTGATGATCTTATACAGTCCCCAAGTTTATAACATTTCATTTTCTAATAAGAGCAATCAGACATTTCACTCAAAAATGAAACTGAAGTTATAGCCTCTTGTTTCACTGAATCAATTGCCTGAAATCTGATCACAAAGCAATCAAAGGGAGTTTCCTCCGATGTGTTTGAATGTAATACAGCAGTTAGATGCTAAATTCCTACCCTTTGGAGAAGAGGTAAATTTAACTTGAAACACCCAATTCTACAGGCCACACAAGTCCAAAGTGCTCATCATTATTTATGTGAGTTACTGAGGACGTTATGTTCTCCTGGCCCACTCCCCTCGTGCTGCTCCTATTACAGCCCACGCACACCCTAATGAGAATGTTTTTTTTATGTTAACTAATGTTTTAAAAAAATCACTTTCAACAAGCATTCAGTGAAATTACTGTATCTTACCAAAAGTAATATTTGGTGGTTGGAAAAGGAATCACAGTGTATATAATTCAGTCACCCAACATTCTGAGCTTTCTTTTTTCTCACTCTATCTACTGCCTGTCTTTGTCTTTCTTCTCCTTTCTTATTTCTCTAAAGATAAAAATAAACCTCTTTAATAATAGTAATACAGGGAGTATAGCAATCACCTTTTTTTTTTTTTAAATGTGGTATAATTGTCATATAACATTGTTAAGTTTAAGATTTAAAGCATGTTGGAACCCCTGGGTGGCTCGGTCAGTTAAGTGTCAGACTTCAGCTCAGGTCATGATCTCGCGGTTCGAGGGTTCCACCCCTGCGACGGGTTCCACCCCTGCAACGGGCTCTGTGCTCACCGCTCAGAGCCTGGAACCTGTCTTCAGATTCTGAGTCTCCCTCTCTCTCTCTCTGACTCTCCCCTGCTCATGCTGTCTGTCTGTCTGTCTCTCTCTCTCAAAAAAAAAATAAAACATTTTTTAAAAAAGATATAAAACATGTTGATTTAATACATTTACATATTGTAAGCTAATTACCATTGAAGGGGTAGCTAACACCTCTATCATGCCACATAATTGTCATTTCTTTTTTGTAATGAGAATGATTAAGAGCCCCTCTTTTAACAACTTTGGAGTTTAAAATAGACTATTGTTGATTGTAAACACTAGGCTGTGCATTAGAGCTCTAGACCTTATGTATCGACTAGTTGCATAGTTGTAAGTTTGTAAACAATATCTCCCGAGCTTCCACACCTCCCAGCCCCAGGAAACCACTCCACTTTCTGTTTTCAGGAGTTAGGTTGTTTTAGATTTTTCACAATTAAGTGATTTCCCAGAGGTTTTGTCTTTCTTTGGCTGACTTAACACACTGAGCATAAGCCCTCAGGGTCTGTCTATGTTGTCACACATGGCAGGATTTCCTTCTTTCTCATGGGTAAATAATACTCATACACACACATACATAACATATACATCCCACATCATACCTTCTTTATTCATCCATTGACAGACTCATGGGTTGTTTCCATATCTGCCTATTATGAATAATGCTGCAATAAACATGGGCATGCAGATATTTTTTCTGTGTTCTATTTTCATTTCCTTTGGATATATGCCCAGGAATGCTATTGCTAGATTGTAAAGTAGTTCTACTTTTAATTTTTTGAGGAACCTCTGTACTGTTTTCCATAGTGGCTGCAC
Organism: Suricata suricatta; assembly: GCF_006229205.1. Taxonomy (NCBI): domain Eukaryota; kingdom Metazoa; phylum Chordata; class Mammalia; order Carnivora; family Herpestidae; genus Suricata; species Suricata suricatta. The sequence goes on from NC_043700.1 coordinate 17,879,787, forward strand.
TAGTTTGCATTCCCACCAACTGTGCACGAGGGTTCCTTTCCCCACATCTTCACCAATACTTGTTATCTCTTGTCTTCTTGGCATTAACCATTCTCATAGGGTGAGGTGATAGCTCATCGTAACTTTGACTTCTATCTCACTGCAATTTGTGATGCTGAGCATCTTTTCATGTACCTGTTGGCCATACATACATCTTCTAGAAGAAATGTTTATTCAGAGCCTCTGCCCAGTTTTAAAACTGGATTGGTTATTTACTTTGTCACTGAGCTGTATAAGTTCTTTATATATTTTGGATATTAATCTCTTATAAGATATATGATTTGCAAATATTTCTCGTTTTCTGTAAATTTTTTTTCATTTTGTTAATAGTTGATTTTGCTATGCAGGAAGTTTTTAATTTGATATAGTCCCACTTGTTGATTTTTCCTTTTGTTTCTTCTGCTTTTGGTGTCATATCCAAAAACAAGTCATGGCAAAAACCTATAGCAAGTAGTTTCTCTCTCTGTTTTCTTCTAAAAGTTTTATGGTATCAGATTTAATCCATTTAAAGTTGATTCTTATTAATGATGTAAATAAGGGTCCAGTTTCACTTTTCTGCATGTGGTTATCCAGTTTTTTAAGCCATTTGCTTAAGGGACTATCCTTTCTCCATTGAGTGTTCTTGGTTCCCTTATCAAATTAGTTGACCACATATGTCACGGTTAGCAATCAGCTTCTAAACTCTTGAGTATACCCTTGAGATCTCATTTTATACTCCTATATCTTATAAAAATACTTCACACAGAAAAGGAATAGTGCTCTTCCGAAGAGAACATCTAAAGAAATGAAATGTTCCCACCTTGTTATTTAATACAGTGATATCTCATATTAATTTAGTATCTAATGCTTTGTAAGATTCTTTTGTGCATAGAATCCTATTTAATCATCACAACCAAGCTGTGTGGGGTCATTTTTTTTTTTATTGTTGAAAAAATAAGGAATGACTTAAAGAATTTAAGTCATTGCTTACAGATGCCCATTCAGCAGGAAAATTGGACTTGATGTCATGTGTTTGTTTGCCTTCAAATTCTGTCCCCTTTTCTTTAATTTTTTTTTAAATTTATTTATTTTCTGGTAATCTTTACACACACATGGGGTTTGAACTCATGACCCTGAAATCAAGAGTCACATGCTTTCCAACTGAGTCAGCCAGGTGCCCCTGTGCTCTTTTTTCTGTACATGCTGCCTCTCATGTTCTCATGGCCATCACTATAGCACCACAGATTTGTGGTTCTAACTGTGATTCCTTAAATGTGACCACAACCACTCTTCAGCTTCTTATATAAAGAGGTGGAGCATACTCCTCCCCACCTTGATGGTCGACTGACCTTGTAACTTGCTTTGATCAAACTATCTTTAGTATTTCATGCCTTCCAAGCCTTGGCCTTACTATATCTTGCCGTTTCTGATCTCATTTTCTTGGAATGTTTCTGACAGTTTGTGAAGATGTCTAGAATGAAAGCCCGTGTGGAGAGAGGGGCCCAGCTGTCCCAATCACTCCAGCTTCCAAACTGCAGCTCAGAAATCATGAGAGTAGCCAACTGAGCCCTTCTGCCTCCAGCCATGTTGCAGTGAGTGGAGATGAGTGGAGGAAATGCCTCTGTCAACTCAGAGTCAGTGGAAATTGAAGATTATTGTTCAGGTATAGTTTATTACACAGCAACAGATAACTGATACAGCAAGCATTATCAAAATCCCTGTGAGAATGTCTAAGTATATTTAATATTCATGATATTACAAGAAAAAAAAAGTAATGTTGATACAAGTGAAAGTCAGGTTAAGAAAAGTTATTTTATATACCCAGCTAGTATTATTTTTCTTTCCTGAATACAATATAAAGCATATTACAGGTCAAAATTGTAATAAGGTCAAAAAGAACATAATATTCTACTATCAAAAACAAATAATTTTATGCAGTGACAGAATTTCAAATGCATTACAAGACTTCACTCAGTTTTATAAAGTGAGTTTTTCGTTTTTAATTATTTACTAGACCTTACAATAGTCATTGCAGTAGTTTGACTAGTCTACTTTTTATAAAAAAAAATCAAAACTAATAAGGAAAACAGTTGAGATATGGAAATTTTACTTTTTAAAAAGCCCAAGCGTTTTGTGATAAATTTCTTTCCATGAGTCAGACCTGGGTTCAAATCATGCCTTTTCACCTAAGGCTTGATTTCCTCGGGTCTTGAGTGGTTGGCATAGTACCTGGCAGATAATAACATTTCTTTAGAAAAAAATTTTTTAATGTTTATCTTTGAGAGAAAGAGATGAACAGAGTGTGAGTGGGGGAGGGGCTGAGAGCAAGGGAGATGCAGAATCTGAAGCAGGCTTAGGCTCTGAGCTGTCAGCACAGAGCCCTATGCAGGGCTTGAACTCACAGAGCTGTGAGATCATAACCTGAGCTGAAGTTGGATGCTTAACCAACTGAGCCACCAGGTGCCCCATCATATCTACTTTCAATCAGTTTCTCTTTTATTTTAGAACTTCCTGTATCAGTATTTTAAAAATAAAGTAGTGTGAAAATCCAATTTGGTCGCCAGAATCATATTAGAGAAAATATATTCTCCTTGGTTATAGATAACTTTTCCATTACTTTTTTTTTTGTTTTTCAGAGTCAACAACAATACTATCTTTAAATATTATTGAATTTAGAGGCCAAACCATTTTTCTAAATGTTTTAGATATATTTCCTCTTCTGTTACTATTTTATAAACTTGTTTATAATGCAAGTTTTAAAGTGTGTTAGTAATAATGATGAAAAGAGCTTAGTACTTTGAACACCTAGGAAAAGGATGATTTGAATATTAAAAAGATGTAGAGTCAGAGGTAATAGCAGTATTTCAGGAGTGACGAGAACTGGAAGATAAGCTGATGGTATCAAATCTGGTTCTGAAAACATATCAGCAGAACCTCTCAAATGGCTCTTGGGCTGCGCTGTGGTTCTAAGCACAGTCCCCAGGCCAGCGCAGAGAGAGCTGCCTTAGACACAACTGAGCAGCTGGCAAACGTCTATCCAGGCTCTAACCACACGTGTTCTGACTGACTGGGCGAAGATGAGCTTAGAAATTTGTATTTTTAGAGGTGTCCCAGATAATTTTCTGCATCTTACTTGAAAACCAGTGTTCTAATTGGCAGTGACCAAGGAATAGGCGATATTTTTACTTTATTTTTATTTATTTATTCATTTATTTATTTATTTATTTAGAGAGAGAGAGAAAGAGTGCAAGTAGGGGAGGGGCAGAGGGAGAGAGAGAGAAAGAATCCATACTGGGTGAGGAACCCAACGCAGGCTGAATCTCACAGCTGGAGCAACATGACCTGAGCCAAAATCAAGAGTCAGATGCTTAACCCACTGAGCCAACCCAACACATCTAGTTTTAAATAGTTATGAAAGCATATTATATTTTATTTATGTAAAAATAGAAACGCATTCATAATTCTCATACAGTTCCAATAATATGATTTGAAGAAAAATTAGGACATGGTCATATTTTTACATTTCGTTCTGGTTTGCAACAACCTGTGTGCAATCTATCTACTTTAGTCATTAGCTATACAATAGATTTTAAGTTTATATAGTAACTGTATACCTTCTCTTTCCTTTGTTCTTCATAATAGCCCTGCAGGATAGGTGAGAATAGAAATAAACATCTGTCCTATTACCACGCAGCCAGCCAGACCCTTTGAGTTTCTTATCATACTGTCATCATTTATTCTCTTACATCAAAGCACTCACTACCAGTTCGCCAAGGACACGATCCTGAAGTCCATTTTTATCTTTTTGCATGTGTGGGTCCAGTTTCTGACCATGCCATTCCTGGTCGTGTTTTCATCTGTGAAGGACTCCACTCTGTTAGTTTTCCTGGTTTGATCAGAAAGACAACCAGGAAGACCTGCCCTCAGCTGTGCAGCTGCCTGTGCTATCTGGGAAGGCTTTTGAAAACATCCAGGTGCGTAGAAAATATACTCACAACCCTTCTCTTCCTCCCAAAGGAGCTCATTTTAATATCCACAAAAATATGCAACAAAAGGTAGAACCCAACTTCAACTTTGCATAGCAGTCAATCTATTTTTCTCTGGACCAGCTATTCTCAAACTGCATTGTTTAAACCTCATCATACATAAAATATGGTAATCGTGTGTGGGAGACACTAACTAACTAACTAATTCTTTTAACTATCTAACTAATTCTTTTAAAAAGCAAAGTATCTGTAAATTTTGGCCATGTACATATTATTAGTCACCTCATACTGCATCTTATAATTAGTCAGGACACCCCAGTGTGCCGTGTCGGCCTGCTTCCCTCAGTAATCCTTTGTTCCAGATGGAGCAAAAACTCAACAACCTGGTCACACCACAGGCTTCAGCTTGGGGTGTTAGTGTAGGGACTTAAGAGTGAGTCTCTCAGGCATACTGTAGCAATCACACTCAGTGATGAATCTGAAATGGTCTACTTTTTGCTTTTCACTGATGTGGAGACACTGGTAATGACACTGATTAAGGAAAACAAACAAACAAAACACTCCGGTGTGTTGATTTCCTCTCGCATGACTCCTACACTCAAGACCCTTCTGACGCCAACGTGTGAAAAGACGCTCCACATCACTCATCGTCAGGGAAATGCACATAAAACCACAGTGAGATATCACCTCAAGCCTGTCAGAATGACGAACATCAAAAAATTCACAAGAAACAACAGGTGTTGGTGAGGATGTGGAGAAATGGAACAGTTGTGCACGGTTGAAAATTGAACCTGACCCAGCCACTGTGGAAGACAGGATGTAGAGTCCTTTGAAATTAAAATTGAATAACCATATGATCCAGTAATACTACTACTTGGTATTTAGCCAAAGAATATGAAAATGTTAATTTGAAAAGATATTATGAGCCTATGTGTTCACTGTAGCATTACTTACAATAACTAGTATATGGAAAAAGCCCAAATATCCATCACTAGATGAACAGATTAAAAATTGCAATATATATATATATACACACACACACACATACATACAGATACATAATGGAATATTACTCAGCCATAAAAGAAAATGAAGTCTTGCTATTTTCAATAACATGGATGGGTCTAGAGTATAATGCTAAGTGAAATAAGTCAGAGAATGACAAATACCATATTATTTTACTCATACATGGTACTCACAAAACAAAGGGGAAAAAAGAGAATAATAAAACATTTTACTCATACGTCGTACTTAAAACAAAACAAAACAAATAAACAAAGGGGAAAAAAGAGAGTAATAAAACATTCGACACTTAACTACAGAGAACTGTGGATTACCAGAGGGGAGGCGGATGGGGGATGGGAGAAAGAGGCTAACAAGATTAAGAGTAAACCCATCTTGATGAGCATCTTGGTAATGTATAGAGTTGTTGAATCAATGTATTGTATACCTAAAGCTAATATAACACTGTGTGCTAACTATACTGGGTTTAAAATAAAATAATAATAATAAACAGATCTCTAACACCAGCTGTCATACATCAAACAATTCTGCAACACCAGCTGGGTGTCCCACAATTCACTGCAGTCTTGACACTACCTACCTGTATTTAGCATCAGATCCCACAGGTTGAGGGATCAGTCCCACAGGACTGCCTTCACTTACATGCCAATTACAAGTCCCAGGTTGTCACTCACTTCTGACAAACTGACTACAAACTGAGGTTTCCAGGATCCACACCTTTTGATAATTCACTAGAAAGACTCACAGAACTCCAGAAAACACTTACATTTACTATTTTATAGTATAGTAAGGGTATAATTAAGGATACAGGTGAACACCTAGATGAAGAGATGCATATGGCAAGATCTGGAAAGGTCACAAGCGCTGGAGCTTCTGTCCTTATGGAGTTGGGGGGTGTGACGGGCAGTGTGAGCACATCACCCAGAAGTTCTCAGAACTACTATTGGGATTTGTATGTTGGCTTCATCACATGGGCTTGACTGATCACTGATTCCATTTCCAGCCCTTCTCTATGTAACAGGGGAGTGGGTTGAAAATTCCAAGCCTCTAATCATGGCTTGGTCCTTCAGGTAACTAATGCCATCAGGGAGTGAATCAGGAGCTCATCAAGAGTTGCATCATTATAACAAAAGATATTCCTATCACCTAGGAAACTCCAAACTCCATTTTTAGGAGTGCTCCTAAAACTCAACAAATTACAAAGGTCTTAGTGGCTCTGTGTCAGAAACTGGTAAAAAACTAAATATTAGAACAAAAGATTCACCTAACATCACTATTTACAAGGGCTTTATTTTATTTTTTAAATGCTTATTTATTTATTTTGAGACAGAGACAGAGACAGAGAGAGAGAGAGA
>NC_043700.1:17886268-18042112 GCF_006229205.1 Suricata suricatta
GGAAGTTCCACATGGAAATTCCCATGGAGATCTGATTTGATTATCTCTTTCGCTATTTGTCCTCAAGAGAGTAAAGACAGTAGATCCTTATTTCTTTTTGGGTGGAGATGAAGAAGACCCTATTCCCTTCCTATCCCCATCTTCCCTATAGTTATGAACCGGGAAGGTTTTAGTTTTTTCTTTGTTTTTCCTTCTTTCCTTCTCTCCTTCCTTCCTCTTTCTCTCTCTTTCTCTCCCTCTTTCTTTCTCCTGAGGATCCAGGAAACATGTCAAAAGAGTGTAACTCTAGGAGATGAAAAATTTTAACTGTCTCCCCCTAATCCCTCCCTTGACACATTCAAAATGTAGGAAGAGACACTAGCAACTCACAGTTTCTATTTCACCTCTAGAGAGTGTTTCATCTTGAATGTTCTTCTGCTCCTGACCTTTTCTCTTTCTCCTCAGTCATGCTACTCTCTGCTCAGCTCATTTTTCAAGTTCCTACCACCTCTAAGCTCTGTGTTCCTCAGAAGAAAGTAGTCCCAGTAATTGGGCACTGGGTCCTTTTTAATATCTGGTAAGTTACAACAGTCCTGTGCTTTATCTGGATGTGGATAAAAATTTTCTATTGTCTCTGAAGTGGATAAGTGGCTTGTGGCCCCTGAGTTGTGAGTTTTTCTGATTCCTGTTGCATTTCTTCACTGGTGGGGGCTGCTACTGGTGTCTTCCCAAATTATCTAAGGGCTGCTATATTAGACAACAATGAAGGGGCACCTAGGTGACTCAGTTGGTTAAGCATTCAACTCTTGGCTTCAGCTCAGGTCATGATCTCAGGGTTCATGAGGTCAACCCCCACATTGGGCTCTGCACTGACAGCATAGTCTTCTTGGGATTCTCTCTCACCGATCTGTGTTCCTCCCCCACTTACTCTCTCTCCCAAAAATAAACAAACTTTTTTTTTAAAAAGACAACAGTGAATGTTGAGTTTTTTCTCTAAGACAAAACAGTCTAATCTTACTTAAGGACACCCATTCCCTTTGTTAACATGGCTAGAAAACACAGTCTGGTGTCATTGAGCAAGGATTGTGGCTCCTTCTTAAGTCTGTTTAAACTTTTGAAGGTAATTATGTTATATGCAAACAGGATTGTCTAATCCTTCTGAGAAAAAATGGCACCAGACCCAAATACACAATTTCAACCAGAAAGTGACTGTGGTCTGAGTGTACATGTGTATGTGTGTGTGTGAGTGTGCGAATGTGAGTATATGTGTATGTGTGTGAGTGTGTGTATGTTTTGGGGGTTAGGGTTTCTCAGAAACGCCCTACTAGGAATGCAACATTCTGGGAAAAGCATGGGAAGGAGGAATTCTCAGGCCATCAGGGATATATTAGGTAGATTTATTGTAGTCCCTTCAAGGTAAAGGAAATTTTGTAGATGAACAGAATTTCCATAAACCTGTGGCCACCATGCAAACTAGTGCAGCCACTCTGGAAAACAGTATGGAGGTTCTTCAAAAATTGAAAATAGGACTATCCTATGACCCAGAAATTGTACCACTAGGATATAGGAGTGCTGATTTGAAGGGACACATGCACCCCACTGTTTATTGAAGCACTATTGACAACAGCCTAAATGTGGAAAGAGTCCTAATGTCCATCACCTGATGAATGGATCCGTCAACTGATGAATGAAGAATGTAGATATAGGTATACACACACTGGAATACTACTGAGCCATGAAAAAGAACGGAATCTTCCCATTTGCAACAACGTGGATGGAAATGGAGGGTGTCATGCTAAGTGAAATAAGTCAGTCAGAGAAAAACAGATATCGTATGTGTTCACTCATATGTGGAATTTGAGACACTTAATATATGATTACACGGGAAGGGAAGAAAAAATAAGATAAAAACAGAGAGGGAGGCAAACCATAAGAGAGTCTTAAATATAGAGAACAATCTGAGGGTTGATGAGGGTGTGGGGGGGAAAGGGGAGATGGGCGTTAAGGAGGACACTTGTTGGAATGAGCACTGGCTGTTATAATTAAGTGATGAATTTCTGGATCCAACTCCTGAAGCCAAGACTACACTGTATGTTAACTAACTTGAAAATAAAAAAAATCAATCACACAGTATGATTTTTATGCAGTACAGAGAGCCATAGATATGTGTACACACACACACATATGTATGAGTCATATATATATACACATATGTATATATGCACACACGTATGTATGCATGTATTTGTTTTAGAAAAAAAATAGCTTTCTTAACACAGCCAAAACTGACCTTTTTATTCATATCTTATTTCTGGTCACTACTTTGAAGACAATCTAGAGACTTAGGACTCTCTTGAGTAGAATTAACATTTACAACAGTCCACATCTTTCCTAGTTAACAAATGAACCTGGCAAAAATGATCTCTATTAGAAACCAGAAAACTGTCTCCTAGAGACACCATACTAGAGCAGATAAACAGAATACATAATGAAAAACTAGTGTCCAGATATGAGATACTTTTTCTAAATGTGCTAATTTATAGTTGATTTATCATCTATATCATTCATTTTCCTCTCTAGATTCTCCTTTTACATAATTATAAAATCATCCTTATAATTCCCATTTCCCAAACACCATGTCTTCAGAGAAGAGATGTTCCTGGAGAAATAAAGGGAATAAAAATTTCAACCATTCCAAATTTCTTCTTCATGTGATTCTGCCACTTAGGGAACCATTATGTAGGACACCAGACAATATTAATGTTGTAGGTTAGAAAGACAGTCCCATTTAAGTCTAGTGGGTTTTCAAACAGATACTTTTTGGCCAGTTCAAAAAGTCTCATACTGGGTAATCATGTCCTGGACATTGAACTTGTCAGAAGAGAACAGGTCCAAAAGTATTTACCTCCAACATTCCAGAATCACATAGTGACTGACGTTTAAATTTGATGATGGTGTCCTTTTTTTTAATTTTAATTTTTTAAACGTTTATTTATTATTGAGAGACAGAGAGAGTGTGTGAGCAGGGGAGAGGCAGAGAGAAGGAGACACAGAATCTGAAGCAGGCTCCAGGCTCTGAGCTGTCAGCACAGAACCCAATGCAGGACTCAAACCCATGAACCATGAGATCATGACCTGAGCTAAAGTCGGAACGTAACTGACCAAGCCACCCAGAAGCCTCAATCGTTTCCTTTTTTATTTTTTTTTTTTAGTTTATAAATTCATTTTGAGAGAGAGAGAGAGAGAGAGAGAGAGAGTGTGTGTGAGAGTGTGTGCTGGGGAGGGGCAGAGAGAAAGGAGGAAAGAGAGCATTCCAAGCATGATCCACACTGTCAGCGTGTTGTCCAATGTGGGGCTCAAACTCACAAAGTGTGAGATCATAACCTGAGCTGAAATCAAGAGTCAGATGCTTAACTGACACGGCCATCCAGGTGCCCCTCAGTGATGGTTTCCTAATATGAGTGGCACTTATACTTGCTGAATGCAATTTACAAAGCTCATTCCTTAATATAATGTCCACTGAGAAAGTATGCAAATTAACAGAGGCCCACAGCCCCTTAGTTTCTCCATTAAGATTTCTGTCCTAGTTTTTCTGTTAAAATTTCCCATTTTGTGTACATCACCAAAGCTTAAAATATTTGACAGGAAAAAAAATTGGGTGAATAAACCCTCCTAATGTATTTCTAAATTTTAAAACTGCCACATTCTTGAGCATTTACGGCTGTGCACTCTCACCCATTGTTTCTCAAAATTATGTTATGAGACTGGAAACTTAAGGCTATGATTCAAAGCCTTTGCATTAGGGGTGTCTGACCACGGCCTTATTGTTTCAGTCTCCAGGCCATAAAAAAACAATAGACATGAAATTCTATCATATATATTAATTTTGCTTTGTGAATTTTGTGATATCTGAAATTTACTGAAGTTAAAGCAAAAGGGTTTAAATGTTTTCTCCTCTTTATCATTCACAAATAGTCATCTTAATTTATGTCATCTTCAATTCATAGTATAATGACAAAACAAACATGTCATTATTATATCTTAATAAGGAATGAAATAAAAATAAAGTCAATGGTACGTGGCTACTCATTCCTAAAACTCTCCTTTAAATTTTTATTTATTAAATAATATTCATGCAAATATAAACTCTTAGGCACTGTTTCTTCCCTGTACATTTATTTATATTTTTAAACAATATTACATTTTTTTTTAACTTTCTTATATCCCCACTGTATGAAGTATCTCTCTTCAGGCACTGAACTAGCCAAGCCCCCAGTGTTACCAACGCAGGGTGATTGTTTTACATCTTGCTCCATTCAGATATAATCAAATGTAACAGAAACACACACACACTTACCATCACTGTTTACTTTTTTTAAAGAGATGAGACATTGTCATGTAGACTTCTCTGCTTTTTGCTCATTTCATCTGACAATGCATCATGGAACGTCTTTGTCAGCTAGCATAGCTTTATCATTCTTTTTATGGTTGTGTAATAAATACATGATATATATACATCACAACCATTTCCCCCCTAATAAAGGGCATTTATATTGTTTCCAGTTTTTTAAGATTACAACTAATGATGCATTAAGCATTTATGGATATGTATCCTTACAATATAGGGCTTTGCTATAGATTCTTGTAAGGGAAGATGTTAAATCAAAGTGTATATGTATTTTAAATTTTAATAGACATTTCCTAACTGCATTCCAAAATAGCTTGTATGAAGCAGATTCTTCACAAAAGGCAATCAGTTCCAGTCCTCATTAGCAGTAGGTGATACTTCTCTATTCAATGTTGCTAATTTGATGGGTAAAAATGCAAACTGTGATTACCTTTGAGTAGTCTTCCAAAAATTTAATAAAAATCAGAATTATTTTATTTAAAAATTTTTGTTTATATCATTTGTTCACTTTCCTATAGAATTAGTGCTTTTTTTAATTATTATTGGTAATACTTTTTTTCATATTTAAAATTAATTAATTAGAGTGAGAGAGAGAGAGAGAATACAGCATAGGAGAAGAGGGGGGAGGGAGAGAGAGAGAGAGAATATCTTACCAGGTTTCACTCTCAGCGGGGAGCTTGAGGCAGGGTTCGATCCCATGACCCTGGGATAATGACCTGAGCCAAAATCAAGAGTCAGTTGGTCAACTGAATGAGCCCCCCAGGTGCCCCAATTGTCTATTTTCATATAAACTACTGTTAGTAAATATTTAACTCTAGGATCTTATATATATCCCAGAAGATGAAATTGATACATTCAATGAAAGCATATTCTAGGTAATTAAATTATCACTGTTTATTTGAAAATTCTTCATATTTTTGGAAACTAGAGTAAAACAGGGAACACTTGGAAACAGTTATTAACATTAAATTATCAATAGCGAACTAAGAAAAAAGATGTGGAAATCATGGCTTCAAAAATTACGGAAATAAGTTAAGATTATCCAAAATATGACCCTAGAACCAGAGTAAGGGGTAAATGTTCTAAATGGCTTGTCCTATATTCATGAATATGATGAGTAAAATTTTTTCTTGGGATGCCTTGGTGGCTCAGTCAGTTAAACATGTGACTTCAGTGCAGGTCATGATCTTGTGGCTCGTTGGTTCAAGCCTTGTGTCAGGCTCTGTGCTGACAGCTCAGAGCCTGGAGCCTGCTTCGGATTTTGTGTCTCCCTCTCTCTCTGCCTCGTCCCTATTCATGCGCGCTTGCTCGCGCTCTCTCTCTCTCCAAAATAAATGTAAAAAAAAATTGTTTTGAATTTTTTCTCAAAATAAAAATCTAGAAACATCTTTCATGAAATTATTTAATAGGAAAATCTAGATCTTATCTGCTATTCTTTCATAGCCTTTTTCTTCCCCTTATTTACCTTCAAAGCCTAGAGTTAAATCTTGTTTGAGTTCTTGGAGACAAAATGTATCCTAGTACACTGAAGAGGAAAGGCAGGTCAGTTGAAGCTGACCTCACGGCCAAACACCACTGACGAGTCCATAGACAGGTGGGAGAGCAGGGCCCTTTCAACACTGTCCATGTTGTACTGGAAGAACTTGTATACAGATGGTTTGGGAGGTTGTTTTACAGTACAGATGTGGGACAACCATACAAGCCAGAAGTTACTTCCGATTCCTGGAAACAAGTTATGCCTCAATAATCCTTAAAGCTAGTATTTTAAGAGATCAATGTTCAGGGGTACGAGGCTGATCTAGAGATCTCTGACATCTAGCATCATTCCATGACACCTACACATTTCTGAAGATATGTGCGCTTAAAAAAGGCAAGAGGTATTCAGCCCATTTTCCGTATCAGCCCATTTGTGACTGGTTAGGATCATACGCATTTATGGAAAGACGTTCTCTGTGCCTTTTTGTGTCTTGTTTTGTTTGGTTTTTGTTGGAAAGAGACCCTTTTTGAATCAATTTGGGGAAAAGAAAAAGACAGCCATCTTGTCTGTGAAGATGGTGTGCCTTTTTCCTAGGATCTCTTTATTATTTCTGGGCTTCTAGGATCTGGCAACTGTGTCTACTTTTGATAAACATTCTATTTCTTCTGTAGAAACTTGGTCTCTTTAAAGCCATTAACATATGTAGGACTTAGTAGTTCTCAATAAGTAAATATCCATTGATGAAGTAAGTAAACAAATATTTATTTTAAATATAACATAAATATTAAGCAGATATTAAATATGAATTTGTATATTAAATATAAGCATTCAGCATGTTTTGAATGAATAAATGAGCAAAAGGCCTCATCATGAGCTAAGAAGTGTAAGCCAAGTTAATTTCTTTGGTACCGGGCATCAGAAACCAAATCACAAAGAAAAGGCTGGAAGATAAGAGCATTAAAGTCTCATTGAAACTGATACAGAAATCCTTCCAGGATTTTAGGGCAAGGTTGCCACTGTGGACATTCATAGTTCATTATTCCCGCCTTTGTTGCGTATCTCTGGGACTGCAGGCTCCTTACGTCCCTAGATTTCTTTCCTTAACTATTTAATTCTATATGTTACATCAGTTACTTTTTAGAGTATCCTCTTCATTTGTCTTACCCTCCAAATGTATGCCAGCTTTTGCAGCTAGATATCCCAGGCCCTACATTCTTAAAGAAGTTCAGAATTTTCTTTCTTATGAAAATGTCCAATATTATCCAACTAATCTTTTGAAATATCCAGGTAATATTTTTTATTGCCTATGTTGTATTAGATACTGAGGTCATACAGGTATTTACTGAGATAAAAGCAGTTTTATTTACATTTTTAATCTGACCTTAAATTGTCACTTTGTGTATCACGCATTAAAATTTTTTTAGGGGTGCCTGGGTGGCTCAGTCGGTTGAGTGCCCGACTTCAGCTCAAGTCATGATCACGAGATCCGTGAGTTTGAGCCCTGTCTCAGTCTCTGTGCTGAAACTCAGAGCCTGGAGCCTGCTACAGATTCTGTGTCTTCTTCTCTCTCTGCCCCTCCCTCTCTCGCATTCTTTCTCTCTCTCTCTCAAATAGAAATAAACATCAAAAAAAATTTTTTAAACATTTTATATTGAAATACTTGAAAAAGTTTTCAGTGGAAATTATTAAAAACATTGTAGAAACTATGTAGATTGCCACATAGTTTACTAAGTCCATTGTAGAAGTAATGTCATAGTTTGCTGTCTTTCTAAATAAGTCAAACGAGTATGTTAATATGGTGGCATCTGGATGGTTCAGTGGGTTAGGTTCTTGATTTTAGCTCAGGTCATGACCTCTGGGTTGGTGAGGTTGACCCCATGAGGGATCGCTGATGGCACAGAGCCTCCTCGGGATTCTCTCTCCTCACTCTCTGACCCTCCACCTGTGCACTCTCTCTCTTAAAATAAATAAATAAACTTAAAAAAATAGTAAGTTAATAATAAATAAATGTTATTTTTTTGTGATGTTATTTTCATATTTAACCCCATTTAATAACACAGTATTTGAAATATGGAAAGCAGTTTGAGGGAATTTTAGGATTTCTTTTTTTCTAGGTATAGTTATCTTAGCCATTTTTGGAAAGCTGAAAAGTCCCCATAAAAACTTATCTATTGATTATAATTCGTACGTCTTAATCTTTCTTATTCACTGGGTCCTTGAGGACTCAAAAGCATTCCACCACAAACAATTTCTGGCCAAATCTTGCACGAGGCCTGACCACTTGTAGTCCGGTACATGTCCCAAAGGCATGGAAACAACTGAAGAAAGTCCCAAGGAGCCAAGGCAGGGTTGTTTGAATTGTCCACTAAATCTTCCATTCCATAACATATTTATGGAATCCAATTCATGCAGTGAAATTTGTGATCTAGACACCCAAAATTAAGTTCAATAGGTTATACATAGACTTCTGCATTTCAGAAAGGCAAGGCAAGCATCCTATTTGGTAACTGCCATGATACTCAATAAAACATGCCCCTCTTTGTTCATTTTTATAAATGTATGTTATTATATAGCTTTCAAATCTGAGATCTAAAAGGATTTTAAGACACTAAAAAGGCAAATAATAATCTTTTAAATCTTTCTCTCTAGGACTTTTGAAAAGCTCACAGCTTTTGAAAAGCTCACAGCATGAACTAACTTCAGAGCAAACACTTAATATAAAAAAAAAACAATTATCTTGATAAGGAAGGAAAAATTGTTCCCTTACAAAACAACATGGCTACCATACTATACGTCAATCATATGCAGTGAAATTAATTTGAACGCTGCAGGTATCTATCATCTATATCTATCTATGTATCTATCTATCCCTATTATCTGTCTAATTTTGTTTACACATTGCAGAATTATTTGCTCAAGAAAATGCTGAAAAGATAAACTCTACTTTAAAACACATACACTTTGAGAAATTCATTAAATTGTGCTCAAAATGCATTAAATTAGAAAATATTTTCCCAGAGAGCTAACAATGAATGGACAAGTAAAGGTAAACAGTTTAAACATTTTTCTTCTAAATTGGCATGATGATGTCACAGAAAAATCTCATTATTTCCACAAGATACTCTGCATTTTGTTGTCTATTTAAAAGAAGTATCTCTTTATGTGAAGTCATAGAACATGCTGTAGAGTTTAAATTATTTTAAAAGTTAGCAAGATATGTTAAGGCCAACCTTTGTTTTTAAAAGCATGTGTCACTAAGGAATTCTTCTTTTAAATTCATTTGCAACATAAAATCTGATTTTTGAGATAAAAAGAAGAGAACGTTTACTATCTAGGCACTAAAAATAAGACTAAAAAAAATTGAACTCAAATTACCTAGTCTGGGTTCAAATCCTAGAAGAATGATGTTACACACACACACACACACACACACACACACACACACACCCCACAGGCATGTGTAATAGAGGAGGAGGGAGGAAGGAAGAAGGAGGGAGAGAGAGGGAGCAGAAGATTGTGTTTCTTGCCATATAATAGGCAGCAGTTATGATTCCTAAAAAATTTCAAAAATCATCATATAGTATGAAGAGAACTTAATCAACCTGGTCCTTCAACTGCTCTTGAGATTTTTAACACTAATGAAAATTAGTACCAAGATACCCTAAGGAGTTCAGTCTTTGTCCAGGACTCCTTCCACACTGTGTGAAATATTTAGGAAGTCAGTAAGCTTGGACAATATCTAAAGGCTCAAAATGACTGCAGTGTCCTTGGCCAAGCCAGGCTACTCATCCTAATGGGAGCTGGCAATACCTCAAAGTGGACTGGCCATGGGTACCACCAAAAACTAGTTGGCTGCAAACATACCTTTGATGGCCAATCATCTAGTTAGGCTTTGCTTTTTCCTTCTCTTTCATATCCTTCTTTTTCCTCTTCTTTCTCTTCCTTCACTTTCTTTATCAGTTATAGACTCATGTGGTAAGAGTCATTCAAAGACTTCACAGGAGAAAAGATCCTGTTGCTGGTTCCCATTTCCCAGAGACTACAACCCTTACCAGTTCCTCTTGATCCTTCGATAGCTCTAATTTTTTAAAATATTTTATTTATTTTTGAGAGACAGAGAGAGACAGCATGAGCAGGGGAGGGTCAGAAAGAGAGGGAGATCCAGTATCCAAAGACAGGCTCCAGGCTTTGAACTATCAGCACAGAGCCTAGCATGGGGCTCGAACCCATGAACTGTCAGATCATGACCTGAGTGGAAGTTGTCACTTAATCGACTGAGCCACCCAGGCATTCCTACAGCTCTCTTGTAACCACATGGATACCTATATATGCACTTCTCATTTTCATTATTCCCTCATTCTACTGTACTCTGCATATGTTCTTATACATGATTTTGTTTTATTAATCATGTAATTTGAGGGAAAAACTCATCTTTCTAATGCTTCACAAGAATTGCATCACATGTTTGCTATGACTTATTTAACTAGTTGTACTATGGTGGGTGTTTAGGCTGCTTCCAATATTATACCATAACGAATAAGGCTACATGTTGGGGGGGGCCATTAAGACATTTTCATATACATGTATAAATACATCAGCAAATGCATTTCAAAATGTGGCATTTCTGTGCCAAACTCCCCCACATTCTAACTTTTACAGAGGCTGCCACATTGCCCTCTATAGATTTCTTACTAATTTATTACTCCTGCCAACAAGGTGTGAAAGTGCTTTACCTCACATTCTTCATAGTATTAAGAAAAATTAGGGTATTTGCTAATCTGACAAGTGAACAATTCTCTCTCATTACATTTTTTTTTACTTTCATGTTATAACAATGAGATTGAATCACTTTCCATATCGTCTCATTTCATTTGTATTTTACTTTCTGACTAACCTTGTCAAGTAATTCAAGTCTTGCTAGTGGTTCGGCAACATGACACTATAGACCTGAATTTTGTCTTCATGTGGATCACGGGATGTCCCCCCCCACGTTTTCTAGTAATGTTCCGTGAATATAATAAAACTCATGGACTACATCATTTGAATTATTTAAAAAACAATGCAAGGCCCATTACCATTCTCTTGAATAGTGATTTATACAAGATCAATAATGCAAATAGTTTCTAAATTACTTTAGAATTATCCTATGTGTCACTCTCAATGTTTCAGTGGCTTAAGCCAGAAAGCTGATCATCATTTTAATTCCTCCTTACCATACACTCCAACATCTTGTCCATCATCCAGTGAAACATGGAATACCTCACATCCACCTGAACTGATATAATCTTCAGACGACACCACAGGTCAAATACTCTCACCAGGATTGTGCTCTAACGCATCTACTCCTCACTGCCATTCCTAGCCCCCAATTCATCCTCCACCAGATAGCTGGGGTGACTGTCTCATAATTTAGCTCGCGACCAAACGCTTTCTACTGCCCTCTAGCTAAAATTAGTATTTAGCCTAACCTGTAAGTGTCCTAGCTTTCTAACCGTAAAGTATCCCTTTCTTCCCGCCTGCTCACTTATCACACTCGCATTTTTCCTTCTTATGTATATAAAACTCTTCCTCTTGAGACATTTTAACTGAGTCTATTTTCAGCCTGGAATCCTCAGCATCTCACTCTTTACTTTTGGCCCCACTATATATGTTATTTCCTCCCAGAGGTAATCCCTGTTCTCTTGTCCCCATCTGGTATTTGGAGTCCTATCTTCTTGAAAATTGGTGTTTGACTTGAAAAAATGCACATGGACTTGAAGGAAATGAAATTTTTTGAACCAGACGTCAAACTTTAAATCTCATTTGTTGGGATTACCTTATGTTCTTTCTCCCCTTCATGTTTTAAATCCCTACATTCGTAGGTCTACTTGTTTCTTTTGGTACAAATGGAATTTTTGTGATTAGCCTTGAAAAGTACAGCTGATGGAAACAATCTCTGAGAGAGAAGACAGGAATACTTTCCTTTTCCTCAATAGCTGCCCCCACAAAAACAAAAAACAAACAAGCAAAAAAAAGAAACACCTTTCTTTGAAATAAAACTTGCTCCAATAAACTGGTGAACAGAGAACATTCATAAAAATGTCAGTCTTGCTCTTATCTGATGTGGAGATTTCTGTGAAATGGAAGGTTCTTTGTTATTGTTGTTTGTTTTGCTGTTAAAAAATTGTTTGGGGAGGAGTTACTCATGCAAAGCAGTTTCTGAAGACACTCATATTTCAGAAATGTAGCAACATTTTCTTAATAACTGTACATTGAGAAATAACATGTAAGTTGACCATTTAAGTCATAGGCACTCACTTTTAAATATTTCTTCTTTGTGATATACACTAAGATCAATGAATCCCTAGGCATAGTGTTCCAGGGTCTTATTTTTATCCATTTCCACACAATTATAATTAATATTTACCTCTTTGTGAATTATTCTCACTTGGTATCTTACAGATCTCCCAACTGTGGTACTACTTAATATATATTAGCAGACTTCTTAGGGTCTTACTACTAAATCCTTTCTCTGTAAATGCTCAAAAGTGTGGCCATCCAACAACTGCTACTAACTTTTCCATATTCTTTTCAAAAGCTTATTTCAGAGCATAGAACATTGCGTTAGTGCTAGATTTCACTGAAGTGCAGGTTTTACTGAAATGGGCAACAGGTAGCAAAAAGTTATTTATATGTGCAATGAAAATGTGAGTATTGATTCAGAAGAGCAAACCTTAAGAGGAATATTAAACGTCATATGCAGTTTTGAAAACTATTTTTTTACTATTCAAATTATCAATATGGAATTATTTACCCCTAAACATTGTGTTGATTTTTTCCATATAAAGTAAAAATCTCTATGATAAAAATAATTTCCTTAGAGTTAAAAAGAAAAAAATTCTATAGCTACCCTTAAAATATTAAATTAAAATGCTGTAAATATAAAGTGAAGCAATATGGAGTTTCCTATGCTGTTAAAGAATTTCCCTTTTAGTTCTTAGAGATGATGGGGTCATAAATGGTCCCTTACTAATATTAGCATACATAATTATGAGCTCCTAAAACAAATTATTTGTCCACACTCACAGCTTGAATGAACGCTAATCTTCATTGTTGACACAGCATTTTAGTTTGTAGAATCATATTATTTTAGGTAGAGCAGCAGATTTCAAGACCCCAAGGCACATTTACATGCTAACAAAAACATAAAAGAGTTACTTTCAAAGAAACCTTTTCATCTGAAATATTTAACGTTACTTACCTAAAGCTATTAACGTGAACATACATAGAAAATAAAAACCCAGAGGTTCAAAAGTAGAATTCATGTATAAAAAGTCACATATCATAGGGGTGTGAAATAGACACATATTTTGTCAATCATAGCAAACATTAGTTGTGTTTAAAAGTATTAGCTCTGGCTTATCTGAGTCTATATTTCTATGTCTCTAGATTATTCACCAACATCTGTAACTAGGCAACTTACAAACTTCATTATTTTCAGTTAAATATGTCACCTCTCCATGTGACTAATTCCTTACTTCTAAAATGGGGACAGTAATATTCACTCAAACTTTTGTGCAAGAATTAATTCAGGTAGTGAATGGACAGCATTTAGAGTAGTAGAATCGGGTATACTGAAAGGACTCAATAAAGATTTGCTGTTATAACTGTTATTTTTTAGATAGTCAAAGAGTTTTCAAATCAACAATGAGGACAGAATTTTTCAAATCGACATTATGATTCATTACGAACCAATACTTCCCTCTTTTTCAAGCTGTGCTTTACATGTGGGAAAGAAATCGGATTTCCCTCCTCACATTCAGTGACTTTCAATAGTAGAAGAAACAGCATGGATTATCACACAGGAAAATGCAGCACAAGCTGATGATCTTAGCATGCCTTGTTGCATTTTCTCAAGTGCACCTAATGAAGGAGAATATGATAATGTGAGAGACATTTCACGCCTTGTAAACAGCTGAAAGTGGATTTTACAGGGAAGCCTGTATGTTAAATCAAAGAGAGTCATTTGAATCAGTAACCACTCAGTGAGCCATTCTATGCTGAAAAATGATTTTGAGGTAAGGCTCTATTATGACTAATATAGAGCACTAATGTGAGAATGAAATTTTTTTTTTTTTGGAAATGTTTTTAAAAAGGTGTTAACACCATCTTATGAGAAGGAATGGCTCTTTATGTAATTGTCAAAGATGATAGTAATTTGGTAGCCATAATCAGGCTAGATAGGTCACATTATGGAAGTAAATTATGAGCTATGGAGTAAGAGCTGGGTTTTTTTCCTGAAACTTAAAAGCATTATTGATATGTATTTTATAGACATAAAATTTACCTACTTAAAATATATAATTCAGTAGATTTTAGAGAGTTGTGCACCTATCACCATAATCTGATTTTATAACATTTCATCACCCCGGAATGAAATCCCATATCCATTATCAGTCACTTTGCAAACCCTGCCGTGTACCTATTGAGATTGTCATTTCTGCCCCATATTCCGTTCATATGACGTATTACATAGAAAGACATGTAGACCGTGGCCAATGTTGCATTACTGGGATAATATGTGTGGTCATTACATGTAATCCTTTTTAATGTGTTGATCAGTTTGGTAGTATTTTGTTTTGTATTTATATTCATAAGGGATTATTTTTCTATAGTGTTATTTTCTTGTGATATCTTTATCTGGTTTTGATTTCTATGATGCTGGCTTCACAGAATAAGTTGGAAGTGTTCTCTTTTATATTTTGGTAGAGTTTATGAAGGATTGGTGTTAATTCTCTTTTAAATGTTTGGGAGAATTCACCACTGGAGCCATTTGTTCCTGTATTTATTTTTGTGGGAAATTCTTAAATGATAAATTCTATCACCTGGCGGTTCAGATTACTCATTCCCTCTTGACTCAGTTTCAATAGCTTTCATCTTCCTCGAAATTTCTCCTTTTCACGTAGGTTGTCTATTTTGTTGGTTTATGGTTGATTGTTATGTTCTTTTAGGATCCTTTTTATTTCTGTAGAGTCAGTAGTATTGTCTCCTCCTTCACTCCTGAATGTAGTAATGTGATCCTTCTCTCTTATTTTCTTAATCACGTCTATGCCACATGTTGTCAACTTTGTTCATCTTTTCAAAGAACCAACTTTTGGTTTTATTGACTTTCTCTACTGGTTTTCTCTTCTCTATTTCAATTATTTGCACTCATATGTTTATTAGTTCCTTTCTTCTGCTTGCTTTGTGGTTATCAGGTTTGTTTTAAAATCTCTACCTTCCTAAGGTGGAAGCTTAGATTATAGACTTGAGATCTTTCTTTTTTTTAGCATAGATCACAACAACTATGAATTTCTCTCTAAACATTGAATTTCTGCATTCTTTGACTTTGTGATCATAGGTTTTCACTTTTAGGCATCTCAAAATATTTCACAATTTCCTTGTGATTTCTTCTTTGATCCATTAATTGTGTGTTTGTATTTAATTTACACATTGTAAATTTCCTAAATTTCTATTAGATTTTTTAAATAAATTACAAGATAAAAATCCTTTGTGTAATTTCAGTTTTTTAGATTTATTGAGGCATGTTTAATGGTCTGACATATGGCTTGTCCTGAAGAATGTTTCTTGTACATTTTAGAAAAATGTTATGTTCTGCTGTTTTTAGGTGGAGCCATCAATAAATACCTATTAGGTATACTTGGTTTATTCTATTTTTAAGACTTCTATTTCCCATTCAAAGTCCAGTCTAGGTGCTCTATCCACTGTTGAAAATGCAGTATTGAAGACTTTGACTCTTTTTGAATTGAATTATCCATCGAATCAATGGATAAGTTGAATTATCCATTTCTCCCTTCAATTCTGTTGGTTTGTGATTCATATATTGTGAAGCTCCACTGTTCGGTTTAAATATGTTTGTAATTATGTCTTCCTAATGGATTGACTCTTATTCTTCAAAATGTCCTTTTCTGTGGCTAGTAATAATTTTTGTTTTAAACTTTATTTTGTCTTGTGTTAGCATAACCACTTCAGTTCTCCTTGGATACTCTTGCATGGTATTTATTTTTCCAGCTATTTACCTTAACTCTCTGTCATTGAACCTGAAGTATGCTTCCTGAAGGCAACTTACGGTTGGATCATTCTGTCCATCTCTGCTCTTCAGTACCTTTAGTCCATTACATTTAATGCAAGTCCTAATAAGTTAGGACTTTTGCTTGACATGTTGCTATTAATTTTCCTTGTGTCTTATGTCTCCATTGTTTTCTTCTAAACCAATAAATGCTTTATTTTGTGTTCAATAGATATTTTCTAGACTACCATTTTAGTTCCCTTGTTTTTTTTAAATGTTTTTGAGTTATTTTCATGGTGGCTGCCCTGGGACTTATAATTATCATCTTAACACAATATAGTTTGGATTGATGTCAACTTAATTTCAATAGCATGAAAAGCCCTAACTACAGTAGAGCTTTGTTACTTTCCTCTCTATACTATTATTGTCATAAAAAACATAGCTGTGTACGTTACAAGCTTATCAACACAGTTTTATATAATTACTTTATACAACTGTCTCTTAAATGAGACAGAAGAACAAAGTGTTTTAAACAAAAATGCATGTATACTAATTTTTTTACGTAGCTACATAGTCTTACTGGCACTCGTTATCTCTCTCTGTGGATTCGAGTTACTGTCTAGTGTCCTTTTATTTTATTCTGAATGACTCCCCTTGTATTTTTGGTAGGGTAATCCACCAGCAATGAGCTTTCTTAAGTTTTTGTTTACCTTGCAACATCTTAATTTCTCCTTTATTTTGAAGGATCATTTGTTAAACACAGAAATCATAATTGGCAGTCTTTCCTTCTTAAGCATTTTGATTATGTTTTTCTTCTGTGATTTGAGGTGTAAACCAAATTTATAACTTTGCATCTTTATATAGTAATGTCCCAGCATCATTTCTTGAAGAAACAACTACTTTCCCACTGATGTGTTGTGGGTTCTTTGTTAAAGACCAGTTAACTATAAATATTATGAATTATTTCTAAAATCTCAATTCTACTCCACTAATCTATCTTTATGCCAGTGTTAACACTGTCTTGAGTTCTGTAGCTGGTAAGTTGTAAAATTACAAACTGTGAGTTTGCCCTTTGTTTTTTTCTTGAGGTTGTTTGGCTACAACGTTAACTTTTGTAATTTTAGTTTTAGTTCTAGCAAAATAATCCATATTCATATTTTAAAAGTCAATTAAACATAGTTTATATGTGTATTTCTTGATTTATCACCTTTAGATTGCATTTACTGGAATCCTAAAGAAACTGAGCATTTAAATTACATGTATCTAAACATGCACACATAGATACATACACATACACACCCCCCCATATTCTATATAACATATAGAATGTGTATGTATGTGTGTGTATGAAGATATATATTTATATATCCCAATTCATTTTTGGTAAATCAGCACTCTGTTTACCATCTTATGGCCGCTTAAAACTTAAAAGCAATTGAACCACTTTTGTACAATATACACAATTTTGTTCTTACTTGGGGGTAAACAGTTTGTTTCTCTGCTTAAATTTTCTATGTGCATAATAGGAATCTACACTAATATTTCTTTTTTCCTGGGAAGTGTCCCCTCCTCCCCAGACTGCAGAGTCTAATATATTTTCCTTCCACCTCTCCTGTTGTTGAGATGCATTCTTTAGTAGCTCCTTCAGTCAGAGCACATTCAAGGCTAAGATTTGCCGTTGTTCTCTTCTGAGAAATGCTTTTATTTAACCTCACATTTGATTTATGGTTTATTTTATTTCGAATTGTAGGTTTAAAATCATTCTCGATCAGAAACATGATGTCTGTGCTCTCTATTGTAGATTCTGGGCATCATATTCTAAGCATCGAGTGTTTGCTGTCATTCTGACTCCTGATTTGCTGTATATCACTTGTTTTCCTCCTTAAAGATTTTCATTCCTAGTCATAGTGATTTACGACTTAATAGTGAGTCACTTGTCATTCATTATAATGGGTACTCCTTTGCAATCCAGAAACCTTGTCTGTGAATATTCTGAAGATCTTCCTTTGTTAATTCTTAGATAATTTCTTCCTCCTGGCTCCTCTTTCTTGTGGGAATTTCTGCTTTGGGATATTGGTGATTTGGATGGCTCTATTCCAGAGTACCTATCTTTATAATTCTTTTTTTAAAGATTTTTATTTATTTTTGAAAGAGAGCATAAATGGAGGAGGAGCAGAGAGAGATGGAGACACAGCATCTGAAGCAGGTTCCAGGCTCCAAGCTGTCAGCACAGAGCCTCACACTGGGCTTGAATCCTTGAACTGTGAGATCATCACCTAAGCCAAAGTCAGATGCTTAACTCATTGGGTCACCCAGGTGCCGCTTCAATCCATTTTTAAATTTTATTCTTTTTCTGTTCCATTCTAGTGAGTTTTCCTTAATTTCATCTCCTAAATCTTCTATTGATTTTTCTATCAATATATTGTGGGAAGCTGCAAAGATTCAGCTGCTTGGCCATTTACTAGCTGGATATGTCACTCCCGGAGGGGAGTTACAAAAATAGGCAGGGAAGCACCACTCCCTGTCAGGAGAAGCCAGAAGAACAAAGATCAATTGCCCACAGGCAGGGTGGTATCGGCCCTTCAGTGCTGTGCTAAAAGCCTTAGTTTGGTTCCTCTTTTACTCCAGCCTTAATCCCTTAACCCTGTTTCCTAGCAACCGACCTAGGTCAGCTGCCTTGTTTTCCCACCTCGAAACCTTTATAAGATACGGTGTTTTCTGAATAAAGAAGAAGAGGCTTGATCAGATACCATGTGTTGTGTCCTTACTCTCTTACTAACTTATCACAGATTTCCCACCTGAGTAGCCACTCATTCAAAGACTATTAACTACTATGCATTGAAGTATATTCTGGGGATATAATGATGAAGATAGTAAACCTACAGTCAGTAGCGTCTAGAGGGAAGACACGATATTACCAAATAACTGAATATTTACTCTACCTACTAGCATTATTATTATTGGTAATAGTAGCAGGGTCATATGTGAGGTAGACTTAGCTCAAAGAGACTTATAAATATCCCATTTTAATTTTGGGCAGATGATGCAGTGGCTAACAAGACACTATAGCTTGCTAAAATGTGACTGTGGTCACATTACTTAAAACCTCTCTGACTCAGGTTCCTCGTCTGTAAGTCAGCATCAATAATCATTCCTGTATCACATGGCTTGTACAAAGATTATACAAGGTAATGGATTTTGGGTAATTACAGCAATGCTTGATATAGTGAAAGCATGTAATAAATGGTCACAGAAACAAAACAAAATAAACAAAACAGTTTCTAAATGCTGTAGTATGGTAAGCCTTGTAACAGTAGGTGTGAAAATCTGAGATTATTTGGAAAGCTGTTTCACAGTCTCAGAGAGGGTCAGAGAACTCATTCTATATCCTAAATGGAGCAAATACTTTTCAGTATTAATCCCTACAATGCAGGTGATGCTGTGTTTTAAAAATCCTAGTACTTGGGGCGCCTGTGGCTCAGTTGGTTAAGCATCCAACTTGGGCCTAGGTCATGATTTTGCTGTTCCTGAGTTTGAGCTGTGCTGACAGCTCAGAGCCTGGAGCCTGTTTCAGATTCTGGGTCTCCCTCTCTCTCTCTGCCCCTCCCCACTCATGCTCTGTTTCTCTCTCTCAAAAATAAATAAACATTAAAAAAATTAAAAAAAATAAAACTCCTAGAATTCAGCTTTTCCTTGTTCATTCCATTTATTGGGTGCTTACCTCCAAGTTTACTTAGTTATATTCAATATTTTGCATATACATGTATATACATATATACATATATACATATCTATATATATATAGATAGATGAATAGGTATTATTTTTATTTTACCAATGAGAATCTGAAACCTAGAGAAATTATACTAGTGGCTCAATATTACAAGGAGTAAAAAGATTAAGTGCTGTTGATACCGAATGAATCAAAGATGCTCTCATAATAAAACCTGCATTCACTCTCATAAAGACATTTTACTTAGTTTGAAGAAATGATATTTATCATTTAGGCACCTAATGGTAAAGATGACAACAACCAAAAATCATCAACATTTGCGGAAGAATAACATTGTGAAAAAAGGCATCAAATTCAATAAAAAATAGGAATCCAAGGTAAAAGATGTTAGAAAAAAATAAATAAAGCTACTAATATAAGTGTCATAAGAATCTTTGCTGAGATTCCAAGATATCTATTTTTAAAGAGTTGATTCATACTGTTATAAAAAAGAAAGAATAAAGATTTCCTAGATAATAAAAACATATTTATAAAATTAAAACCAAAATTAACAGTGCAGAAGAGGACTGAATGCAGTTGAAAATCAATTTAATAAACTATGAAATTGAGCTGAAGCATTCTCCCAGAATGTACATAATGAAAATGACACGAAAATTATGAGAAAAAGATTAAAAGACAGAGAGGAATTGTATTAACTTGATAAAGCCATCTATAAGAAACCCACAGACTATTTCACATAATGGTTCAATATTTTAAACTTTTTCATTAGTGTCAGGAGTAGATAAAGATGCTATCAGTATTGTATCACTGAACTATACAATTGAAACAATGCAATAAGAGAAAAATTAAAAATAAAACAAGCATATTTGTTAAAATTGTCTGCCTAGAAGTGTTAAGATAATTAACTGAAAAACTTGTAGGACTTTAGAAAAGTGATCAGATGTTAGGTCAAATGTACAAATTCATAATTTCTTCTGGTACAGCAAAACTAATTAGATAATTTGATGAAATAACCCCATTTATCTCAGCAATCATGATTCTAAAAAAGGAAGGGGGGATACTAAGCCTAACATAAAATAATCTAAACAATGTTAAGGACATTTTAAGCACCAGATAAACTATAAAAATTATAAAAACCTACCAAAATACATGCCCAAATGCTGGGATAAGTAGAGAAATAGAACATTTTCTGGTTGAGAAAGAGCTGTCAAACCTCTACAAATTAAAATATAAATTCAGTGCAAAATCCAATTGCATTCCCAACAGACTTTTTTATGGAACTTGACAAGTTGATTCTAGCCTTTATTCAGAAAATAAAATGTTCAACAAGAACCAATAATTTTTAAAGCCATCCAGTGAGTAAGTAATGACCCTACATACATGTTACTAGATCATACTCCAGCAACTGAAAGCATTAGCTTAGATGCAGAAATATACAAATAGATTCAGAGAATAATTTTTTTAAGCTTACTTATTTAGTTTGATGAAGAGACACAGAGAGAGAATGGGAGAGGGGCAGAGAGGTAGAAAGAATCCCAAGCAGGTTCCGTGCTGTCAATGCAATGCCCAACGAGAGGGGCTCAATGCCACGAACTGTGAAATCATCTCCTGAGCCAAACTCAGGAGAGGCAGGTGCCCCAAAACAATAGAAAATTTTAAATTAGAGAAAGAGATACAACATATATGAGAATTTTATATTTAAAAGTTTACGAGAATTTTGTGAACCCCCTTAAATTCCTATGCATTAGTAATTCAAAAGTCAAATAAATAAAAGTATTTATTATTTTTTTAAAAAAGCATAGAAGTGGGTGCCTGGGTGGCTTAGTCAGTTAAGTGACGGACTTCAGCTCAGGTCATGATCTCACGGTTCGTGGGTTTGAGCTCCGTATCGGGCTCTGTGCTGCCAGCTCAGAGCCTGCAGCCTGCTTCTGATTCTATGTCTCCCTCTGGCTCTCTGACCGTCCCCTACTCATGCTGTGTGTCTCTCTCTCTCTCAAAAATAAAGTCTTAAAAATTTTTTTTAAAAAGCATAGAAGTATAGTCAAAAGAAAATGGGTGTTAGTCTTCCCATTGACAAAATGGTAGGGACCCTGAAGAAGTCATGTAACTTAGTCTACTAGTCTTATTGAAAAAAAAATCCAAAAGTATTTTTTCTAATTATTTAATATTTTAGAAAGGATCAAATAAAATATTCTATGCATAATTCTTCCACCATTTACAAAATATATGGATGTAATACTTTAGGCACTAGAATTTTTTTCTCCCTTGCATAGAGGCAGAAGAAAAGTAGGGGTTATGTATATACAAAATGGTTACTGTTGGAAGAGTATCATTGACATCTGCAGGTATAATATATACAAATTGGAGAGAAGAAAGGGAAGAGATCAAGAGTTAAGTTGTAGACTTGTTAAGATAAAGATTTATTTGGGACATCCAACTTAAATGTTGAGTAAGCAACCCGATACACAAATATGGAGTTCACAGGAGAGATGCCAGCTGAAGGAATAAACTTTGGGATTTATCAATCCCCAAATCATATTAGAATCCACTTAGGAAGTGAGTTCCAAAAGAGAAGGGAAGTTATTAGAGGCAAGAAATGTAACGGTTAGAAATTAAATCAGCAATGGAGACAAAAAATAATTAGCCAAAGAAGTGGGAGAAAAACCAAAGGTTGTAGATTCCAAAAAGGCAATTTAAAAAATAAAATAGGAAAAAGCAATCAACTGCATCAATTGCTGCTCATAGGGAGAGTAAGATGAAGACTGAAAAGTGATCACTGATTGCAAGGTCAAGGTCACCGGTGATCCTGAGGACAGTTTCAGGGGAGTGGACCCCATACTCAAGATGATTGCACCGTCTTCGAAGAGAACAAGAAGAAAGGAGTTTGAGACAGAGATCATCCCTTTAAAGGGGAGAAGAAGAAAGGAAAGCAGCCAAGTGACAATGTGGCATAAACAGAGAGTGTCTTTTGTTTTTGTAGAAGAAGATTTTTGTTTCCCTTGTACTGTATATTGATTAGACTGATTCAGGAGAAAAGGAAAATATTAAATTTCAGGAGAAGAAACAACGGCTAGGCTAGACCATCTCTTTTGAATTGTGAAAATTTATAAAATTTATAAATCTAAAAGGGAAATTTATAAATCTAATAGAGACTTTAAAAATTCACTTGGATAGGGTCACACTGCACACTCTAAGTTCCAAACTCCGACATGCAGAGCTATCCTGTTCCTTTCTGGCAGTAACTTAGCTGTAGGGGAGCAAAATATTGGCTTTTTGCAAATTACAAATTACCATTTATCTAAATGCATTTGCTTTAAACTACACTCTTAGCTGGTACACACACTGCTCTGATATGCCCACAGTCTCTGAAGTTTATCAATAGGCATAAAGAGCATCAAGCTGTCGGACTGCATTTATTTGTTAAAGTATCTCAATTGCCAGGCAAGAGCTCTCAGTATAGGACTAGGTGACTCAATTCCATTTCAAGATGACTCACCAAATCTAGGAATACAGCAAATTCTAATTTCTTGACAGAAAAATCTCTGAAATCTCAATTTGATGAATGCCATAAGATTGATAAACACTTATAACTTTACCGTTCATACTTGATTCATCTCATACATGATATTCATACTAGGATGTATTAATATTTGACCCATTAAACCTATAAAACTGACCAGGATTATGTTTCTTGGGATAATGCTTTGTAATGTAAATACCCACAATTTCAAAATTCAGCTTGAGTATATTTTTCCAATTCTTAAAATATACACCAAAATAAAAAGAATGAATTGCTACAGAAACATCATACAAAAGATAATGTAGATGGAAGGAAAGCATTTATCTATTAACTGTACTGCTATTCTGCCTCCAAGGTGCCCAGTGCTATGCTTAAAAAAAGAAAAAATGACATTCTCTATCAACTAGTTACTATTGTTGCATACCAAATTATTCCAAGACTCAGTAGCTTAAAACAATAAGTAATTTATAACATGACATGGATTGTGTAGGTTAGGGATTGGGGTTATTCTTTTGCTTATGTCCTCAACTGAGGCCACTTAATGGTACTTGGCTGGCAGATGGGATGATCTAGAGGGTCCAAGACGGTGTCACTCAAATGTTTGGAATTTTGAAAGAGATGGCTAGAATACTGGACTCTGAGGAAGATTTTCAACCAGATCATGTACATGTGTTGTATTCAGCCTTCTGACCTCAGGACATTTGGACTTCTAACATGGCAAATGATTTCTCTCACAGCGGGCAAGTTTTTGTTTTTGTTTTTTAGTAAAAAATAAATAAATAAATAAAACCATTTATTAAAAATGCTTGCAACAATACCTAACACCCAACAGGAATGCAGTAAATGTAAACTACATCTCTATAATACCTTAATTCATTATTTTTTTTTTAAATTTGAGTATAGCTGACATACAATGTTACATTAGTTTCAGGTATACAACATAGTGATTTTTAAAGCACCCTCAAGAGGAATCTAACGTGACTTCTGCTATACTTCTGTTGGTTGACACTCAACAGCCCACTCGGATTCAAATGCAGGGGTCATAGACTCCCCATCTCTCAACAGTAAGAGTATCAGTGAGTACGTGGCTTTTTAAAAAAACAAATAAGCAAGCAAACAGACAGAAGAAGTGTGTTATCCTCAGAGAACATCAAATAAATTAAATTATTCAAAATTAAGTTAAAAATTACCTACAAATACCAAGAATTTTCAGAAAATATGGGATACTAGCAAATTCAATGAATAAAAAATCTAAAATTAGTTTCAACCTCTTGGAATAATTCTGAATAATATTAGCCAAAGTGGTATTTATTTAATAGGAATACTAGAATAGTATGCAGGACTTACTTAAGACCTCTGATAGAGTCTCTAATGAGAACTCTGTCAAAAGACTTGAGATGGATTCTAGTACAATCAGGTAGACCAGTAATAAATTCCCCCGGAATTGCTGTTAACTCAGAAGGAGTCCTAGAGGTATAGAATGCGTATATGTCTTTGGCACAACTTCAGAGTAGACTGTAAAAGTGCTGAAAGATATAATCCAAATTCAAAGTATACTTGATAGGATAGAGCAGAACTTCTCATAAGGTTGTCCTGAAAATACTTGTACAACTGGATCATCTGTTAATATAAATTTCCATGTTCAATACATTGGGAAATATCACCCTTAGCTTTTGGAGAACAACAGCCAAAGAGTCTATTAAGTTTGAAATACAAAAATATTTTCCTCTCTATGGTATTCTGACATGAAGTCATACTTTTCTCTCCTCTTTTGTAAAATTATTCACTCACTAGAGAATGAGCATGCAAAATATAAAGAAGATAAGCAACAGAAGTGATAGGAGTACTAGGTTGTGTATGCAAATTCTAGGTTGTGAAGTAACCGCTAAAATACCTGACATCTGTTGTCATTGATTAAAAGTACAGATCCATTAGAAGGGAGTTGAGATCATGACCTACAATGTTTTGAGTAGAAAATTCCAAAGCAGCTTAATTTTGGATTCTTTATTAGAAAAAGAAGTTGAGTAAAAGGCTCAAATTTATGGAAGAACAAATTTGTCAAGGAGGGTATTTAACCCACCTCATTTGAAACATTTTATAAAGATGAAGGGCAATGCCTCAAAGGGAACTGATTCTCAGTAACAGGAATGTGACAATTCTAAGCTGTACTGCCTCACTAACAGAGAACCCTAGTGTTGCTATAAAGAAAATGTTGCAATGATCCCACCAACAGAATATCTGATGCCAACACATACGTTTAAGTGTAGATTTGGTTAGGTGATTTCTCCTTCAAATAAGAAGGAAAGGCCATTCATGGTGGTGAATGATCTGCAATATGACCATTTCCAGATGGAGGTCAAAGTAGACAGCATCTCTCAGAGAAGATCACTTCCATGATTTTGACAAAGATGAAGAAAACTTCAGTATCGTCATCACAGAATCACTGACTTCAGTTATTCCCGGTATTATGAAGATACTTGAAGGACTATTGGTTTCATTGTGACTGAAATCGTCAATAAGCCAATGTCATGGCTATTGCTTACGGTTTGGACAAGATATTGAGGTCAAACTAAGCGTGATGATCTTTGACCCAGAAAGAAGCATCATCTTTATGTGTTCATCCTTACTAATAAGATTGAAATACTTAGGATCTAATCTATAATTATGTACATTCTTGACAAGCAAATGGTTAATTTCAGCAACAAGTTCAAGTGCAAATTTAAAAGGACATCACTGAGACAAAAATGTTTCTGCTCTTTCTATAGCATGTGAACATGCTAAAGTACTCACGTAACACTCAGATCAGAATTGAGATACAGTTCATCTATGAATAAATCTAAGTTATTCATGCACATTTTGAAGAACTGAGCTGACATGAAGCCTGCCACTTCTGGTCCCTGTAAAGAAAGTTTTATGTTTGACAACTCAAGTCGAGGCATTTTGTGTATCCCCAAATCTCAGAAACTTCTGCAGGACTTCTTCATGACAGATGATTAAACAAGATCATAAACCGCAGCCACCCAGGAAGCCAAGGTGCAGGAGACAGACCAGAAAATGTTCATATTTTTTGTCTCCAAGCGTCACTCAGTTTTCCCTTGGTATCAAAAGTTATACTAAAGATACAATTGTTCTTATCAAACATAATGCCCCTTTCCACAGATAAAGACAGATTTTCACTTTCCATTATCATTTGGATTTCTGAAGATGGGAAGGCAATGACAAAGAAAAAAAGCTTACCTGGAAAGTGTGACATCCCGGGCATTTCTATGAGCCACATGGCATCTCTCAGAGCGAAATCACCTTTGATGCTAATGCCTTGGTCCCCCTAAATCTTCGGTGGCTCGGATTACAGGAAATAAAGACAGAAGTCTAATCACCCATGACAAAGGCTGTTTGAGCAAGGGCAATGGTGAGCAGATAGTCAAGGACGTTAAAAAATACAGCCAGACAAGATGAGAAGCACAGAGATAAGAAGCCATCAGAGACCTAAACTGAATCTTACCCACTGAATATCAAGGCCACAGGAGAAGTTCAGAGCCCTCAAGGAAGGACGAATAGATAAGAACCAGCAAAAGATGTTTGACAAGTGCACTAAGTTATCGACTGGCTGGACAAAAATCAGACTTCAAAGAAGGATGAATTTGAACATCAGAATGACCTGGTAAAGATCTGCAAGTTCCTCATATCAAGTAGTTTCAAGTTCAGGGGATACACCAGGAAGGAAACCTATCACCTTCTTTAGGAGCAGAATTCCTTCTGGAGGTACCTGTGGACCTACCATTGATGATGACTGATCTTTTCACCAAATAAAAATCTTTTGAAAGACCAAATTTTAGGAAAATCAATTCTCGGCAGCTAAATCCTATTTAATATAAAAATCATGATTACAATTTTACTGCTGTGTTTCAGTATTTGTGCACACAGAGAAAGTTAATGCCATTGCACTTTCTCAGAGTTTGCATAAGCATGTAGAAAATTCAATTTATGTTTTAAATTACAATTTAAATAATTAAATAAAATAAATACATGTAGATGATTAAATAATTATATAATTCAATTCATTCTCTATATACATATATCATATATATAAAAAATAAAATTAATAGATTTTATATATAAAACTTATAATGTGGCAATAATAGTGCTGGGAAAGAGGAAATTAGGGAGAGAAAGGGTGGATTTATCCCTGGTTTTCTTATAACAGATGTTTCCAGGAATCTTGGAAGGATAAATACTTTCTAAAGGCACTCTTGAAACATAATTTAATTTTTAAGGACATAAATCACCAAGACTAAGTTATTAAAGTTAATCCAAGCTATAAATCTGCTTAAAACCTACAATGATGAATGGATATAAAGTTTATTCTTTTAAAGTATTAAAGAATAAAGGTATACATCCTATTTATTTAATATCTGTCTAAAATGATCAAGATAAATGAATATGAAGCTTACTCTTTTCAAGTATTAAAGACTACAAGAATACGTGCTATTTATTTAATAATTATTTATGGCCATTAGGTTGTATGTTTTACATAATCATTCTTCCGTCACTTAATTCAGTCTTCACAACAAACTTAAGAGTTGGCTATAATTACTTATTTTATAGATGAACACATTGAGACACAGAGAGGATAGGGTTCTTGGTCAAAGTTACATAGCTGAGAAGTGTTTCTTTTAGAAAATAAAACTAAGCAGTGTCATTCAGAAGCTCATGTACATAACTCATTTCTTCATTAACTTCCTTTAGATCATCATATATCTGAAAGCAGTTGTATATATCCACAGTCCATGGCCAGTTATTAATGACAGTTGTTATGTAATGAGCACTGCATTTACAAATAGTAATACTTTTTTATTTCCAAGATGTTAAAATTGCTTACGTATCTTTCAATGAATTGCCTACAATACCACTACTAGCTACATATAACTGAACTGTCAAATAATCATCCCAAAATACTGAAGAATAAAAAAGCTGTACTATACACTAACATCCTTAGAAAAGTGAACAATGTCAAATTCAAATGTCTGCTAATATGACACAATCCCTTCAATTTTCCAAGAGAGACCTGAGATCTTCCCCATCCCCCCCTCCCACTCAGTATTCTTACACACCCAAGCATCATTTAAGACACCGTCTTAAATAAAATGTTTGGAAACACTGAACCAGACAATCTAAGTCTGAAGGATGGGTCGCTGGCCGCCTAAGGAACTATCGTTGATATGAGATTTGTTGACTGAGCTCCAGGCACCCTGTGTTCATTATGAAGCCCTCACAGCTCCTGATGAGCATTACCATTAATGCTTTCACACATTTACCAGGAAAAGAATGCACTCAAATGGTAACATAATACCTGCACTGAGAATCATCATTTATTTCACGTTAAGATTCAGAAGCTAAGTTAAAAATCTGCCAAATGTGACTTTCATGCTTACACCCTTACTTTCAGTTTCTTTCCCTCCTATATGACTTGATATGAGCTTCAAATGGGAAGATATTTGCACTAAACAGGGCATAATGTTCTCAAAAAAGTCAGTGTTATTGGAATTATTTCATAATAAAGTATGAGCAACGAAACAAACTTCTCAGATAAAATTATGCACTGAAAATATCAGTTTTCTGACAAGATGAAAATACTCTGGATTAAAAGATGATAATGGTTGCCTGGACTGTAGGAAATCAAATATATATGCAATTTAAATGTAAATAGGGCACATACTTTGATCCCATCCAGGAATACAGACCTTATGAAAAACATATCACGTAGTTTAAAGAAAACACACCAGATATGGCAATGTTCAAAGCCTCCAAACATTCAACTGCAGACTTTTTATAAGTTATGAATTTTGAATGCTCTTTAGTAGAGAGAAAAGGGTAGCAATATCAGTATTAAAGCTAAAGAGGATTTCCTTTAAAGGTAAAACCCATTGCTTCAAGTGGAAAGCTTACTTTTATACATATGGCAATTAATTTATTTAAAATTATGACAAACAGAATTTATGATAGGCTTTCTAAGAAACAAATCTGAAATGATCATAACAATATTCTAGGGCATTTGACTCGTGGATATTTTGGAGAACTCAACTGCTGTCATGAACTACTCTGACGGGTTCCTCTCTTTTACCTCATAGCAATTTGGTTACTGTAGATCTAGATTTCAATATTGTAAAATCATCCATATTTGAAAAAAAATCTTGGGTTATGTTTTCTATCTTGCTTCTTTCCATATAGCTCCCCTTTTCATAGTTTTGTTCATTTTCTTTATTTCTTGCCAGCCGCTTCTGTTTTTATTAAGTTAAACTGTGTAATGAAAAACTACATAGGTAATTAAAATAATGACATGTGAAATAATTTTAATAAAAATAAGTATCCTAATTGTATTATCGTTTGCCCCCCAAGTAATTTCCCCCCAAAAAAGAGTGATTCCTCTGTCGTATTATAGAACCTTTAGTGTAAGGACTATACCTATTTAAAGGTAAATAACATCTTGTAACCTCATACGATGCTTACCAAAGCATTGGTGGGCAAAGGCAGACTCTAGATAAGAGAGAGTTCTGGTAGAGTGAAATCCTTCTTTTTTCCTGCTAATAATAATTGCTTTCATACGTTTAAGACACTTTGTGTCTTTGGCCCAATCACCTATTCTAAAATTTACAGAACTGGTTAAAATAGCATTGCGGTATGTAAAATTAAATTGAGAGTATACTAGTTTTAAGTAGAGCTGAAGAAATAAAACACCCTTATTTAGAGGAAGCATCCTGATGCTTTAGATTCATATTTTAAAATCATAAAAAATAAATACTAAGATATATGCTATGCTACTTCATTGTTAATATTACAATATTACTGAAACACCAATAGGGTAATATCCCTTCTTATGATGTATAACACTTATGGTTGTTATAATATTTATATTTTAATGATAGTTTATAATCATTTCTTTTTTTTAATGTTTTATTTATTTTTGAGAGAGAGAGAGAGAGAGAGAGAGAGAGAGAGAGAGAGAGAGACAGTGTGAACAGGGGAGATAGAGGAAGACACAGAATCCAAAGCAGGCTCCAAGCTTTGAGCTGTCAGCACAGAGCCTGATGTGGGGTTCAAACCCACAAACCATGAGATCATGAAGTCAGACGCTTAACCAACTGAGCAATCCAGACGCCCCTATAATCTTATATTTCTAATAATATTTACAAAAGTCCCATTAAAATGAGTATATTGATATTCTTAAAAATACTTCTGACAAAATGGTGAAATCCAGTAACAATACAATAAAATGACACAGTTAATGATGCTATTTTGATTTGTAATCATTAGGCTTAAGAAACAAAAAAAATTGAATTAATGAAAATGTTTTATTTCTGCATACACGTGCTAGTGTTTCCGTTTTCCCAGAACTTACACGTCTTAGAAAAAAGTGTAACATAAAATTTACAGGTTAGTTTTTTAAATTGTTCATTATTGATGTAAAAATTTACATATCTTGTATGCACGGATCTCAAGTGTGTGTTTCAATGAGTCTTGATAAATATATAACTCCTATAACCACCCTCCTAATCAAGATATAGAGCAATTTCATCACTCCAAAAGGAAATAGTCTGCTACGAATTCTAAGAGCTGTAAAAAAGACATCCCTTCTAAGCAACATCAACAGAAATGTAAGGAGTTCCTGAGATATGAATGTGCTATTCTGAGTTTCCAGTTAAAAATAAAAGGTACCACAGGGAAATCAGGGAAGAAAAAAAGAAAAGTGAAAGGTAACAGAAAATATTATTTTACATAGTAAAAGAGAACCAATTATGCAGAAGTCCAATGGCTTCTCAATTGACTCTGAGTGAAAGCTAAAATTCTCAGATGTCCTTAACTATGAGATTTGGTCCCCACTGCCTCCCTGATCTCTCCTTCTACCACTCTACTTTTTTTCTCTTTTGTTAAGTATGCTCTTGCCTCAGGACCTTTGCACATGCTGTTTGCGCTGTGTCAAATGCTCTTTCACCTGATATTCCTGCTGCTTGTTTCTGCAGTCTTTCAGACCTTTACTCAGAAATTTTTATACAGTATTCCTTAGTCATCTCTTCTAAAAATCACACGAATCCCACATTCAGACCACTTCTTTAAATTCTCTTCCTTCTTGTACTTTTTTTCCTTTAGTTCTTATCACTGCCTAGTCTACTTAATGTTTTATATTTATTTATCTTATTTATTGTCTGACTCGCTTACTGGACCAGAGTCATTGTAAAAGGAGTGATTTTTATATGCAGCCCTTAGAAGAGTATCTGGTTCACAGACTGTTGACAGAGTGTCAGAGTCACTGACCATTAAATAATTGTTAATGAATAAATCGACAACACAAAAAAGACTCCTAAACAGGGTTATCAAAAACTGGGGTTATATTCACTCAGTAGAATGTTTCAGGCTCTGTGCTGACAGCTCAGAGCCTGGAGCCTGCTTCAGATTCTGTGTCTCTCTCTCTCTCTGCCCCTCCCCTTCTCTCTCTCTCTCTCAATAAATAAATAAACATTAAAAAAATTTCTTTAAAAGTACATGTTAATTCTAGGTGGGAACTCTCTCAGACCATGAGTATCTTCTTCTACCTTTAAAACTCTGCCAGAACCATGGGCTAAAAGCTTTACCATCCAAATTTAGAACATGCCCCATGAGCACCATTAAAAACCCTAAGAACATTTTCTAAAAGAATAATAATAACATTTTATATTTTAAAACATTGAAAACCTGAATTTATGGACAACATACTGATGATTAGCAGGAACCCACAGCAGCAGTTGATTACTATGCATCTCTATGTCTCTTCCTATTTTTCCCTCCCTAAAGTCAACAGTGTTACCCTTCAGCTACAAAGTGGTTTTACAACTTATAAAAATCTAAAGTGTTTGGCCTGGGGTTCAATGCCTACATTCCAAGAAAAAAAAAGTCAAAGAAATAGACTATCAGTCACGTCTCCTGTTTAAAAAGCTATTGTTCTTTTGCAGACAGCAGAAATTGGAAAGTGAGAAAATAATTTCTTAAACCAAAATATTTACAAAATAATACACACAAGTAAAAGCTTCATTTTATAAATACAGACTCATCCAGTGAACTGATTCTTCACACAATCATTTCAAGAGCATCATTTGAGCCACTGACCTCAAACGATTTATTCCTTAGAATTAGGTTACCAACTTCTCAAGGAATGTAAATTGCAACTGGTAGTATTGCTTCCTCTGAATCCCTCTCTTTCTCACACATGCACTCACAGATACTCATAAATACAAGAATGAAGCCCTAGAATAAATTCTATAGTTTCTTCTCAGTGTGGCCCCCCAAACTTACTCTTGAAACATAAAAATATGGTATACGCCCTCCTGCGTTAGATTTCCTATGAATTTTCTAATGTAAAGTTATTGCTAAGTATCAGCTGAGCTATAAGCATCCACTAGGATGAACTAATTTTCAAATAAAACATAAAAAGCTAATACCATGTGACGTCAACAATGTGGAGAGTTTACTGACTCAGGAATCTGACCGATTCAGATGTAGCATGGGCTTCGAAGTAGATTAATCTGGTCTCCAGTAGCTCATTTCCCTGCTATTTTCCTGTTATGAATCTCCTTTTCAGCTGGCATCTTCTTCAGTCTGGCATCTTCTTGCCTGGTGGTGGCAAAGGCTGCAGCAGTTTCAGGACTTCCCCTCACAAGACAGAGCATTTGGAAGGAGAGAAAGCTTCCTTTTCCTTAACCATCGAAGAAAAGTCCTAAGCGTTATTTTGATTGGACCAGTTGAGTTCATACACCCATTCTGGAACCAACTACTGGGCACAGGGGTCATATAAGATCAAGGAATTAGGCCACGAATGGCGTGAATGACTGTTACTCAAAAGGAAGGGGTGCAAGGACTACAGAGGTGACAAAAATCAATGTCTAACACAAATCTTACATACACTCTTTGATTCTATTTATTGCTCAGGAAACAAATATTTATTGAATTTCTAAGGGACTGATAGGCCAGAATCAGGCAGAGACTGAGAGAAATACAAAGAAATAGGACAGAGCTCTTATCTCAAGAAAGCTACAATGTAGTTCGATTTCAATCAGAAACAAAAACACACAAAAATGAGAGCACGGTTCTAAACGTTTAGGGATTGTCAGAGAGCAAAGAGGGTTCAAAGAAAAGGAAGACCATGGCGGACCACAGCAGGTACAGCGTGCTCCCTGGACAGTGGGACAGGATCTTGCCATTTGTAACCTGTGCATGGAACTAGAATGTATTATGCTATGCAAAATAAGTCAGAGAAAGACAAATATCCTATGATTTCACTCATAAGTGGAACTTGAGAAAGAAAACAGATGAACATAGGGGAACGGAGGGGGAAATAAGATAAAAAGACAGGGAGTCAGACCATCAGAGACTCTCTAACCTCAGAGAACAAACTGAGGGTTCCTGGAGGGTTCTGGGTGGGGGCTGGGCTAAATGGGTGATCGGCATTAGGGAGGGCACTTGTTGGGATGAGCACTGGGTGTTATATGTATGTGATGAATCACTGAATTCTGCTCCTAAAACCATTATTACATTATATGTTATCCACTATCATGGATTTAAATTAAAATTAAATTGGTTAAATAAAAAAAAAAAAAAAAAAGGACGCTGGAAAAATCCCTGGTATGTAAAATGGACACATGTGGCTGAAAAAAAATAATGAGTCTGTCTTTTGTAATGCTTTAATAATTTTTTAGGGGCACCTGGGTGGCTCAGTTGGTTAAGCATCCGACCTTGGCTCAGGACATGATCTCATGGTTCGTGGGTTCGAGCCCTCCATTGGGCTCTGTGCTCGGAGCCTGGAGGCTGCTTCAGATTCTGTGTCCCCCTCTCTCTCTCTCTGACCCTCCCCTGCTCACACTGTCTCTCTCTGTCTCTCAAAAATAAATAAAAAACATTAAAAAAATTTTTTTAAATAATAATTTTTTAAACTGTAGAGGAATCTTTACTAATGGCATTTTTATCCAGCCAGTATATGCATATACAGGCACAGAGAAATATCTCAAGTAACATTTACTGAATGTCAATACTTATTACTTACAAGTGGTAAGATCTGAAGTAATCTGTTGGTTTAAAAAAAATTAATGTTTATTCAGTCTTCATGAGAGACAGAGAGAGACAGAGCATGAGTGGGGGAGGAGCAGGAAGAGAGGGAAACATACAATCCGAAGCAGTCTCCAAGCTTGGAGCTGTCAGCACAGAACCCAACTTGGGCTTGAACCTACCAACCATGAGATCATGACAGCAGCTAAAGTTGGCCGCTCAACCAACTGAGTCACCCAGGCACCCCTGTTGCTCTCTTAATGTTTGGATACTGCCTGATTTTTTTGTGTGTAATGGAAAGGTGTCACTTTTAAAATACAATAAAGTGACTTATTACTCTAAAAAATAGAGAAGTGTGGTTTGTGAGGGAAGAAAAGAGCTGGTAGTTTTAGGTAGGGGAAATACATTCTTGACAAAGATGTGAATATGGGAATTAGGAAAGGAATAGCAAGAAAAGAAAAAGATAGGACTGACTAGAAGAATGGAGAGAGGTAGACAAGCAATAGGGTAAAGGCTGTGTAGATTAAAGATATCCAGATAACTGACCAACAAAGAGTTTAGATTGCACAGTACGTATAAACAGTAGTGATGCAAAAAAAAAAAAAATGTATAGCATCATTATCAAAGTGTCAAGTAAAATTTTTGCTATTACTTAATGGGAGGAGAAGAATTTGGGAATATTCATATTCTCTATTCTTGCATTTGTAAAATACTAGATTGTGTGTATATGCACATACAGATATTCCAAAACACTAAAAGTGCAGCATATTAAATTCTCCCCAGACAATAGCACTTATTGATCTGGATAGTAAATTTTTAAGCTACATGCTGAGCATGATGATGAAGTACATAAGCCAAGTTATAAATCATTCTTTTTCCACGAAAGCCAAAACATACATATTCTGTCTTTCCTTCTAAGATGCTTATAACAGCAGCAGCTGTTATATTCATGCAGCACAGAGCCTTTCAGAGTCCTCATTTGATTTTGGCATGACACGTTATAATAAGAGTCATATTTCAATCTAGGAGGCGACCTAAACAATAGCACTTTCCAACAGTGACTCAATGCCAATTCCAGAACCTCCATTGCAAGTACTGGCATTGGGATGTAAAAATGGGCTTGCATTGATTTCAACAGAATGTTTTCCAAAGACAAAAACGTATCTAGAATGTATGAATTACAGCATCAATAATTTTAGAAGAAACCCATAAATTATATAGTTCTACACTCTCATTAATATTAGAAACCCGAGGTCAGAGAAGTTGTGACACATCTGAAATGTTTACTTCGAACCTAAGCATGAGTTTTAGCTCCAAACCCAGTCCATATTCCACTGTACCATTCTGGGCATTACATAATAATGTTGATTCCTGTGAAGCTCAGTGAAATAAGAATCCACACCCTCCGTTCCAACCTTTACTGCTAGAAATTTCTTCATGACTTATTCATATGTTCTGTATATAATTCCATTGAGCTACAGAGAATACAAATTTTGCCTGCAAGTTAAAACCAACTGTTAGCAAGGGCGTTGGAATCAGCATGCAGGACTGAAATAGCTCATTAGGAGACCACACACCATGAAGACTACTGACATTTCTTCCTCACACATCCAGGCTCAGGCCTGGCGTCTTTCCAAACTTTACTGGGGAAAATGCTATACCAAACAATCCAACTAGCCTTGGCACAAAGAACCACAAACGGTGACAAAGAGATTCATTAGTAATGAACAAAGTCATAAAAAGACAAAATGACTTTCCACAAACACCTAATTTTGATTCCATTCTATTGTTTGCATTACTTTTTAAGAATATTATATACATATGATGTGAACTCGCTTTCACAAAGGAAAGGAATCTGGGAAAAAATGTTTTCAGAAAACATTCTCCATGGGTACACAGATTAGTGAAAAATACAAGGATGCATGTACACAGCAAGTTAGATCTTAGCATATTAGCATTTATTTTCACAACATGCTTGATTTGCATTGTGGTGGGCTTCTAATTCTACCTTACCATAAACCCTGGGAGACCAACTAAGAACATACATACCATTATCCATTATGGAAATGAAGAAATCTAAGTCTTAAAAAGTAAGCGGCTAATTCAGGAGGTAATAGCAGGATATAGGGGATGTAGGACGACAACTCAAATGTTTTGACAGACCAGGACTATTTCCAACATAGTACGTTCCCTTTCACGATACTCACTACTTTGGAATTACAAAGGAGAAATTAAAATATAAAAGGCAAACCTTATGACAGGAAGGAGTTAAATAATATATATAAAATTAATCCGCAAGACCACTGTCTAAGTTTGCATTTTCCCTTCTTAAATTCATCTGAATCTATTTCACGTTTGGTTCTCAATTTTTCAGATACAGGTATTTAAAAAAAAAGGATGGTATGATCTAAGGGAATCTTTTTATTCATTAATAATTTTAAACATTCTGTACATAAAGTATTTTGTCTGGTCAAAAAAACAAACAAATATCAAAAGTTTTGCCTGGTCAAAAACAGAGTGTGAAGAAATCAATCTAGAGATCTTGTTTATGCATACATGACTTAACTTAAATGTTTCGAAATTGCAATTTACTTAATTGTCACGGTCAAGGCCCACATTATTTTGTACTGTGCAAACATGAAGACATTTCGGTGATCTGTGTATGGTAAAAGTAACTTTAAATTTGGATATTTGCTTCATATTATTTCCAAGACAACAAAGGTCAGGTATGGATGGTGGTGGGGGTGAGAGGCGTGTCAGAGTCGTACTTCTTTTATCCATGCGGATACGTTCTCAGACCCACAGTAGATGTCTGAAACCATGAATAGTACCAAACGCTATATATACTACGGTTTTTTTTTTCTATGTATACATACCTGTGATAAACTTCAGTTTATGAAATAGGCAGTGTAAGAGAATAGGAATAATAACTAATTACAAATAGAACAATTATAATAATATATTGTAATAGAAGTTACGTAAATTTGGTCTTTCTCAAAAATCACTTCTTATCCGGTACTCACCCCCTTCTTGCGATGTTGCGAGGTGACAAAACGCCCACGTGAGGAGACGCAATGGGGCCGCGCGGTGAAGCAGCGTTGGGCAACGATTAACAGTCTGATTCGTCAGTAGGAGGATCAGATGCTTTGGGACCCAGGTGACCGCAGGTAACTGAAACCACAAGGGCAAAACTCATATAAATGCGAGGACTTCTGGACAATTACAGCTAACTTTTAAATAGTGCAAATAGACTCAGGGGGTTAAGATACAAAAACATATCTATTATCAGTTTAACAGAATCTCACTATGAATCTTTAAAATCACACAAAGTTTAAAATTAATTTTATGTACGCAAATATAAAATTTCCCATTTTTCATCATCTTAATTCTGGTTAATGTAACCTTCTCTTTAAAGGTATAAACTGTGTAACTTGTTTGGAAAAACATCAGAAACAAAGCATATACAGGGATTTCAGTTGATGTAAATATTATTTAGTGCACTCTTAGGTAACAAAAAAACATACTTGCCAGACATAAAGATAAACTCTGGCTTAATTCCATTTTTATGCTATATATTTACCTAACATAGTAACTCATAATATATAATAGATAATCAACACAATAACTTTGTTTCCCACTTTTGGTAGTTTCATCCTGACCTGAATATTTGCACCATTTCTGTGAGCTGAACTGATATATAAACTTCATTAACTAGTGACTATTTCAAATTTATTCAGATCAAAATACAGCTTACATTTCTATTTAAGAAACCTGGAAACCAAATATGAACAATCTAAAGTACAGTACCTCATCAAATATTTTGGTTGAAAGCAAATTTCTCTTTTAGGAAAATATACATCTTCCATAAATATAGAAAAGATTGCACATAGTAAATTTGTATCTGTTAACTGTAACTTTTCTTCTGCAATGCAGACAAACATTTATAAGGAAAAAATATGTTTG
This sequence comes from Suricata suricatta, assembly GCF_006229205.1. Taxonomy (NCBI): domain Eukaryota; kingdom Metazoa; phylum Chordata; class Mammalia; order Carnivora; family Herpestidae; genus Suricata; species Suricata suricatta. The sequence goes on from NC_043700.1 coordinate 17,924,467, forward strand.
GTTCCAAAAGATTGAGAAACTAAAATATCTTATTGAAAAGATTCAATTGAAGAGAATCTGATTGCTTTTGTGATATTCTTCCGAGGGAGAAAGAATAAATATGTTTAAGACTTGGATCTTTTTTAAAAGCCTCTCAGTTTCCTATGGAACAAACAATCAGCAAGAATCTTAGAATACGAAGACACTATCTTAGGGGTCACTTAGTCTGACCCCCTCCATAGGAAGGGAAGTTCTTCAACTTACCAATGATCTTTTCTTTTCTTCTAAGTGACAATGCTCTGATTTTCTCCCTATGCCTCTCATTCTTCATACCCAACATCTTCATTTCTCTCAGAGATTTAGAGATCTTAGTTACTACTTTCCAGATAATTTCTGTCCGATTTCCCAGAAGGGCACATGAAACTAAACATAATATTTCTGCTTTAAATAAAAGCACCATTTAACTTTTTTGGCTTGGAATCATAATTGGATTAATTGTTGAGAGCTATGCCTTTGGTGCCACAATGGGCTTACCTTTTGGTAATCTCTTGCACCCTGTACTTGAGTATGTAAATTTAAGTGGAAATGCAAGATTTCCTGTTTATTCTACTTCAAGGTCATCTTGTTTGTATATCAAATAAAAATGTTATAACCATGGTGTCTTTTCCTCCTCAAGATCATACCAGGCAAGATCAAAAAGGACACATAACTGGAGATTTTGCTCCGGACTGACACAATCCCATAGGTAAGACACTTAGTGTTAGTAACATCCGTAACTGTCTAGCTCACATCTTTAACCAAAAGGTTCTTCGTTAATTCATAGAACAAATATTTATCGTAAACTTATTCTCTGCCAACAATGCTCATAGCTGTATTTTTGCAGCAATGAAAAAACGAGAGCAATCCCTCATGGAGTTTACATAAGGTCAGCAAATAAATGTCTCATCAACTATATCCTATATTGGATCTGTAGCATCCATTTTGTCTACCGGTCTGCTAATGCTACTAATGGAGAATGAAATTAGTTTATTATTTATTCTTACTCAATCATTTCTTAACTTCCATAAAATTATCTGTTTAATTATATTTTCTGCACTTAAAAAAATCAACTAAAAATCCATATATATTTCACCAGGATAATACTTTTTGGTTTCAATACTTTGGCACCTCTTGCATTCGTGCACATAGAACATTCACCATTATTCTGCCTCGTTGGCATAATCTACAGTTAATTGTCGATTGATACTTCTAGGCCCCTGTAAATCCAGACTGCAACTTCCACTAAAAACCAATTTTGAAATTTTCTTGTTTCCCTCGTCAGTTCCCTCGTATTTTTCACAGTTGCTTTTTTCAAATGTTCTCTTTTCACCTCAAACTTCATACAGCCTCCTTTCACTCTGAGCTCCTATTTCTTGGGGAAAATGGAAGCCGGAAACTGGAGATTCTTTGCAAGCAAGCCTATCAAATTTCCTGCACAGCTTCCCTCCCAGGGAAGACTCTTTGTCTTTCCGGTGTTTTTGGTACTCCTCTGTCCATTAGTTCTGTTCTTGGGCCGGCTCCTGGCTCTCCACGTTAATTTTTCTTTTCTGAACCACCTGTCATCCTACCTCCCTGCTCGTCTCCACACTGACCTCTGCCCTGCGGCTGCACCCCTGTGCCGTCCGTCTTCTGGCCCTACTCCATGAAGCTGCTGCGGGATGCCCGTCAGTGACCTCCTTGCCACGAACCCCAGTAAACATGTTTCACCCTCTTTTCTATGAGTAACCAATTTCTTTGTCTAACAATATGATCTTTTTGAAACACTCTTACTTTATCATACAAGCTACTGTGCATTTTTGGGGTTTTTGTTTTTTTGGGTTTTTTTTTGCAAAAAATCTGACTTTTTCTTTCCAGTTGTCTCTGTAGGTGTCTCTTCCTGGGACCAAACTGTAACTAATGGTAGCCTTAGGGTTTACTTCCCTCTTTACGTTCTCCTTTGTACCATCTTTAACATGGACAGATTCCTAAGGAAATATTTAAATCATGAGTCTATACGTCTCCCCTGAACTTTCAAGTATTAGAGCTGACAGAATTCTTGGTAGATAGTTCCATTTGGAGATCACATGGAAACCTCAAATTGAATATGTTCAATACAGAGCTTAATATCTGAATTCTATGCCTGCTTACTCCACAATACAATTTTATATATTCTATTTCAGTGAAAGATAGCACTATTTAATTAGAAATCTGAGTCTTTTTTGACTCCTGTGTCTTTCCCCAGAGGCAAGCAAACATTAAGTGGTGTCACTTCTGCCTCATCATTTTTAAATTTTGAAATTTGGCAGCTCTAGACCATTATACCTTACTTATGATTTTCCAGTGACCTTGTACTTAGCTTCCTTTGCTCCACTATCTTTATCCTTTCTCTATGGTGATGCTAGGACTTTTTGTAACGTGTAAATCTCATTTGATTACTTTCTTGCTTAAGCTTCCCATGAGTTTTCATTACAATTAGGATATCATTGAAATTCCTTGACATGACTTATAAAGCAAAAACTGGGATGGGGAAATATTCAAATGCTGTCAGACAGGGAGATCGCGAATTTGGGAATTCCGAATTTGAAAGAAAATCTCCCTTCCTTTGTCTTCATTCTAATACCCTCCCAGCCTCTGATCCCAAAACAGCATCAAAACATTTTCAGAAAATGGCCTTATATTAGTTAATTGTACCATGGAGGGTATTTAAATCCATCAGCTCTTTCTCAAAGATGATTTTTCATAGTCATTCTACTGTTAGTTGAGGTCAGTATTTTCTTTTTCGAGGAGTCCTTCTGATGTTCATGAAATTGCATTACATTCTTTCAAGGAAGGTGGAGAAACTTTGGACTCTTAAGTGACTAACTTGAACTATTACACATCTGTACTTCCAATACCTAAAAACTCCATGCGTCATAAATGTCTTTGAAAATCTATGGCCAATTATGCAGCAAAACCTAATCCAATCTGACATTAAGCTATTCTAGGTCCTTATCCCACCAACTATTAATATTTGTACATTTTACTGCATAAACAGTAATGTATTTGAACATAGGGTGTTGCCCGAGACCCTGGAGTATCACTTAATAAATAATACGTACACCGTATTACCTTTCTAAAATAACCAAATCTCTGAACTCTAAAAGATATTGTTCCCCAGGATATTGGATAAAGAATTCTGAGCTTGTACTAACCTTAATTAAGCAAACCAGAACCTATCAAACTTTAGATTTGCAGGATTTATTTCTACAAGAAGAAAACAGATTGCCTTTTGCTTTATATGAGATTCATTGAAAGAAGTTGTTTAAAAGCAATTTTACTCTTAGAGAATAAGTTTTGCCCACATTTTCAGGATACCTATTTTATACAGTTGGGCTGACTTTAGTGGCTTACAGGATTTAATTTTCTACCAGTTCGTCTTAGCCTGGCAATTAACACAATTAATGCCACGTTCACGGCCTTGGTCATCACAAACCTTAGAGGTCCTAATACAGGTGAAGAGCAGCATTGCATAACCCAAGTGATTTCTGAGCAATGATCTCTAATAGGTGCTGGATCACAACAACCAGCTATTTCATAGCTTAGAAATGTCAGGCTCAGTGAGGTAAATTGCTCTGTGTGAGGGCTGAGACAGTATTCTCCTTGCCCAGCTGGAATAACAAAGCGTCTGGAAAGTTCGCCACCTTTCGATGTGTGTGGTCTTCCAGGCGTCAACAGATTTGCCTTCACAGTTGCTGCATTTCACTCACTACAGATACAATTGTGTATCTTGGCCCAACTTTATCCAACACACACTTTATTCTGCCCTGGTACTTACACAGCAATTAGAAATTCTCAGAGCGATACCCTCCAATTCCCTGCCACTACAACCACCCTCGATCGTGTTTTACTTTGCTTTTTATTCAAGGGCCTCTGAAACACAGTCATCAAGATGTCCTAGAGAGGTTTGCAGTGTGCTCCAGAATCAATAAAATAATCCTTAGTAGCCAAAAGTCCTCAAGCGGCTTATGAATATTGATAAAAATTCATGTAGACACTCCTGAGAAGCTTTTAAAAACTTTTCGGGCTTTCACGCTTTGGGGGGTTTTCTTTTAAATTTGAAAAAAAAATGAGGAATATCTGAAATTAAAGCATCCCTAATGAAGCTGTGTTTTATGCTTATTCTCACAAAAGAGAAGTTTTTATACGGCATGTGTTTCATGACTTTCTCTTAAACATAAACTAATATTCCCGTTAAAGGAAATATAGAAATTGCATTACAGCAACTGCCTTATTCGTCACGTTGTAAAAATGAAACTCTTTAAACCCTCCAAGAAAACCGACATACACACAAAATTTGGATCCTCACTTAGTCTGGACTTGAGTTTTATGACATCTATATAGTTCCTTGTCTCCTGAAGGCTTATTAAATATTTGTAACATGTCGCAATAAGTGTTTGTTGTCAGTATCGAAGCAATGTTACTGATGTTTCAGGTTTTGTTTTTCCTTTATGTTGTTTTACAAGAGGATTAGAATCCAAAAGGACACAATGCTCCTTAATTAATTGCCATCTTTCTATTTCATGAAATCATTTTTATATCATTAACAAATTGGGCATAAATACAAAAAATTAAAAAGCTTCATGTAACTTAGAATTTCTAATTAGCAAAATGATCTCCTTTGTTACTACTGGGCTCAGAGCTACTCTTTTTTTTTTTTTCACATACAAAACTTTGCCCTTTTAAGGGGCCTGAGTGCAAATAAAATTTTAAATAAAAGTTAGATTTGCCTTCTACAAATAAAGTGAACAGGCAAGAGACATTTAGCATACTTGTGGACTATCAGAGAAAGGTTAAATCAACTGTATTCAAACTCATTTATTTATATACTTGGAATCAGTTCTGAGTTCACAACAGAATATTTAAAGTAATTTTAAAACAAATGAGTAATTGTGAAAAGAAGCATCTTATCATTTTCCAGCTTGAAACAGATATAAAAATGCAAATTTAATCACATAAGGTAATCCTGTAAATATTGCCAGTTACAGCAGTCAGACAAATTAAGATCAATTAAGCATCCATGATAACTATATATAAGAACTGAACCTACTGATATAAAAAAAATGTAGGGCAAGTATTTTGGTATTGTTGAAACCAGATTATGTTAACTTCTCAGTGATATGGATTTGGAGAAACATTGAGGAAACCCTAATCAATGAATGGGACTGAATGATACAGTCAAACTACATACATTTTCAGTGTTTGCTCATAACTGGTGAACATCATACTCAAGTATTTCAGGAGCCTCAGTATGGAGACAGTACAGTGGCTTGTAAAAAGTTTCAAAAGATATTTAAATTACTTAATTCTGAATTAAGTAAATTCATATTCATTAAGGAAAGCTCACTGTTAATGCTTCTCTCATTGATTAGTTTAGCCACACAGAGATAAGTAGAAGATAGCATCTTATCAATTATCTTGCTCACATCTAATGTAATTAGTGTAATCACAGTAAAGCAAAGAAATAGGCTGTGGCCATTAAAAAAATTAAGCGTATATTTTGGTTGCCCTGAATAGCATTTGGAAGAAAAAGGCTGACGTATAAAGTTTGAAATTCTGGTTTACACATAAGAGAGGATAGAAAGAGTAAGCACTAGGTACATAGGCAGTCTTTATGACAAGTGAAATTGAGATGAAAAATGACAGAGAACACTGTTGTAGAAAAATCCTTTCTTATGAGACTCAGAATGTAAATGTAAAACTACGTGTTTTGGGCCTTTTAAGGCTTCTGGTTTTAAGGATGCTAGTTTTGAGCCCTAAGAGAAATAGTATTCACTAAGTGGCTTTGTAAAACAAGAAAAAAAGAAAGACGGAGTAAAAGTACCAACCACTAAGCAATAAAAGATGGTCTTCAATGAGACATAGTTTTGAAAAGTTAAATTATGGGATCTAAGGAGAAACAGAGGAAGGGGTTGGGGTGTCCTACTTGGATTTCTCAGGTGCTTAACTCCACTTGGTCACAATTGCTAGATCTGTAAAACGTCAATAGCACGAAGATATTTAATTGCACAGAGATTTCCTGATGAGATATCTCTCGGTTCCTTTCAATTTGAGGCATGTAACATAAAAGCCTTTCAAATCTAGAATAAAATGACAAGATAGGTAGATAACTGAGTGATTATTTCTGAGAAGAAGGCAATTAAGATTAGAAAGAACAGGAATTCAGGGATCTTTAATTAGTTATACTAAAGGAGAGTTTATTTCTATCAACCTATTAAAAGAGCTTGCATCCAAGATAAACGTGAGGTTTACTGAAATCCACATTGCTGAGCAGCCTCTCACGTGTAACTCACTGAAGTCACGGTTACAGCCATAGTATTGAACCAAATGTAAAATAAGATAAAATCTATATGCCACTGCCTCACTGTGAGATCACAACCTGAGCCGAAACCAAGAGTCAGACACTTGGCCAACTGAGCTCCTGTATTGCTTTTAGATAGAAAGGTTTACTTGTTATTGTGATTAGTGCTGCTTCCTCTAAGGACAAACTTTTATTTATTTTATTTTTACTTTACTTTTTATTCATTATTATTTTTTGGTCCCTTTTACCAATTTTCCCAACCTTCTAACCCCCACCTCTCCAACTATCCATCTGTTCACGGTCTCTGAGTTTTTTGGTTTTTTGTTTTATTTTTTTTTTTAGATCAGACATATAAGACATGGTATTTGTCTTTCTGTGCCCTGGAAGTCCATCCATGTTGTCACAAATAGTAAAATTTCATTCTTTTATATAGTTGAATAATATTTTGTCAGATACACACACACACACACACACACACACACACACACGTCTCTATATATCTTACTTAGCTATTGTAAATAGTGCTGCAATAAACGTGTATCTTTTCAAGTTAGTGTTTTCATTTTCTTCAGATAAATGCCCAGAAGTGTAATGCTGGGTCATATGGTAGCTCTATTTTTAACTTTTTTAAGAACCGACATACTGTTTTCCATAGTGTCTGTACCAATGTATATTCCCACCAACAGCACATGAGGATTCCCTTTTCTTCACATTTTCACCAATACATGTTATTACTTGTCTTTTCAGTGATAGCCATTAAAACAGGTGTGAGGTGATCTTTCAATATGGTTTGGATTTGCATTTCCCTGATGATTAATGTTATTGATATTCTTTTCATGTACCTGTTGTCCATCTGAGTGTCTTCTATGGGAAATAAAAAAAAGAGGTCTATTCAGATCCTCTGCCCATTTTTTAGTCAGACTGTTTTGTTTGTTTGCTACTGAGTTGTAGAGGTTTTTTAAATATATATTTTGGATATTAACCCCTTGTCAAATATATGATTTGCAAATATTTTCTACCATTCACTATGTTGCCTTTTAATTTTGCGGATGGTTTCCTTTATTGTACAGACATTTTTTTATTTTAAGAGAGAGAAAAGGAGTGAGGGCAAGGAGGGAGGGAGGGAGGAAAGGAGAGAGAGAGAGAGAAAATGAATGAATGGATGGATGGATGAATCCTGGCAGAGGCACCACACTGTCAGCCCAGAACCTGACATGGGACTCAATCTCAAGAACCTTGAGACCATGACCTGAGCTGAAATCAATAGTTGGACACTTAAATGACTGAGTTCCCAGGTCCCTCAGTGCAGAGCTTTATAGTTTGATGTAGTTTCACTTGTTTGCTTTTGCTTTTATTGGCATCTATTTTGGTGTCAGATTAAAAAACAATTATTGCCAAGACCTAGGTCAAGGATGTATGGTTTTCTTCTAGGTGTTTTCTTCTAGGTGTTTTCTTCTAGGTGTTTTATGGCTTCAGGTCTTATGTTCAAGTCTCTAATCCATTTTGAGTTGACTTTTATATATGGTGTGAGATAATGGTCCATTTTTTTTTTTTGCACAAGACTATCCAGTTTTCCCAGCACCATTTATTGTATATTCTTAGCTCCTTTGCCATAAATTAATTGGCCATATATGCATGGATTTATTTCTGGACTCTAGTCTGTTCTATTAATCTATGTGCCTGTTTTTATGGCAATACCATGCTGTTTTAATTACCAAAGTTTTCTATTATAGTTTGAAGTCAGAAAGTATAATGTCTCAAGCTTTGTTCTTCATTCTCAAGATTGCTTTGGCTATTTGGCATCTTTTGTGGTTCTACACAAAATTCAGAATTATTCAATTTCTGTGAAAAATAACATTGGCATTTTGATAGGGGTTGCATTTAATCTGTAGGTTGCTTTGGGCAGTATGGTCATTTTACCAATATTAATTCTTCTAATCCATGAGTACGGAACATCTTGCCATTCATTTGTGTCTTCAGTTTCCTTCCCTCTTACAGCTTTTAGGATACAAGTCTTTTATCTGTATTAATATCCTTTAGTAAATATTCTTCTGTTTAAAGTAATTGTAATAATAATAAGAGCTGTTCATACACCAATGTAGTCTTGTTTCACTTAGTTAACATTTTATTTAATTCTAATTGATAATTGTAATAATTGTTTTATCAAAACCACTGTTATTATTATTCATAGCCTACAGTTAGGAAGTGTTGCCTGTGTGCCAGGCACTATGGTAAATGCTTTAGAGACATCATGTCATTTTAATTCAGAAAACTCTGTGATGTGATGTTATAATCCGGAAGCTCAGAAAGTTTAAGTAGTTTATTTAAGGCACCTTAGATATGAATTCCGGTCTATCTGCTCCCCCAAATTCATGCTTTTGTCATTTTACAATTAACATCTTAATTGTCTTCCTCTATGTGAGTTTACATTAGTTCTGTTTTCGGCTAACATCCACAATCATCACTCTTTTAGCCAGAGTTTTATATATTCCACCAAAAAAAATTATGAAGATCCTCTTTTTTTTAGGCTTTTTTAAAGCTGAAGTTAGCAGCTTAGTGATTTAGTAACAATGTGACTTCCCTATTCACCCACTCTGACTTTGGGACTGTAATTTCTCTCCAACTATGGTCATACTGTTTTCCATTCTTTTCTTCGGAAGTTGTTTCTGATCATTAATTTCCTCAGAAATAAGGTTGGTGCATTTACTCTAGTTCTTCACTGATTTCACGTTTCTTTTTAAACTCCTATCTCACATAACATATCAAGGTCTTTCTTTCTGTCCCTTGTACTTGTTCTTCTGAGACTTGTTTCTTCTGCTCATAAACACTTGATCTTCTAGAGTTTTAATGGAAGTGTCTGGAATGTTTGCTGACAAACTTCCCAGGATCTGAGTCACTGACCTGAGTACTTTGGTCAATTGCTAGTCTTGGTGGACATCCATTAATTGTGCGACCACTGGCATAGAAATTGCACCTTGGAATTAAATAATTTGTGCTGATGATTCTGAGCCCATAACTGTCTTTCCCACTCATAAAATAATCTCTCCATTTAGCACATTTTCACAGATTTGTGCTCATGTACCACATCTTTAACTAAATCACCTTAATCATCTAAATCTGAAGTTCTCCTTAAAACACCATACTGTGTGTTCTAATCTAATCCATTTTGCTAATAAATATTCCTTAGAAAAGATGGCACTTTGAGTTTTGAATATTATTTTTCATTATGCTAAGTTTAATAGTTAAACCTGTCCATCAAGCTCTGGGATTGGTTGTATCAAGTTCTATAGGTGCCTTGAACAAAAAGTATTGATTAGGACATTAAAATCTAGTTAGTTCTTAATGTGAGTCATTAAGGAAACAATATGTGGCAATTAGTTCATACCAGTTTACATGACTACATGACGAAAGCTCCATAGGATTAAAATAATAAATACTGCTTTTGAAATGAAAATATTATGGGAGAGGAGGTACTTAAAAGTCTACTGTGTGAGATGTGCATGCTGGTGATCAGTGGTAATTCCTCTTATATCCAACTGAAACGAAAGCTTGAAAGGATACTTTTCAAACCCTGTTCGCAACAGTGTAGCCATTAGAATACAAGAATGTGAGTTAGCATATGAGATGTGCAAGATTTGGAGTCTATTCGGTCCAGAAGAAAAGTGACGACTTTGGTAACATTGCAGGTAACTGAGTGGACATCAGCAGACAGCAGAGGGGATGTTGTCCATGACTGTCAAGCATCCTTCAAATAATTACCTATGTTAGTGCTGCAGCTTTGGCAGTTTGGGGTTTTCTAGAACAGACTTTGTAACTCTTTCCCGATGCATTTCCAACAGTTTTATAAATTCCTATCACCCTGTATTAATTTTTTATTCCAAAAATTTAAAATCCCTTCTTTCATATACAGAATTCTGGCTGACACATTATTAGCACCAGAAGTACACTGCTGTATCTATGACTGGTAATCTGAAGTATGTTCCCCCAAAAATGGACCTGTTAAAGGTTGTGTGGGTGGGGACACTTGGGAAAGGCAGGATTAAAGCTTCAGAGCACCAACAGAATCAGCATATGAGACCAATAGAAGAGGGGTGTCAAGGAGGAATATATAAGCACTTAAATGACGTGCGAGAGATAACAAAGACGATGCTTACATACCGGGAGTCTAGGTTTGGGCCTGGTGGGAAAAAAATGGCAGGTGTACTCCAAGGATTTCTATTAAAGACCACCTACAATACTCAGTGACAGAAAAGCCAAGTTAGATTTTGGCATTATATCCATAGAATAGTTTTCCATCCTGGCACAACAAGCTGAATAAAGAGCATGCTATATAACTTGAGTTTAAAGAGGGAGTCTTCTTTATTCAATAGATAACAGAATTACATCCACTGAAATTACATCTTGGCAAATGCTGAGATATCTTTATTAACCATTATGTTAACGTCAAACACTGCTCTACACCAATCTAAGAAATATCCTTAGCTCACTTGAACTCTCTAAAACTCTATGACTTGAACTTCTCTAGAATAACTGAATAAAAATTTAGCATTATGTACTATTTGATTATATAAATCTAATTTAAAAGAATTGAAAAACAATTCGATTCATAAATTATACAATTATGGCTTTAGACATTCAAGTTTTTACCAGTAAAACCTTACTGAACCTCCAGGATATTTAACAATGACCTTGGAAATGTCACCTCTTAGAATGTAAATGTATATACAAACAAACGTGTGTATGTGTGATGTGTGTACATACATGTATGAGAGAGCAGGGTATGGGAACATTTCTTGGGAAAGGGTATGAGGGAAATTTCTGTGTAATAAAATGTTGCATAGCTTGTCAGGGATATGGTATCTGTTTATTGAAACCCACTGATTTATGCACTTAGAATTGTGAATTCTACCTTTCCCTACAGCTTCCTTTTACCAAAAACAAACAAACAAACAAACAAACAAAAAGCCTTCTAATCAAATACTGATTCTAGTTAGTAGGACTGCCTCCTGGTGGTGGTCTTTATTAACAGTTGTGCAACAACTCCTATGTATTGAGGTCCATGCAAGTAAATAAACTCACCGGAAAAAATCAGAATCAGACTTATCACTGTCAAGGAAGGCACTTGTAAATATGAAGAGGTGCTTCAAATTTACAGCGTTTACATATGAACACACAGTATATATTTAAATATACATACATTGTGAATATATACACAAACATATACATATATATTTGATGTATATATATGATAGCTTGAGAGATACAATAATAAGCACATAGGTTGTATTCTCTAGTCTTCTCCTCTCAGAGGACTTAAACACATGAACCTTTGTGGTACCCAAATCTTTATTTATAAACAATATTCTTCACGGAGAGGAATCTCAGCATCTTGAAGAAAAGAGCTAAAGGATGAGCCAGGGACAGCTTGTACTTTTAGAATGCAAACAAGTGCTCAAAAAATAACAGGGACTTGGCAGAATCTGGGACAATGAGAACATACAAATAACTAATAACAGTAATGGAAAATAACCAACTAAATAAAACATAAACCTACAAGTCCTAACTGATACAAATAGATAAATGAATGAATAAATAACTATGCAAATGATAAAGAAAAAAACACTCTTTCTTACAGAAAACCAACTAATAAATGTAGAAGAAATGATGGGCTTGGGAAATTAGCAATATATATGAAAATAGCAGTTGAAAACTTGATGAGGAACTGAGCACTTACAAGGCATTGTCCTGTAACATTCTTATTCATTATAAAGTGAAAAATAGACATTCTAGTGGAGAAACTGAGAGATGTCACCTTAATCTAATGACCGTAGTTAATGTGAGTAAAATTGGGACAGGCTGCCATTGTGTGCCTTCTGCATCATGTTCTGAGGACACACCACCACTTGTTTGGTATTCCAAACTCTACTCCTGAAAACCCCACAAACTAAAGCTAATAGTGGAGAAATAATAGATAAATCAAAATTGAAGGACATTCTACAAACCCACTGAAAAGGCTGGGTTTTATTTTTCAAAACTGCCAGCGTTAAGAAAGACAAAGTGTAACGGAGGAATTTTGTAAAATAAAAGATTAAAAAAGATATTATGATAAATGCAATATATTATCCTTGGCTAGATGTACTAGGAATAAGTGACTACAGAAGACAGTATTGGGACCATTGGCAATATTTGAATAAGAACTGCATGTGACTCATAGGTAAATAGTGTGAGAGGGAGAGAGAAAAGGAAATTGAAAAGTAATGTAATTGTAGCAAAATATCAACAATTGAATAATCTGAATTAAGGGTGTATAGGAATTCTTTGACGAAGTAACTTTCCTTTAAGATTAAAATTATATAAAAATAACCATGCATATAAAAGGTATAATTTTAAATACAATTAAAATTAACCAAATGCCTAGAAAGAACATAAATGAAATATTTAAAAGTCCAATATCCCTATAAAACATGGAAGCAGCAGTTTGATAACCACCTGGGCTGTAGGGGAGGGAGATTTAATTACTAATCTCAGAACAGGTGCTGGGGTGGCAGGGATCTTCAGGAGATGTCTCCAAGAACAAAAGAGCAGGCAGGCACGATTTCCCGCCCTGTCCACAGCCTGGATCCAGGGCCACCTGCCGGCAGTAGCCCAACACTCTCCACCCAGCGTGCCTACAAGATGCCCTTGCTGCCATATTCTCCTGCGCACCCGACTCTCCAGCCTACCCTCAGCGGTCCTCCAAAGCAGCTTCAGGTCTCCTCCCCCAGCGACTGATGCAAACTTTGCACCGCATGTTCTGCCCCCTTGTTAGACCTCATCTAACTCACCCTTGGCGGGAACACATCCAAAGGAGTGCTACAAGCCTAACAGTGTGCAAGTATCCCCAACACAGGCAGCGCCACTCCAAGGTGACTCCTGCCCTGGGGAGAGGGGAAGATAATCACACAAACCAGTTCTATTGCTGGGGGCAAACATTAGGCTGACCGCAGGCCCTGCCCACCAAAGGAAGTCTCTTGGGCACAACGTGGGAAAAGCATCTTGCAGTTTTATGTGCCAAAGAGCTCTGGAAAATATCTCAGCTGACCCAAACAAAGCCCACGGTGACCCTAGACAGGCCCACTAACAACACAGGCGCCAAGCTCTGCCCACAATGGACAAAGAGAGCTATGCAGAGGAATGGACTGAAGGCAAATACAGCCCAGCCAAACAGTAGGGATCACACAAAACACACAGGAGATGCTCCTGAAGGGCCAGGTTCTGGGGAGCAGGGGACACCGAACTGGAGGACATTACAGGATCATTTTTCCACGAGGCTTCTACTGCAAGGACAAGAGATAGAGCCGACTTTCCAAAAAGACAGAGAGATAAAATGACGAGACAAAGAAGTATGTTTCAAATGAAAGAACAAAATCACAGCAAGTCAGGTAAACAAAACAGAGAAAAGTAATATGCCTAATAGAGAATATAAGGTAATTGTCATAAAGATATTCACTGGATTTGAAAAAAAGAGTGGAGACTATCAGCATATGCCTCAATAGATAGAAAACTGAAACAAGAAACAATCAGAGATGAAGGACTCAATAACTAAAGTTAAAAATCCGAGAGAGGGAATAAACAGTATACTAGAAGAAGAACAGATCACTGACCTGGAGGACAGAATAATTGAAGGCAATCAAACTGGTCAGGAGAAAGAAAAAAAAATAGTAATAATAAAGAGATGACATTAAGGGGACTCAGTGACACCATCAAGGATAATAACATTTGTATTCTAGGGGTCCAAGAAGAAGAAGAGAGGAAAAAAAGGAGACAGAAAAATTATGAGAAGACATAACAGCTGAAAACTACTCAAATCTGGGAAAGGAAACAGACACTCAGATCCAGGAGGCACAAAGATTCCCCCCAAAAATCAATCCAAGGTGCTCCTCACCATGGTACATAGCAATTAAAATGGCAAAAAGTATAATAAAGAGAAAATTTTAAAATGGTAAGAGAAAAGAAAACAGTAGCATACAAGAGAAACCCTGTAAAGCCATCAGCTGATTTTCAGCAAAACCCTTGCAGGCTGAAAGAGAGTGTCAGGATATATTCAAAGTACTGAAAACAAAACAAAGCCCTGCAACCAGAATACTGTTTCCAACAAGGCTATTATTCAAAACAAAAGGAGAGATAAAGAGTTTTCTAGACAGACAAAAGTTAAAGGAATTGATCACCACTAAAGCAGCATTTCACAAAATGTTAAAAAGGACTCCTTGTGTGAAAGTAAATACCATAAATAGGAGTAGCCCAAAAACAGTTACTTAAGCATACTTATCAAAATCCATCAAGAAATTCACAGAATAAAAGGGCATAAAGTATGACATACATACATAAAATGTGGGGGGAAAGAGGAGTAAAAATATACTGCTTTTAGTAAGGGCTCAAACGTAAGTGACTATCAACTTAATACATAGTGATATATGCATAAGATAGTATATAAAACATTAATGGTAACCACAAATCAAAAACCACTAACAGATATGTAAAAAATGAAGAGAAAGAAATCTAAGTATATCATTAAAGAAAGTCAGCAAACCAAAACAGAAGGAGCAAGAGAAGAAAGAAACAGAAAAGAACTGTAAAAAGAACCATAAAACAAGTAACAAAATGGAAATGAACACATTCCTATAATAATTTTGAATGTAAATGGACTAAATGTTCCAGTCAAAAAAAAAAAGCAAGACTCATTGGGGTCCCTGGGTGGCTCAGTCAGTTAAGTGTCCAACTTCTGCTCAAGTCATCATCTCATGGGTCATGAGATCAAGCCCCTCATCATGCTCTCCGCTGTCAGCACAAAGCCCACTTTGGATCCTGTCTCTCTCTCTCTCTCTCTCTTTGCCCTTCCCCTGCTCATGTTCTCTGTCTCTCTCAAACATAAACAATCATTTAAACAAACAAAGAAAAAGCAAGACCCATCCATATGCCGCCTACAATAGACTCATTTCAAACCTAAAAACACATGCAGATTAAAAGTGAATGGATGGAAGAGCATTTATCATGCAAATGGAGTGGGGAAAAAAGCCAGGGTAGCAATAATATTTATATCACAAAAAATAAACTTTGAAACAAAGAGTTTAACAAGACACCAAGAAGGACACGATGTAATCACAAAGGGAACAAACCAACAAGAAGTTTTAACAATTATAAATACTGATGCACCCATAGAAAAGCACCTAAATGCATAAAACAATTAATATAACCATAAACATGGTAATCAGTAGTAACACAATAATAGTAAGGGATTTTAACATCCCTATAAGATGAAGGATCATATAAGTAATCAGTAGATCATCTAATGCTGTTATCAGTTGATATTATCAATTATATCAATAAATAGATCATCCAAACAGAAAATCAACAAGAAAACTGCCTCTGAATGACACATTGGACCAGATGGATCTAACAAATATACTCAGAATATTCCATCCTAAAACAGAATACATATTCTTTTCGAGTGCTCATGGAACATTCCTCAGAACAGATCACACGTTAGGCTACAAAACAAGCCTCAGCAAATTTTAAAAGATCAAAATCATACCATGCTTCTTTTCCAACCGTAACAGTACGAATTAGAAATGAACCCTAAGAAAAAAATCTAGAATGAATACAAATATTAGTAGGTTAAATAACAAACATGCTACTGAACAATGAATGGGTCAACCAGGAAATCAAAGAGGAAATTAAACAAATAGATGGAGACAAATAAAATTAAAATGCAAAAATCCAAAATCTTTCGGATGCAGCAGAAGAGATTTTAAGAAAGAAGTTCATAGCAATAGAGGCCTAAGGAAGAAAAAGAAAAATCTCAAACAACCTAATCTTACTTCTAAAACAGCTACAAAAATAAAACAAACAAAACTGAAACCAGTAGAAGGAAGGAAACAATAAAGATTAGAGAAGAAACAAAATAGAAACTAAGAAACAAAACAAAACAAAATAACAACAAAAAACAATAAATAGAACAGATGAGCTGGTTCTTTGAAAGAAATTAACAAACCTTTAGCAAGTTCATGCAAAAAAAGGAGTGAGAGAGAGAAAGAGTGGGAGAGAGGACTCAAATAACAAAATCAGAAATGAAAGAGGAGAAATAACTAAATAATAACACAAGAGAAATTCAAAGGATTATAAGAGATTATGAAAAATTATATGACATCAAATTGGGTAAGTTTCTAGAAACATATAACTTCCCAAAACTGAATCAGAGACATAGAAAATTTGAAAAGACTGATTACCAACAATTAAATTGTATCAGTAATCAAAACACTCCCAACAAACATATGGAAAGCACCAATGTTCCCCTTGAGGTCATTCTTACATGGTCTATTTTCCCCACGGCCGCTGTCTCCTTGAGTGTGGATGATGTTTATGAAGATAAAGACCCACTCAAAGTAAGCAAACAAATTTCCAAGGAACCTAAGCCTTCTTGTTGTCAGCCAGCCCCTTCAGCACCCCTATATCCAGAAAATGTTGAGTCCTTCCTTTGTCATTGGGAAAAATCTACCCTTTTAAAGGAACGAATGATTTCCTCTGATGACATCCTCACCCTGATGCTACAGCCTATTAAGAAAGCCCTTACAGTATTTACAGATGTCTCAGGAAAAACTCAGAATGCTTCCTGCCTTTGGAAAACTGGAAAAAAACTGGGAACATATATTATACACCGGATGAGGCTCTATCCAACATTCAGTACTGCAAGCCATATTATTATCTATAGAAACCTTTCCCCAACCCTTAAACATTGTCTCTGAGGTGTCCGTGAGCAAAGACCACACACTTTGGATTCCCCCATTGGTGTCCCAGGTAAAAATTAAGCATGCAGAACAAATTGCCTTAGGTGGATCCAAACATGAGACTTGTTTATCAAAGATCAAAAGGCTCACGTTATGACTTAAAGAAATGGTTAATTTTGTCCTATGGTTCTCGTGGGTGATTGTTAAGATATCTTTCAAAGGCTTTAGAAACCTAAAAAAAGTTCGCTTGAATGATAAACTGGGATTGAATTTGTTGGACATCTAGGCGTTTTCTAAATAGGACGAGATGCTAAAGCATTGATTCCTAAACAAGGCTTATCTGCTTTTGGCTTCTCATTACAGAGAAACTAAGAATGTTTGGGTCTATTGGGAACATGCTTTGTGCTTTATGAGCTTCTAAGGTTTGGTTTTTGTCTGTTTGTTTTTGACAAATTTACCAAGATTTAAATTGTAAGTGAAGTCTTTTTGACCAACTAGGTTTATTTGGCATGTTAAGTTACTCTGGAAGCACGCTCAAACAAATAATAAGCCTTAGGTTGCATTTGAGTAAATGCTATAACTATTCTAGAGATTATATACAATTCCTAATTTTAATATTTTTTGGTATGAGGTCATCCCTTTATATTTTGATTGTTGAAGTGTTATGTGCCACAGAAATAACTGAATTTCCTTGTCAATTGCATTAGATCTTTTAATCATGCCCATTTTTTAGGGGTTTTTTTTGTCATAGTTTTTTGACTCTTGTTGGAAGACTTCTTCAGTGCTATAATTTCCAGTAGACAGATGATCCTTTCTATTCCAGGAGGTTCCATTGCTCCTCAACTCTGTCATTCCCTTTCATAACTCCCCTCTACCTAACCCAACCGAGCAATGTTGACCCATATGAAAGGATATCTTTACTTCCCTATTCGGCAAAAAGAAATTACAGAAGAGAAGGCCATCCACCCTCAGCAGTCTTAAAGATTTTAAGGGTCAAAACTGTTCAGCAGGGAATGATGTGGGAAACAAAGGCAGAAGGAAATGGCGGATAAAGTTAAATTTCCTTATAATCCACAAGGCCAAGCAACTGTAGAATGAGCACATAATAAACTTAAAAATATGTTTAAAAAAAACAGAAGAGGGGGGAATTACCCATGGCTGTCTATATTACAACCTCAACTTGTCACTTTTAAGCTATAATCACTGTTCAGTTTTTAAATCTTGACCGTCAAGGACTAATGACAGCTGAACTACACTCTTATAAATTAGATAAACCTTGGGCGCCTGGGTGGCTCAGTAGTTGAGCGGGAGACTTTGGCTCAGGTCATGATTTCACAGTTCGTGAGTTCAAGCCCTGCATCAGGCTCTGTGCTGATAGCTCGGAGCCTGGAGCCTGCTTCAGATTCCGTGTCTCCCTCTCTCTCTGCTCTTCCCTTGCTCATACTCTATCTCTCTCCCTCCCTCCCTCCCTCTCTCTCTCTCTCAAAAATAAATAAACATTAAAATTTAAAAAATAAATTAGATAAACCTTCTCATCCTATGGTGGTGGTTCAAACTTCTCACCTGGGGTTGAGGATATGTTTGTGCACTTCCAGATTCCCAACCTTTATGGATTCCCTCTCAGTTGGTGAAGCCATATCATGGCATGGTGGAGACCCCCAGAATATCTTCCAATCAACCACAATTTCCAAAGAATGATGGAAAGAGTGACTAACACTCCCATTTTTCAAGATGGAAGAAGCCTGTTCACTGACTCTGGGTCCTGAGGCCATTTCATAAACACAAGTCCTTGCCCCTGGCATAACATGGGGAAGCCTTAAACACCTGTCTAACCAGGACGGTGTCCTCTTACAACACAATGCTATTGCATATGCCCCTGATATGCATCTGATGGCCATGACCTACATCACTGGTATTCATTAACCAGACAAAGGTAATTCATAGGCTTCTTAATCATGAGGATCCTAGATGCAATAAGCATTATAGTCTCTGCTACTGTTGCTGGAATTCGTCTCTACCATACTATTAAACTGCACATGTACTTAGTTTATAATCAAATCCTCCATTCTAAGCTGTCCTGTGATAGAAAATTTAGATTAACATTATACTGACAACTACAATACTCTGAAGAATTAAGACACAAATGGTCTGACTCATGGTCCTTTTGGAAAGACTTTAAACCTCTCTCTATTGGCTAATCCCCATCTCAAATTCTGGAAAACTCTGGGAAGTAGAATACTTTGTGTCTCATTTTATGACTTTGCAGAATCACCCTCCAAACCATCTGACAGCAAAAGAAGGATCAGAAGCTCATTATGACTGTCCTCACATGTAAATTTCAGAAGACAAGGGGAAAAAAAAGCAAGGTGGGGGGTGGATTGTGGGGAAATAGGTTCTACTTACATAATGGGTTACAAAAAGCTTAGGGCAGAAAGCCGCCATGACAGGGTGAAAGCACCCAAAGTTAGCTGGTGAGATATTGTAATGTGATTTTGAATAACTTGTTATATCACCTGCAGGAAATTACTTTCCATCTGACACCAATATACTATTATACTTTGATCACAAACTCCACTTGCCCACCAGACCCTTTGCTTCTTACACACAAGTTAATGATTACTTATCTAATTGTTTTCTCCACATTTATGTGGATAAGATCTTGTCTTCTTCATGTTCACCATGTGGGTTATATCTTGTAAGCTCAATAAATATGCAGATGAAACCTCTGTTCAGGGCTCTTGTCTTCTCCTGGACATTAGCCTCTCTCATATTCAACTCTGTGTCTGCTCTCTCGCTACACAAGAGAGAACTCCAGACTCATAGTCTGCAACAAAGGGTGTCCACTCTCACCACTTTTATTCAACATATTGCCAGAAGCCTGAGTGACAGATATCAGACAGGAAAAAGAAATAAAAGGTGTTCAAACTGGTAAGCAAGAAGTCATGCTTTCCTATTTGCAGATGGCATGATACCTAACATAGAAAACCCTAAACTCTACAAAAAAACTACTAGAACCAATAAATTATTTCAGTAAGGTTGAAAGATACAAAGTCAATGGAAAGAATCTGTTCCATTTCTATTCATTAATAACCAAGTAGAAGAAAGAGAAACTAAGAACACAATCCCATTTACAACTGCATCACAAATAATAAAATACCTAGGAGTAAACTGAGGAGGTGAAAGACCTGTAATCTGAGAACAATAAAACACTGATGAAGAAAATTGAAGACAACATAAAGAAATAGAAAGATATTCATTCCATGGTCGTGGGTTGAGAGAATAAATAATGTTAAAATGTCCCTACTACCTAAGACAATGTGCACCTTTAAGGCAATCCCTATCAAAATACCAAGAGCATTTATCACAGAACTAAAAAAAAAAAAAAATCCTAAAATTTGTATGTAAAGACAGAAGATCCTGAATAGCCACAGCAATTTTGAAAAAGAAGAACTAGAAGTATCAGAATCCCAGGTTTCAAAATAAACTACAAAGTTGTAGTAATCCAAATAGTATGACACTGGCATAAAAATAGACACAAAGATCAATGGAACAGAATAGGGAACCCAAAACTAAGACCACAATTATATGACCAATTAATCTATAACCAAGGGGGCAAGAATATCAATGAAGAAAAGACAATCTCTTCAACTAATGGTGCTGGGAGAACAGGAGAGCAATCTGCTGAAGACAAAATTGGATCACTTTCTCACACCATACAGAAAAGTAAATTCAAAATGTATTAAAGACGTAAATGGGAAAATTGAAACCATAAACATGCGAGAAGAGAGCATGGGCAGTAATTTCTGTGACAATGTCTATAGTAACATTTTTCTAAATAGGTCTCTTGAGGGAAGGGAAACAGAAGCAAAAAATTAACTATTGGGACTGCATCAAAATAAAGGCTTCTGCACAGCAAAAGAAACAACCAACAAAACTATAAAACAACTTGCTGAGTGGGAGAAGATATTTGCAAATGATATATCTGATAAAGGGTTAGTATCCAAAATACATAAAGAACTTACACAACTCAACATCAAAAAGCCCTAAGTAATCCAATTTTAAAATGAATTGTATATATAAACAGACATTTCTCCAAAGAAACCATACAGATGGCCAAGAGACACAGCATCACTCATCATTAGGGAAATGGAAATGAAAACTGCAATGAAATGTCACCTCACACCTGTCAGAATGCCTAGAATCAAAAACACAAGAAAGAACGAGTGTTGAGGAGGATATAGAGTAAAAACAAAACAAACTACCAAAAAAAAAAAAAAAAAACCCTAGTACACTATTAGTGGGAATGCATACTAGTGCAGTCACTGTGGAAAACAGTATGGAGGTTCTTCAAGAAACTAAAAATATAATTACCAAATGATCCAGTAATTCTACTACTGGGTATTTGCCATAAAATATGAAAAAGCTAATTTGAAATATATGCACCCCTATGTTGACTATAGCATTATTTGCAATAGCCAAATTAGGGAAGCAACCCAAATAGCTGCCCATTGATAGATGAATGGATCGGGAAGAAGTGGTAAATATATACAATGGACTAATACTCAGCAATAAAAAAGACTAAAATTTTGCTGTCTGCAACAGCATGAATGGATCTAGAGAGTATCATGTTAAGTGAAATAAGCCAGTCAGAGAAAGACAACACCATATGATTTCACTAATGTTGTGTTTAAGAAATAAAACAAACAGGGGCACCTGGGCGGCTCAGTCGGGTGAGTGTCCAACTTCAGCTCAGGTCAAGATCCCACAGTCCGTGGGCTTAAGTCCTGAATCGGGCTCTGTGCTGCTACCTCAGAGTCTGGAGCCTGCTTCAGATTCTGTGTCTCCCTCTCTCTCTGCCCCTCCCTGCTCACTCTCTGTCTCTTTCAAAATAAAATAAAGACATAAAAAATAATTTAAAAAAAAAGAAATAAAGCAAACATAGAAAGAAGGGAAAGAGACCAAAGTGGGGGCGTGGTGGGGGTGGGGGTGGGAAGCAGACCCTTAAATACAGAGAACTGATGGTAACCAGAATGGATGGGGGTTGGGGGGTGGGTAAAATAGGTGAAGGAGACTAGGAGTACACTTATCTTGAGGAGCACTGAGTAATGATGTATAGAATTGTTGAATCACCATATTATGCATCTGAAACCACAATAGTAATGTATGTTATTTATACATTAAAAAAATAAAACTACAAAATAAAAGTCTAATATCTTTGCATATTAGTGCAACTTTTAAAAATTCCCAAATAGACTGGAAAAGTCAATAGTGTAAAATGTCAAGGCTCGCCTTATTCTGTATATTCAATTAAATTCAAATCAAAATAAAACATTTGTGTAAATGAACAGAATTATGTAAGAATTACATGAAATAATGGGTTGAAAGAGCTATAATAGCTTTAAAATGATCAAAATCTAGAGAAATTACATACTTTAGTAACTCAAAATCTATAGTATTGAATAGACTGTTGTGTTAGTGAAAGAAAAGACAGATTAATGATACAAAAAATTAAGTAGGCCTACACATATATGGTCATCTGATGACAAAAATAACATTTTAATGCAGAGATGACATCTGATCTTTCAAAACAGAAGCAACAAATCACGGGATATTCCAGTGGGAAGAAATGGTCCTCGATCCCTACTTCACACCATTCATATCAATTTTAGAAGGACTTTAGATCTAAATGTCAATCTTCCAACAGATAACATACAAGAATCCTTTATGAACTTGGAGTAGCAAAATTTTATAAACATTTCACAAAAATTAGTACACATAAAAGACAATATTGAAAAATCTGACTTTGTTAAAAGACAAAGAACTTCCTTTAAGGTTTACTTATTTTGAGAGACAGCCTGCATGCATACACTTGAAAGCGTGAGCAGGGTGGGCGCAGAGGGAGGGGAGAGAGAATCCCAAGCAGGCTCTGAAGTGTCTGCACCATCAGCTCTGCCTCATAAACTGTGAGATCATGACCACAGCAAAACCAAGTATCAGAAGTTTAACCGACTGAGCCACCTAGGCACCCCAAAATGAGAATACCTTTTTATTGTAAGATATCATTAAGAACATGTAACTCAAGCCACAGTGTGGGAAAGATATCTGTAGTCCATATTTTTGAAAAAGTGCTAAAAGCCATTTCTGAACTGTACCTTGTGAAGGAAATTATAGGAATTTCTTCCTTTGTGTTTATGGGAGCAAATATTACATTTCCTGAGAAACCTGTTCTACTTCCCCTCAAGAAAACAGGCTATTGAACCCTATGCACAAAAGGACCAACCTTTGCTAAAAACATTGCCTTGTATTTGAATGCTGAGGATACCTTCCTTCCCCATATGATAAGCATCTAAATAACCTATAATCGATCACTATTGATAAAGATTATGCATGAGTCTTCTACCAAAATATGTTCTGGGAAATTTTTACATACCAAAGAATGTGTCATCAGAAGTCATTGTCTAAGGCAATTGCCACTTCTGTTCTGTACCCCATACATTTTTTCCATAAATAAAGCTGACTCTCCAATCAGTGCAGAGATGCCTGCCTGGTGATCAAGAAGAAACTTGAGGCTCTCTCACTCCCTTTTGCCAACACTGTTCATCCTTCAGGGAGCCCTGGACCTGCTGGAGCTGGACTCTGGCCACAAAGGACTCATATCCATGATATATAAAGACTTATAAATTGATTTTATGAAGACAGTACTATATAAAGTCAGCACAACAAAAAAATGAAAAAAAAAGTTTAAATGGGTGCTTCACAAAAGAATATTCTTTATTGGCCAATAAAGATACAAAAAGCTGCACAAGTATCAGCATTCAGGGAAATGCAAAATAAATCCAAAGTTGAGAGAGGGGTAGCTATAATCAGAATGAGGGAAAAATTAGCCTGGTGATACTATGGAATATTAGTATTGGACCAATAGGGAATTTCATCCATTACTGGTAGGAGCTTATAATGAAAAAAGAAAAAAAAACAGTTGACACTTTGGAAAACTGTCAATACATACCCAAACTAAACATACACATAGTCTTTGATCTGAAAGTTTTCTCCTGAGCATATATTCTACAGCAACGCATACAGTTGGGCTTTCAACTTTGGCGCAGGTCGTGATCTCACTGATGGTACGTCTGAGCCCCACATGGTACTCTTTGCTCTTACCACAAGCCCGCTTTGGGTCCTCTGTCTCCCTCTCTCTTTGCCCCTCCCTGTCCCTCTTTATCTTTCTCAAAAATAAATTAAAACATTAAAAAATAAAATTTTAAAAATAAAATAAAATAAAATAAGCAAAGGTGAAAGATAGGATTCCAAATGTAGGCAGCATGTCTATCTGTAGGTAAATGTCTACCTGGAACGGAAAGACAAGGGAGTATTTCTCTGCTTCCGTTTCTTAGGAAGGTATGTGGCGAGGTCACTCAGCTGATAGGCAATGCATGTAAAGTTTTGGAATCATAGCCTTTCTACTTGAGAATCAAGAGGCATATAATAAGAAATGGGAGAAATTAAAAGCAAGGGAAAAGGTGAAAGCATATAATGACAGCATGAAGGAGAGAAAGTATTTCAAATCCCAGCGAGACAAATGTGTAACTGCACTGCAGGGAAATTTGCCCGGGGCTCCCACAGTAGAAGTTTCAGAAAAATAGGAAAAATAGAAAACTCTTCTAGAATTATGTTTTATAGAACTTATTAATTTTGCAGTGAATTTTAGTGCCCATGTTATACATTTCTTTAAGAGTCTTGGGGCAACTTATATATTTTGACATTCTGAAATCAGAATGCTTAGGAAAACAAAAGAAAGAAAAACAAAGAATGTCCTGCTACAGGAAATCTGGTGATGCCTTTAGGTACCAACAGTAGCTCTGTTTTTTCTGGAATATACAACACAAGGATAAGCAAGTTAAAGGAAGGAGGAGGGTGTGGGAGAGGGACAACTTATAAATTCATTTCAAGAAATGAGCATTTTATACTGCCAATTGAATTCAAAGAGGAATTTATTATGAAGAAGGGACTTGCATATTGGGAAAAATAAACAATCTTGACAAGTTGTGGACTTCAACATAAATGGCTCAAACGAACATTTCTTATAGCCACTTTCTCTCTTTGTGGTGTTGGGTATTACTCTAAGCGTTCACTCAGTGAAGGCATTATTTTTTGAGCACCTGAGATAATATGGCCCAAGTATTTTGGTTTGTGATATCTTAATATAAGAATAGACCTCAGGGAATCTGAAGAAAAGGTTAATTAAAATGTTTACTTGACAGATTTTCAAATACCACATGTTTAAAATGGCCTTTGGCAGAATTTCTCAATACGTTGTGAAAATTTAAGATGTAGACGTGGGGAGTTGCCTGTATCAGTCCGTTTCTTTCCAGATGTGGCTAAAATCAGATCAAAATATATCCTCGGAGGGCAATACAAAAATTGGTCAAACAACTGAGCCATGAATTTGCTTGAAATCATGGGGAGCATTGCCACTTAATACACAATTGACAGATTTAGTGTAAATATTTTTTTTAATGTTTATTTTTTTGAGAGGCAGAATGTGAGCAGGGGAGGGCCAGAGAGAGAGGAAGACACAGAATCTAAAGCAGGTTCCAGGCTCTGAGCTGTCAGCACAGAGCCTGATAGGAGCCCCACAGAGCAGTATTCGAATCCATGAACCTTGAGATTATAACCTGAGCTGAAGTCAGACACTTAACCGACTAAGCCACCCATGCGCTCCTTTTAAAAAAATTAATCAAAATAAAACTACATCGCTTCTGGAGAACTTCTTTTTTTAAAGATGGACTTTCCACTAGGTGTTAATTGTGAATTAAATGAAAATAGCTAACTATTGAATATCTTTCCCATATCAAAATCTTTCTACATATCCTCCTATTCTATCATCAGAGTCATATAACGCAAACAAGACCGTACCCTTTACTCATTACAATTGATGAAACTGAGGAATATAAAGGAAAATGGTTTAACTGAAGTCACATAGTTAAAGGAAAGGCCAGCTGTAGAATACAAGTGTGGTTTGAACCCTACAAGGTGGCTTCAACTTGTTGAAAATAAAAATCTTTGAGTGACTTAGTATAATACTATCACCGAGGGATACATTTACAAAGTGTAATGACTATTTTAGTGTAACTGGTAATAAATTGTTTTTGACAGTAATCACTCAAGTGTTTCAGAGATTTCTTCATTTGCTCCCATTTAGAAACAATAAAACAATGTTAATAGCATGGAAAAAGATGTGTTTTCTTGTTTGGCATATCAGGGTAGATGCATACAATTAACAGCTGTCTTAAGTTGTTTCAAATGTGCTTTGTGAAAGACTGAGCTATAACATGGTCCTTTCAGGTATAAATATCACTTAACATAAGATCTATTAAAACGTTAATCAGCTTGGATTTTAGTAGATCAGGTTTGAGGAAGTATTAATATCACAGGAACTGTATCTAGAATCTACATGTCCATCTCTATAAAACTGATCCTGAATGTTGTGAGAATTCTTTTGATCTAATGAAGGAATGAGAAGTATTTATCTCTAAAAATTAGATCATATTTAACTTTTAAAAGAAACTGCTCCTGGAGACTAGTGAGTCAATTAAGAGGAGAAGTCTCTTCACCTTATAAAGATGAGGTATACCTTCCACAATGGAGTCAAAAGTAATCCAATTCCCAGTGGGCGACAGAAATTCAGTTACAAAAGATCAGACAGTCTTGAGGATGTAAAATCTCTAGATCTTATTAACAGCACCCAAAATCCTAAAAGTTCAAAGGAATCTTTTCAGATTCTACTCATTCCAAAACTGCCTTTTGGAGTGAATGTTCTCACCAGTTTTCAACAGAATATCAATTGTAATAGGATTCCGCTTTCTAAAGAGAGGCTTGCCAAAATTAAAATCTTTGAAAGGCAATACAAATTCCACCACTGAGATTTATTATACTTACAATCATAATTGTAATCATGGTCTCATCCTTTCCTAATGTTTATTATTTTGAGAGAGCACCACAATAGGGACAGGCAGCAAGAGAGGAACAAGAATCCCAAACATACTTTGTGTTGTCAACACAGAGCCTGATGTGGGGCTCCATCTCATGAACCATGAGATCATGACGTGAGCCCAAATCAAGTCAGATATTTAGGTGATTCGGTCAAACAAGCACCCGTCTTGTTTTTATATTTTTTATTATTTTTTTATTTATTTTTGAGACAGAGAGAGAAAGCACAAACAGGGGAGGGTCAGAGAGAAAAGGAGACACAGAATCTGAAGACAGGCTCCAGGCTCTGAGCTAGCTGTCAGCACAGAGCCCAATGCGGGGCTCAAACCCACCAACCATGAGATCATGAGCTGAGCCGAAGTCAAATGCTCAACCAACTGAGCCACCCAGGTGCCCCTCCCCCGTCTTGTTTGTAAAACCTAGTATTATTTTAACATGTCTTCAGCTCCCTGTAAGAGAATTTCACTTGAGGTATTATCCCTATTACTTTTCCAGAAATTAATGTCCAGGCAATATTCATCATATGATCTCCACAGAATATCAAGTCACCTGGGACTGGTCAAGGCTACTTTGAGATAGTTTAATATCTGTTGATGGAAAGTAATTTTGCCCCATAAGGGAAAATGAATAGTATAGTACATTCTATTGTCCTTTGGAGGTTAACACTGAAACTGATAAATTATTTTCTCCATATAGAAAAAACATTCTCCCTATAAACCAATGATTACAGTTCAGGTACATATAAGATATTTTTAAGTTTATTTATTTATTTTGAGAGACAGCACATGAGCAGAGAGAGGGACAGAGAACCCCAAGCAGGTTCCCTTCAGCAGGGAGCCCAACATGGGGCTGGATCTTATGAACTGTGAGATCATGACCTGAGCGGAAATCAGGAGTCAGACGCTTAACTGTCTAACCAGCTGAGCCATCCAGGTGCCCCTAAATTACTTTAAAATAACACTGAGGATCAGAAGAAAATTTTTATTGCTTGTGAGTTTTTTTTAACCTGAAATATATCAAATAGAAAAGTGGAGAGAATAGAAGACATGCACCGAGAAATTTTAACAAACATGAACAATATTTGGTTCCATTTTTTTTGTTCACTTATACTTTAATAAACAGCTCAGATATAGGAAAAGCCTCTTTTCATTCCTCTTTGATGACATTTCCCTCCTTTCTCACATTTTTAAAATTCTTCAAGTTGTTCCAATAGTACGTTTTCCTATGCAGCTCTCTAGGGACTTTCAATATTTAAAATGTGATGTTAAATTCAGCTAGGTTTTCTGTTTTGTGGCAGTTACAAGACCCTAGGTGCTCAAAGTATCGAAGTGTCATGCACAACTCTAATATTTTCGCCCTTTCTGGAGGCACTGAGGTCTCTACCAGAGAGTAAGATTTTGACTCATTTTGAGGCATTTCTTAATTAAAAAAAAAATCCCCCATCATACCTTTGAACAGTAGGCAAAATTCCTGTTGCTTTCTAAAGCTATTGTGAACATTTTTCTCCCTCAATCTTCACAGACTGTAAAGTTAAGGATGAATCTCTACGGCATCAGAAATGGAAGTAGGAGGAACTTTACAGATCTGCTCTGCAGGAAAACAACCAGATGAATCAATGCATTTTGTTCAGATGCTCCCCTTATTTATCTCTTATAAGTATGCCAGCCCAAAAGTGCCAGGGAGACCTATAATAAACCATGATAAAGGAGATTCAGATAAAGGATACTTAAAAACAAGGGGGGGGGGGGCGGACCTGGGTAGCTTGGTCAGTTAAGTGTCTGACTCTCGACCTTGGCTCAGGTCATGATCTCATGGTTTGTAAGTTTGAGCCACTTTGGGCTCTGCAGAGGCAGTACAGAGCCTGCTTGGGATTCTGTCCCTCCCTATCTGTCCGCCTCTCCCTCCCTCTCTCTCTCAAATTAAATAAATAAATTTAAAATTTTTTTTTAATTTAAAAGAAAGGAAAAATGAATCACCTAACTTTGTTCCAAGAGTATAGAACATTAATTTTGTCTTTTAAAGAACTATTCCCTTTTTAAACCACACACATTTATAAATATAAAAAAGGGCCATGTTTTCTGTTATATAATTGTCCCTTTACTTTGCCATTCTTTGTTCGTAAGTCATTCTTTGGTGGTAACTTATTTCTCCGGAAGATATTGCATACTTCCCCACACATCTAAATTACTACTGCTCAGATGCTAAGCAGAACTGGCTTGATCTTCTAAATGGCAACCTGGTACAGAACCAATTTAATCAAGTTGATTGACTAGGACCACAAATCAGAATGTAAAATATAAACTCTGAGAAATACGCCTTGCAATTGAAAATGCTCTGTCAGCTTTTCCAAATAGCATAGCAACAGAATTACAAAAGGAAAATAGATTTTTTAAAAATAGCAAGCTGCACATTTGTCATCTAAATTAAATATTCTCTAAAAGATCTCATGCAAGTTTCTAAGTGTATTCTGTGAGTATAAACTCATTTTAGATGACAGACATCTAGTTGTTTTGATATATCACTATAATCATAAAAGCACAAAAGATCAAATGTAAAGTACATGGCGGTAAATTTTGAAAAACACAAATAAAAATATTACTGAAACAGTAGCGAGAAGCCATTGTTGACACCCTAACCTCATAGGAGTCGTTCATTGTAATATCGCTAAGATTAGTGTAAGAACGCGGCCGTTTTTACACTAACACACAGAAAAAACATTTTTGTCTACTCAAATATTCATGATTCTAATAGATAAAATTTTAATTGCCTGTTTTCCTTGAAATGTAAATATTTGTGAGATATGAACTGCTCTGTAAAGGAATCTTAGCTTAAGAAATATTAAAAAATGAATTATTTACACAAGTAATTTTCCTGGTCTTTAAATATAGCCTAAGCATCTTTATAACTGAAAAGTAAGATTTACATCTTTATGTACAGATGATTTTATATGTACACATGTGATTAATATAAACTCAGAATGTTTATATGCTAAGACTATGGTTCAATAAACAAAGACATCTATAATGATGACAAGAAAGAGTAATTTCGGAAAACAGTATCTTATATCAAAATTTTATTAATAAGATTAACCTAAAAAATCTTTCGTTTTCCCTCAGGCTCTACATTCTTTTTAAACTCCATTAACTGTTAAATTCCTGAAGTTGCAAAGGACAAAATGAATTTCATTAAAGGCTACTTATCTCTCTCCAGAGAAATGGTAAAAGTCCAAGGAAATGAGCTAAGAAGATTACAAATGATATCTTTCTAAAAAGATATTTTTAAAGAACTTCTAACATGCAGCTTCTTTTGTTCATTCACCTACCAAAAATGTAATTATAGAAAATAAATATCTGACTTCAATTAAAATGAATGATTCGACTTTTGAAGAACAAAAATGTGTGTCTTTCATGGATTTTAACATTGAACCAAACTGAAATAAACAGATGAATGCTATTTTAACAAAATAATTGTATAGTTAATTCTAGCTCATTAAATTCATACAATAAGAGTAATTTGTGACAAACTCTATGGGCATTGAGTGCATTTAACTAGTGTAATTTTTTTTTTAAATCACAGAGAATAGTTCACCCACTACCAGTATTTATTTTACTGAACGCTCCTCTAGGATAGTATTTAAAACATATCAAGTACTATTAATAAATCATCTGATGTCTTAATGTCAAAATGAAAGTTTATTACAATTTCAAGGTACTCAGATAGAAGAGAATAACATTTTTTTGTGATAGAAGTTTTCTGAAAGAGGGGCACCTGGGTGGGTCAGTCGATTAAATGTCCGACTTTGGCTCGGGTCTTGATCTCATGGTTGATTAGTTTGAGCCCTGCAGTAGATTTTGCTCTGACAGCACACAGCTTGCTTGGAATTCCATCTTTCTTTCTACCTGCCTCTCCCCTGCTTGCTATTTCTCTCTCTCTCTCTCTCAAGAAAGAAAAGAAAAGAGAAGAGGGGAGGGGAGGGGAGGAAAGGAGAGGAGAGAAAGAAAAAAATCTCAAGGGCTATGCAATGAAATAAGCCCAGATTTTATATTCTGTCAGACTTTCCTGGTTGGTACAAGTGGCAATTTTGCCACTTGTCAACTTGTTCAAGCTGCTGCTATGGTCTGCATATTTGTGTCTCCCCAAAATTCATCTACTGAGATCCTCACCCTCAAAGGTGATGGTGTTAGGAGGGAGGGTCCTAAGAGGCGAGTTCCACCCTCACAAACGGAATTACTGCCCTTATGGAAGAGGCCCCAAGAGACCCCTTGTCCCTGCCGCCCTGTGAGGACACGACAAGAAGTTTGCCAGCTGGACAAAGGCCGTCACCCGCCTGTGCTCTCACCCTGATCTCAGACTTCCAGACTCCAGCCCTGAAAGAAATACATTTCTGTTGTTTTTAATCTACCCAGTTGTGGTATTTTATTATAGTAGACTGAAGGCACTGCTGAAACTCCCCCTAAAACTGGTCTTCCATTTTGTCACTAATACGAGGGATGGGGACTCCTCGGCACAAAATGCAGCTCTTTATTAAGGTCGTGAGAATATCATGGCCGTTGTAGTATTTAGTCCAACGTTCTCAAGAATGTGAGGCCAATATAATTCCTCTTTTACCGAATTTGTCTCATTGTCACAATAAAAACTGGTCCTCCTTTAATAACTACCTACCACCTAATAACCAACCCCAAATATCCTAAGTCATTTTTTTCTCAAAAAGTTGAGTCATCTTTAACTCCCACCAGCCCCCCCCCCTTTTAATAGCATAGGTATACATCCACCATTTTAAATTTCCTTTTTGTAAATTTTCCCAGCACACTAAGGGGCCCTCATACAAAGAATGCTTTGTGCCCTATTCTCCTGCAACAGAGCTTACGCATCTAGAGATTCCAAGGTGAGATTACTGATTATTTCCTCCAGGACACTTTCTATGATATATGTGGTTCTCTTGGGTGGCAGGCAAGTACTTAAATTATTGTTCTTGCCATTTATAATTCTCCTTTCCTTTTCTCAGGCTTTAGGTGAATTTTGAGGAAAACCATTTTGCTAAAGGAGATGATGGGCGCAGATAAAAATGGGGGTGGGAAGAGATGGCTGTGCTTTTCCATCTTGAGAGAAAAAGAAACAAAAAGAATTAGAAAGACATCATGGTAAGAATTTGAAACAGAAGAAAGGTATAAGAGGATTAGAATGTGGGCCAAAGAAGAAACAGACGTGTATATAAGGAAGAGAGGAGGGAAAGATTTGTGGCAGCTCTCAACTTGTGAGGAAATTTTGTAAATAAGAGAAAAGGTGAACAGGCATGTTTGGAGTGCTTTGTGGTTGGATGCGTGAAATGCTTCCTTCTTTTTTCTCACCAGCAAACTCTTGGAGGAAATCTACATTTCTTAATGACGTAGGAAGCTGGACGGACTCCTTTTTAAGAAGCCTCTATCTCTGTTTTTCTGGGAGGGCCCATTTATTCATCTTCCATATTTTGCCTGTGAATAAGCCAAAGAAGCTATATTCCCACTTCAAGGAGGAAGTGGAGAAAACTAATCATGCTCTGAGTTCTGTCCTAGGCTCCAAGCACTCTATAACTCCTACGAGGAGCCAGATCCCAAATATGCACCAGGGCATTAGCTTCGAACGACCTTGGCTGACACTGGCATCAATACCACTACGTTTGGTGATTTGTGGAACACCACCTAGTGCCCAGTGGATGCTAAACTGGATTCCTGGAAGAACACATATTGCGCAACTTTTTCTACTATAAGCCCCTGACCGCAAGCAATGATGAGACCCATCCTTTTCTCCTTTTATAGTCTCCTGGACACTATGTCTGCTCTTCTCTACTTGTCACTTAAACTATTCAATAACCTGTGTTTTCACATTCCTTGGCTGGC
The DNA here is from genome assembly GCF_006229205.1 of Suricata suricatta. Taxonomy (NCBI): domain Eukaryota; kingdom Metazoa; phylum Chordata; class Mammalia; order Carnivora; family Herpestidae; genus Suricata; species Suricata suricatta. Next base: position 17,957,427 of record NC_043700.1, read on the forward strand.
ATTTGGTTTCTTTCCTGAGTGAAGCCAAGGACTCTCTTCCTGGTCATGTGGAACTCTTGGGGTCTCAGACTCAGCCTGCTGCATCACCATCAGTGCCTTGGGTGTTAGTTAGGTTAAGAGTTCTCTGTTAGTGGAACTTCTCTCAAAGTTCCCATGACGGTTCCAGTTAAGGCCAATTGGCACAACTAGAAATAAGCTACAGACTTTACAATGCACACCTAATACAAATAAAATTCCCTTTCTCCTCTGAGCAAACTCACCAACAACTCAGTGGGTACTAAATTTGTTTCCACAGACTAGCTAGATGCTCTAGTTTCATCTGCAAATTACACTATACCCGAGTTTCTACTGATTGTATTCTAATACTCAAGCCCAGCAGCCCCCTTCTGTGTTACAAAATCTAGACCCTCTGATTTCTGCCTATTGAACATCTTCTGTTCAACCTTTCAGAATCTGAATCTACTATATTTTATCCTTTATATGCCATTTTATGTAGCATTAGGGTGTTCCAGTGTCTGTTGAATTACACATTCATCCATTCTTTTCGTAACTGTTGACTGATCTACTACTACCTGTCAGGCATTTTCTAGAGGTGGATATTGAAAGCTAAACAAAATAGACATGGTTCCTAACCTACAGGAGTTTACATTCTAACGACAGCCAATAAAGTCAACCATATAACCATAAATGCTACACATATTGGAAAAACAGAGAGATTGCTCTAAGCAGTCGTGACATGAGAAATGAAATCTTTATGAGGAGATGACACTTTCTGAAGGCTCTTCTTAATCATTTTAAAATCTCATATTACCAAGCACAATTTAAAACTGCATATTGTTTACTTACTTTAATGAATTTGGGAAACTGCAAAACTTGCAAAATTGTTGTCGATTACAAACACATGCTTTGCAGGCTGGGTTACTTTTTAAAGAAGCACACCAAAAATCTTGAAGAATTTGTCACTTCCTCTTTTGTGTTCTCCAGGAACACTTGGGGTTTTCTTTGCTATACTTTTTGAATGAATTTACATCACAGTTTCCTATTAATGTCAGCAAATTTTAAAGTTCCATTTTTGCTGGGGGAGGCGGTGGGGAGAGGCTTATTTTGCCTGAGGTTTATTTGGCCATTTTTATTAGCAGCAGCTGTTATATTATCTGTGATTAGATTCACCTGCACCAATTCATGTCTCTCACCGTCCACAGTTCAAAGTAAATAAATTTAAAACCAGCATAAGAGACAACTAAGCACACAGAGGACAAAATAAATTTAGCACCTAAGTAATAACTGGCAGCAGAATAAAATACTATATTTTTACGTCAGTGCATTAAGTAGAAAATACAAGTAAATATGCAGCCATAGATTTTGGGTAAAATGAGCAAGTTATAAAGTAAAGCAAAACAGGCTTCCCACACAGGGCAATTAGCATTATGCAAAGAGAACAGGATATTCAGACTTGACATTCTAGACTTAGGGTCTCCACCACTCCATTCCAAGTTGAATTTTCTTGAATTGAGAATAAGTTTTCCTTAGAAACAATGCTAACCATGATGGCTTGATGTGTATGTCAACTCAGAGAATATAATGTAACCTATAAAGTGATTTGGGGGACAAGATACTAGACGCCATATCATCTGGACAACCGTATACACACAATGCTTCTGGAAAGAATGCTGCTTTCAAATGAGTTCATTACAAATTAAAATAACAACACATGAGCAAACAATACACCATGACAGAGTTAAAAAGCAGAAACAAAAACTGAAACTGAACGACCCAAACCAAATCCAATAGAAATCGTCGCGTCTCTAAGAACACGAAACAGTAACAGTCTGAGGTAAAGGACAAATACGGTTATTTTCAGAACCACCTCAAGAAACCTGTCTACCAGCCCCCCCTCTTGGATACAAAACCTAGACCTTCTGATGTGTCACACCCAGGTGGCTTCTGGCTCACACCTTCATGTCATCCTGTGCAGGATTCTCTCATCACATCAATGTTGGTTTACTCCTGTGTCGCTCCCGCTGTATTATGAATAATTGGAAAAAAAAAAAAAAAGCAGACCAAAGTTTCCTAATTTCTAACACACAGTCAATGCTCAAAACATCCTGAGTAACCATGCCTTTCCTATGTTTCAAAAAAGCAGTTTTAAGTATTTACAATTCATAAGCTCTCTGGTTTTATAATTTTACATGTGATGGTTTGCCAAGTAGACTTCAGGACCAAATTCATTAACGTTTGTGTGATTGTCCTATGCCTCTCCTCTCCCTGTGCCCTCCCGCGCGCCCCCCCGCCCACACTCACTGAGGAGATTAGGTTTCTATCAAACGGTTTCCCAGGCCTGAGAACCTAAGGCCTTCCACATCACAAAAAAAGGAGAAAGTGAAAGCTAGAAGGTTCTGGAAAGAACAGTGAGAAGAAAAAAAGCCTTTTGAGAAATGTTGCTGTGGGAAGTGACTTAGAGACTTACTGACCTTTCCCTAGAAGCACAATGTAAGTATCGGAATGGCTTTTAAAACAATTTTTTGCTGACTGGACCGTGCGGCTTTGTGAATTCTGCAAAGTTTGGGCTCTGTGTGAGCTGCTTGTTTTATTAAGATTATATAGGGGGAGGTGGATGTCTAGGATTTGGGACTTAAACTGCACCATTCGGCTGCATCATGGATTAAAAGCTTTGCCTTAGATTGAGCCAAGAGTTTACCTCAACCATGACTATCTGATTTGGGGAATAGGCTCCAAATAATAAAATTTTAACAGGTAGGGGACAATCAGTGTAGGTCTCAGAATATAGCCACAATACAAGGCTAAAATCAGAATTCCAATTTCTTTTCTGAATGCATAGCTTGGAAGTGACCATGTACTCAAATAAAGATGCTTAAATGAAACTATGAATTTGTAAATGAAGGTCACCTTAATAATAATCATAAAGAATATAGCAACAATAACATCTAACATTTATTGAGTGTTCTCTTTGTACTAACTGAACACTGCTTTGAGAACTTTACATACACTGATTTATTTAACTCCCTCAATAATCCATTGAGGCAATGGAACCAGGTCCCATTTCACAAACATGTAAACTAAGGCACAGGGAGGTTAAATATTGGGTCCTTAATTAAGCATCAATTCAGTGTTGGAGCTCAGGTTCAAACCTGGGAAGTCTGGTTCCATAACCTGCACTCTTACTCACCGTTTTATGCTATCATATTTTCTAAGAAGCCAGCATCCTTTCTACCCAGATAGAAAAGGAGAATGACAGGGGCGCCTGGGTGGCTCAGTTAGTTGAGCGTCTGGCTTCGGCTCAGGTCATGAGCTCACGATTAGTGGCTTCGAGCCCCACATCGGGCTCTGTGCTGACAGCTCAGAGCCTGGAGCCTGCTTCAGATTCTGTGTCTCCCTCTCTCTCTGGCCCTCCCCTGATCATGCTCTCTCTCTGTCTCTCAAAAATCAATAAAAAACAGAAAAAAAAAAAAGCAACAACAACAACAAAGGAGAATGACAGACCTGATGGAATTAGTTGAAGCGGTTTCCGTGCACCTGCAGTCACACAACACAAAACAGATCCTCCAAGGGGTATGAATGCTCTTGTGGGGCTTGGAAATAAGCAGTCGTGGAAGCCACTAGTAGATGCTGCTTTCAATTGGAAAATAAAGACATAAAAGTAGCTTTTGCTGTGGGGTAGGAGTCGTGTCTCGAAGTTGTGTGTGGTACGTGGCAGTGGCTAAGACTCTGGGGTACAGATGTCCAGGGTACCTCATAGCGTATTATCCATGAACATGCATCATCCATGACTTCACTGCTCCTGAGTGGGTGAAGGGCAATGTGTGTAGAGCCTGAGACTTACGTCAAGTGCTAAAACAACACTGGCCTATCTGTGAGATCGGGCCGTCTGCCAAAGGACATTCAGCTAAGCCTTGGAGAAGTACAGAGCTCAACCAGATTCATTCAGTAGAGAATTATGATCAGACGTCATTAAAACTGGATTCTTCAACTTCTATCGGTAAAACGAATCGGGACTCTGACAGTTGGCAATCCCACGGGAGGCCAAACTCTCTCATAGGACTGAAATCTTGACATTACTTTCCAGCAACTGATTCAAGCTTCACAAGTTCAAATTAAAAAAGAACAACCTGAGTTACGTCATGTCACCAATTTTCTTTAAAAATGGCAAATACCCTCTTACTGGTCTCAGCCTGAGTGGGCTACATAAGAGAATATGTATCTCAAGTCTCAACGAGTAAGCCTTTTTTTTTTTAAATGAAACTTGCCATTATGTAATTGAGCAAAAACAAATTTTTAGAATTAGAATGGGCTGTGCGTGCCTCTGAGGAAATCTAGTCAGCTAGCTTGCCAGAGTTACACATGGAGATATTCACCCTTTGGTCAAGTTTTTGTCTGAGTAGTGTTATCTATTTATTTTTGATTAATGTATTTTAGATGATGGGTCGCCTTGTGAATAAGTGATGAAAAAAAAGCTAAAATACATAGCAACGCAAGCCAGCACCACAGAAAGAGAAGCGCTCATTTTAAAAGGATTATTATTGGGGCGCCTGGGTGGCTCAGTTGGTTAAGCCTCCGACTTCGGCTCAGGTCAGATCTCACGTTCGTGGGTTCGAGCCCCGTGTCAGGCTCTGTGCTGACAGCTAGCTCAGAGCCTGGACCCTGCTCCCGGTTCTGTGTCTCCTTCTCTCTCTGCCCCTCCCTCTCTCATGCTCTGTCTCTCTCTGTATCAAAAATAAATAAAACATTTAAAAATAAATAAATAAAAGGATTATTATCCACAAGGTCAGGAGCAAGTTTAAAGGGGAAGTTAGGAGGACACCTTAGCCGTGAGCAGTGCTTCCTTGGTCTCTCGGAGGCTTGCAAATGCTAAGGACATGGCGCATGTGCAGAATTGAGGGGGAACGACCTCCCATCTCGTGAGGTTGGATTAAAAGCATAAAATTTTGAAGAACTAAAGCAAATATTGATATCCTGGCCCAACTCTATGTATCAGAAAAATGAAGCTAAAAGAGAGATGAGTTCATGAATGAAAATTGGAAATACAGGGGCACCTGGGCGGCTCACTCAGTTAAACGACCGACTCTTGATCTCAGCCCAGGTCAAAGGCTCGTGGTTTGTGAGGTCAGGCCTCCCATTGGACTTTGCACTGACAGGGCCGAGCCTGGTTGGGATTCTCTCTCTCCCTCTCTTTGCCCCTCCCCTGCTCATGTGCATGCATGTTTTTTTTTCTCTCTCTCTCTCTTGAAATAAATAAACATTAAGAAAAGATTAAAAATAAAAAGAAAATTAGAAATAAAGCTCTATAATACTTGGAGCATTCATATCAGTGCTGGGTTAAACTAATATTAAAACTTCCACCCACCGGGAAATGTAAAGACAAACAAAACATTATCTGCGCACTGTCCTGTACTTTTTGCCCCGAGGAGCAACATCTTTACTTATTTAGAGATCAACCCCGCACTTTTTACGGCAGACCGCAAATTGCTTTACAAACTTTCATGTTGATTTTAACTGCATTGCCAGATTTGCCTCACAGCTTGAAGCAAATCACATCCTATAATATCTGATAAACAGAGACATTCTTTTTAAGTGACACATGTTCCATTGAAGGGAAATGTAGAAAAACCGTCTGGTCTATCCGTAAATTCGGTGGACACTTGTACTCGAACGTAACCTGGCACCAAAATGTTTTGGGGAAACAGTCCTTCAGGAGGGAGCATATTAGCTCAAGTTGTTAAATTTTCATAGTAAGGAAAGTGAATATATTTTAAAAGCCAATTTTACATTTGAGGTCTACTGGGTACATATTTTTATTGAAAAAATTCTACTTTTTCGGAATAGAGGTGAAACTCTCTAACTGAATCTAGGAGGCTTTTATCTCTATAGTAGTAAAAAAATAAATTCCATACAGTTTTTTTTGTAACTTATAAAAGAATATCCATTGACATACAGAGGCACCTTCATCTAAACGAAGGTTTTAAAGAAAATGCTTATGTCTGATTTATAGCTTCCTGAAAAATAATTATTAAGAATAAATGTGCTTGTTCTGCTGAACACACAGATGTAGCTCTCCAGGTGAAATTGCAGTATTTTGCTAATCCAGTAGACCAAAGACAACGTCTCCTACAGCCTGTGTCTCTGTGCTAGAAAAGGGAGAGCCGTGTTTTACAATTTATTCTTTATATTCAGTAATGAAAAGCTGCAAAATAGTTGTTGTTGTAAGTAAAAAATATTAGAGCATCAAAAAGAAAAGGTCCGTAATATATTTTTATTTGAACTAGAATTAAAATAGTAATATTGAATAGGGCAGTAAGTTGATGCATTTGTAATACTTCACTTATTTGGGCTCCTACGCATATTTAAATAACTCAATCAGTTTGAATTTGGAAAATGACTCAAATAGTTGATTAAAAAGGTCCATTGAAAAACGAGACTTTATTTCTTGGGCTCTACAAAGACCCTGCCAGTGAAAAAGAGTTATATTAAAAGTAGAGTGGATATAACATTTCTTCGCTTTGAAACATGAGTGGTTGGCTATTATAAAATTGTGAATTTGGGACTCTATATCCTCCGAGGGGATATATATCGACGTACATATACTCACATGAGTATATTCCCTCCGAGAAGATTGTTCTTAGTCTTTGGTTCATTGGCCTCACATCTGTCTGTGCTTCTCACCTTTTTATTCAGAAGGTTTTGCCTCGAGAGAGCGCACGACATCTCTAAGTGAAGTGACTGCTGTAGATGGATTAAGCTGAGATATAGCAGCTCCGATTTCCCAGGAAAAGACCAGCCTGGGAAGTAATCTGTAGTAATAAAGAACCTTGACCTCTATTCCCCACCCTGCACGGCTCCCTCCCTGCTCCTTCCTCAGCCTTGTCCTACTAATGGAAGAGAATAAAATTCACAGAGGATCTACCATGTGCCAGGAATCTCATCATTTTATTTACAACATATCTGAAACTCTTTTAGCATCTCATGGCTAATAAGCAGTAAGTGATGTTTGAAAAGAAAAAAAGAAAAAAAACCCTAGCCCAGTAGGGCTTCTAGTCCACCACAAAGCGTTCCTCTTAAATGTGTCTATTGTTAATTGTTTTGAATAACAACATATAATCCAATGCTGTTGAAGTCGCTTGTTCTCTGTTGTGTTTGCTCGGATTGCCTGAAAGAAAACATGTTTTAAATTTCTTCCTTTAATTAAATATACTCTGTGAAGGATAATTTCTTAGTAAGGTGTTTTGGTTGGTTGGTCTTTATTCAAACATATTTTTGATCTCTTCATCTTTTGTCTCTCTCCACTGGTCTAGGAAAGGCTGCGTTGCTACAAGCACAGGGGTTGCCCACCGTTTTCAAACACGGTGAAGGCGGTGACACACGCCCGGGTCCTATCTCGGCCACTCTGGTGTCCTCTCCCTAGAAGGGAAGGCCCTTCTCTATGTTTCCCTTGAGGAGTCACCCCAGTCAGGGTCTACACCTCACTGATTTTTGAAGTTCCACAACCATCTATCTGGGCAGTCTGGACTACAACTGTTCTCGGTTGTTTAGTTTGATTATATTATGTCCTAAATTCCCCCATTTCCCGTGGGGGGGTTCAGAGAACTAAAAATGATAAAGGAGCAACAAAATAAATTTCCAACTCTGTTTCTATGAAAATAGCAAATCTTCTAAGAAAACCCCTTTATTATGAAGGGATGTCGAGAAGGACTGTGATACAATGTAGCTTCACTTTTTCTCTCTTAAAGGAAATTAGTTAATAATAAGCACAAAATGCTCTCTTTTAATTAAAGTGCTGTCTTGATGGAAAATGTACTGGGTTTCTATGTTCATAGGCTAGGTCAGAATGAATTGCATTAACCCTAGCATTGATTTCCTTTGGTACTTTACTGGAAGTAGCTGTTGTGAATTAAGCATCACATGATTTTTAGCTAAAATTATGCCTGAGCATGAGCTATGAGACTCACCAGTACAGAACTGGTCCTACATCTCTTCTTTAGTGTTCTGTTGGATGCTTGCAAAGTAAAATATCATGTAAATCAGACACCATAACTTAAAAAGCTGGAGCCTTCCTGCTATGGAGTGCACTGTGTTCCCCCCAAATTCCTATGCTGAAGTCCTAACCACCCGTGTGGTAGTGTTTGGAGACAGAGCTGTTGGCAAACAAACAGCCCTGGGCATGGCATCCTTGTGATGGGATTAGGGACCTTATAAGAAGAGATGCCAACAGGGTTTTTTTTTTTTTTTGCTTTCTGTCTCTGCCATGCGAGGACACAGCGAGACGGCTTTCATCTGCAAGCCAGGAAGAGAGCTCTCCCCAGGAAATGAATCCACCAGCTCCTTGATCTTAGACTTCTCAGCCTCTAGAACCATGAGAAATAAACCCCTCTTGTTTAAAGCCACCCAGTCTGTGGTATTTTGTGGCAGCAGCCTGAGCAGAGAGACACTTCCCAACTGGTAGGTTTGGAAGAAGCAAGGTAGCTGCAAATAGCTCCTGAACTAAATTTGAAGCTAAGATCTTTCTTGAGGCTGAGCATTCTCAAGCTCTGTCTTCCAGGTTTGGATAGCCAGTTCTCCACATGTAGTGGCTTCCCCCCGATTCCTCAAGTTAATTCCACTTACCGATGCTAGGAAAACCTCTGAGAACCATCCAAAGGTAAAAATAGATCACTCTTTCTTCAGTTAGCATCTATTCATAGTGATCATAGTTCAGGAAGATTTAAAATCTAAGCCTAAAAAGCCTGAGTCAGGTCCTAGGCGATGCCTAAGACTCTAAAATACTTCGTCATGCTAAAGTGAGATTTTTGCATTAGAACTATTCCCCTGAAATGAAGGTGAGGCAAACCATAGTAAAGACTAGAATCATGCAAACAACCAGAGACTTTTCTCCTTTGAATCCCAGGATGGGGGTCAAGAAATCATCATTCTCAGGGCGCCTGAGTAACTCAGTCGGTTGAGCATCCGACTTCAGCTCAGGTCATGATCCCATAGTCTGTGAGTCCGAGTCCTGCATCAGGCTCTGCACTGACAGCTCGGAGCCTGGAGCCTGCTTCAGATTCTGTGTGTGTCTCTCTTTGCCCCTCCCTTGCTCACAGACACACACTCTCTCGAAAATAAATAGTTAAAAAATTGTTTAAAAAAATAAATCATCATTCCCTTACAATGAAGTAAAAACTTTCCACTTAAAGTTGCAGAAATAAAACAACAGAAAATATATGCCCAGTTTGGTTAGAAACCACACAGCTCTGTCAACAACGTTAACATCATTTAGATCAAATTCCTTCGATAAACTAGCGGTTTTCATAGGTCTAGTTTACACGGGCTCAATTGTAGGTGTGGTGAAAGTGGGGTCAAATTAATGGCAGAGGTTCAGATCTGGTTTTGATTACCAAGATTTGTAGAATGTGTTTTTGTGTTTAACTCTTACCGTAACTTTGCCAGTGAGTGTTTGCCTGACCTCTACCCCATGGACATCGAGTTTCAATTCCCTCACATTCTTGTGTGCTTTTAATTTGTATCTGCCACCTCCCTGCCAGAGCACTGGTGTTCCTTCCACTCCCTAAGGCAGCATCACTAACTTCCGGAGGGATGCTTTGCTCTATACCACATTCAGGAAGATTCTTTCGAATCTTCCCAATTAGAGCAGAGCTCTAGTATTTAACTTCTAATTGTACAAGTAACACTGACTTGCAATTAGTAACAGCCTTCAAAATGAGCTTGTGACCAGTATTATGTGTACTATTAATTTCTTCCGATCTATAATTAATTCACAATAGCATTTAGTTAAATGCTAATTATAAGAAATGCGGCCTTTTAGGGCCAGAATCATTACCTTTACAGATGTATCCTTTTCACCAGAAGTACAGATTAAAGTTAGTATTATATACACGTGGAACTAGATTAAATAATTTCCTGTTGAGTGAATGATGTCTTAAGCACACAACCCTAATTGTTTATTATGGCTTTCTATATTTAAATCTGTTCTACAGTAGGATATTTAAAATATATAGGTACTGAAAACCGTCAAAGCTTAAGTACAGAAAATTGCTAGTTCTTGACTCTGGAAGATGTAAGACATAAAACTCAACCAAATGACAGATTCATAAAATTTTTCATTTTGGCGGGAATTTTCAGGTGTCACAAAAATGCTTTGGAAGATACAGGATTAAAGTTAAGACTTGTTTTAAAAAGCAATGAGACAATGACCTCTGTAAGAAATGCAGACCTAATTATATATCCTAGACAATGTCAGTGTAATCAGGCCACTGATGGAAACATGCCCCTGTTTGTATTCAAGTTGTCCATTGACAAACTGGATGGCACAGTCCGTTAAGGATGTTACACTTGATTTCCGCTCAGGTCATGGTCCCGGGGTCTTGAGATGGAGCCTGGCATCAGGCTCCATCCTGAGAATGGAACCTGCTGACAGTATGCTCTCTCCCTCTCCCGCTGCCCCTCTACCCTGCTCATGTTCCCGATCCCTCCCTCTCTCTCTCTCAGAAACAGTCATATATATTTATCTAAATATATATATATTTATCTATATATATATACTTATCTAAATATATATATATATATATATATATATATATATATAAATCTTAGAGTCCTATATATCATTAGGATGTAAAACATTAAGATCTAAAAGAATTGCAGAATATCTCTGGTAAAATAGATACTTAAAATGCAAACCACTTAACTTCTCCACCCCCACTCATCCATTCTGAATACTTCCCTTGATCGCTCTGCCTGAGGATTCTTTGCCTTTATCTCTCCATTGACATTCTAGGCTGCACTGAAGAAAACCTTTTTCTTTTTTTTTTTTCTCTTTTGCTTGAAAATATAGAATTTCTAGATATCCAAATATTTTAAGGGTGGGATGGGAGAGATATATGGGAGAAAGTGACAGAAAATTAAGGATTCTTAAGTAATTCATAAATAAACAGTATTTGAATATCTATTTTATTTCATTAAGAGCCATATGATTAAAATATTTTTGAAATACAGAGGATTCCTAAAGAAAATCTTTGCTTTTTTTTTTTTTTACTATCTCTTGAAACAAGTCGACTATCGTCTCATAAAAAAGTAAATGACAGTATTTGTCATGATATTATAGACATTCTAAAACGAAGCAAGGATATTTCTGCAGACTTCTAGAAACAAAGGAAGGATTTATAGGTCGGAGCCACATAAAGCAGTCAGGGGTGTTAAAAGAATAGATCTTGAAGGCATCATGCTAAATGAAATAAGTCAAAGACAAACATTGAATGATCTCACTTATATGGGGAACTAAAAAACTGAACTCAGAAGAAAGATGAGAGTTGGGTAATCAGAGTTTGGGGGTGGGGGGGAATTGGAGGACGGGGGTCAAAAGGTCAAAACGTTCAGGTATAAGATAAATCAGTACCAGCGATGTAACGTAGAACGGAGCACCGCAGCTAACACTGCTGGATGATATGCACGTAAGAGAGCATATCCTAGGAGTTCTCATCACAAAGAAAGTTTTCCCCTTTTTCTTTCTTTTCTTTTTACACTATCTACATGACAAGATGGATATTGGCTAACCTGACTGCAGTAATTATTTTGCATTATATGTAAATCAACCCATCATAATATATGTTACATTTAGATGGTAATATATATCAATTATTACTCAATGAAACTGGAAGAAAAAAGTGTGTATACACACACACACACACACACACACACACACACACACACTACTAAGATAAGGAAGTCAAAATTCTTCAGAAATGAAAGGTTCTTTGTGGATCGGAGGGAAATGTTACACTTAATTAGCAGAAAGTAATTTATATTACAAACTGCTGAGACATGAATTACTTGATAGCATAGTATTTTACAGATTTCTTTAGTCATCTGTTTGCTTTTTTTAAAGAATCACTTAATTAAAAAAGCAATCTCTGTTTTAAAACATCATGATGTGAGTTATACGGTGATGCACTGATAAATTCGTTTTATTTCCTTTTGCTGTGGGGCGCCTGGGTGGCTCAGTCGATTAAGTGTCTGACTTCAGCTCAGGTCATGATCTCACGGTTCATGGGTTTGAGCACCAGGTCGAGCTCTGTGCTGACAGCTCAGAGCCTGGATCCTGCTTTGGATCCTGTCTCCCTCTCTCTCTGCCCCTCCCCCACTCATGCGCTCTCAAAAATAAATAAACATTAAAATTTAAAAAAAATATTCCCTTTTGCTGTTGTCCAATTCTTCTGTTAAAAATCTAAATTTCCTATGGAATGTTAAAATTTGATGTCCAAACTATCTTTACGATGTTATAATGTAATATTTTTCATTATTGAAAAAAAAAATCAAGCTGAAAGGATTATCATTTTCTATCTTTTTTTAAAAAATTTTTTTAATGTTTTATTTATTCTTGATACAGAGAGAAACAGATCATGAGAGGGGCAGGGGCAGAGAGAGAAGGAGACACAGAACCGAAAGCAGGCTCCAGGCTCTGAGCTAGCTGTCAGCACAGAGTCTGACGCGGGGCTCGAACCCACGAATGTGAGATCTGACCTGAGCCGAAGCCAGAGGCTCAGCCAACTGAGCCACCCAGGCGCCCCATTTTTTCTATCTTTTTTAAGATGTGGTTCTCACTATTTTATTCCTTTGAACTAAGAATTTTTACCTCTAGACTAAAAATGTTTACATTATCTTCATAACTAATGATTAACTGAAGAATAAAGTGGTTTACTTTTGGACTAATTGTTAGTATCTTTCCAACTATGCCAAATACCATATTATTTATACTCTGCAAACACCTACAGATTCTTTCTGTACACTATGAATCTTCCCAATCCTACAGATAGATGGACATTTTAAAATACTAAAAATGTTTCTACATTGTTGCAATATGACCACAAACATTGTAGTTTAAATGAATCCAAATTTATTATCTTTCTGTTGCAGAGATCAGAACTCTAACTGGATAATGAGGGCGGCCGTGTGGAATGAGCAAAGGAATTCCCTGAGCCTGCATGGATGGGTTGACAAGGCATAAAGAATTAGAAAGCCATAGGATGTACACACTCAGGTTTGGGTAAACAAGATTAGGTAAATAAGATTAGGTAAACGGGGCAAAGTCCCACAATATAGGACAAAGGTATAGGAATAGGGAATCTCAGGATGAAAACATCCAAGATGAGGTAAACAAGATGAAGGAGTCAGGGCAAAAATGCCCCCAACTTAGTGCAATAGCAGAAAGCTACTTTCACAGGAAGGAAGGATCAAACTAGGTAAATAGGTAAACAGGAAACAGGATTTTAGACCGCAGTGGGATGAAGTTGCTCAGAGTGGAGCTAATTAGAGAAAAAAAAGTGCCTTGTTGACCCTGAGGTAGCATTCTCTGTCTTTCTTGTCTCCTAGACCAGTTTAGGGAAACAGAGGTGGCTCCTCATGTCTATTGCAAACAACCTTCCTCCCAGCGCTGGGATTTTGTTTGGCACTGACCCAAACCCCTAACACCGTATATTTCCAAAACCCCCGTTTCCTCATGCCCACGAATGAATGCTCACGGTTTCATGGTCTCTTGGTGCATGCCCATCATGCTTGTAAAACTTCTGATACTAATAAAAACAGAGCAAGAACTTTTACTCGGGGCTCTTGTCTCCTCCAGGAGATTAGTGTCTCTTGCATTTTCGATCCTGCATCCCACTCTCTTGCTGGACAAGAGAGAACTCCAAACCCAGAGTCTACGACAGGCTGCATTCCTTCTGGAATCTCAGACAGGGTACATTTCCTCACCTGTTTCAGTTTCTAGAGGCTTCCACATCCATTGGCCCCTGGCTCTGAATCAATGCAATGTCTGTTTCCATCATTACATCTCCCTATGTAACTCCCCTGCCTCCTTCTTCCCTTTAAAGGACACTTATGATTCTGTTGGGACCGCCATGATGATCCAAGAGAATTTCCTATCTCCAGATCCTGAATATAATCATATCAGCAAAGTCCTTTTTGTCATGTAAAGCAACATGTTTAGGGTTCTAGGGGTTAGAACATTGTCATCTTTGGGCCACAATTGCCTAATCCCCAATATCCACTGGAAATTTTCAGAGCAAAACTTAGAATGCTTTTAAACTACTTTTTATTGTATTCAAAAATCTGGGAAAAGCGCCTTGAATATAGAACATTCTTGTATTGCCAACATATGAATGCATAATATTTTTCAACATCTTAATTAAGTGGTTCAATTAATTTATATCTGACACCTAAGTAACATACAGGAGATGCCATGGTACTTACTTACTGTGCACCCAGAGGTTGCCTTCTGCAATAGGATAGAGGTGTCGAGGTCTTGCTAATGACTGAATTCATTGGAGTCATTTTCTTGGGCCCTTGATGATCATCATATGTGTGACTGTCAACTTCTTAGGCATCTATAATAAGCTCAAAGTAGCCACTTGAATATCGGCTGAATGAGTATATTTTCAAGTCCTCATCCTCCAAATAGTATGTCTTCCTAAAAGGGTATTAAATTAGAGACATCAAATTCAAATTTGATGAGGGTTGTCATTCCCTTCCAGTTAAAATTTGCTAAAATTTATATATATATAAATTTTATATATCACCTTTATATATGAATTAGTTTTATTTATACACACACTTACACACACACACACACACACACACACACACACACTACCCCCAAGTAAGCATAAAAGACCATTCTGTAAGCTATCATCTCCAAAGGAAAATACTGGTAACAAAATTTTCATTTTCCTGTGCTACCTTTCTTTGAATGCAGCTACATGCCCTTATTATCCTATTTCTGCCCTAATTCCTGAAGTTCCTTTGAAAATACGCTGTACAATCTAAAAAGTGTGTGTATACATATCCTAGGATACAGGAGGAACGTGTTAAATTATCTTTTATCTATGAGATACAAGAGAGTCTATATCCTATTCTGGCAGCCAAGAGACTGTCTTCTGGCCTTCATTCTGCTTTTAGAACATTCCAGCAATCTCAGTCAGCCTGAACTATCATCACTTTTAGTCAGAACATTCTCTTTTTGTCCTCCTGTGTGTATATGTGTATGTGCATATATATCCTCCCTATTTACTGCTTCCTTAAGGAATTGAGATTTTTTAAAAAAATTTTTTTTAATGTTTTATTTATTTTTGATACAGAGAGAGACAGAGCATGAGAGTGGGAGGCGCAGAGAGAGGAGACACAGAACCGGACACAGGCTCCAGGCTCTGAGCCAGCGGTTAGCATAGAGCCCGACGCGGGGCTCGAACCCACAAAGGTGAGATCTGACCTGAGCCGAAGTCGGAGGCCCAACCGACTGAGCCACCCAGGCGCCCCGAGATTACTTTTGAGCTTACTTTTACCAATGAGATATGGCAGAGTTAAGATTAAATGTGATATCCATTTCTCCAATTGAAAAGTTATTACCATTGCCCAAGACTTGAAGCCCTAGAGACTCCTGCTTCAACAATGTAGAAGACTGATGATGTATAATTGTAGTTATACATTATTTTATTAAATAATAAAATTAAGGATTTTTTCAAGCCTAGGACATTTTATTTAAAAATAAAATATGTATTATGGCAAGTGATATAGATTTACCATAAATCTTCTCGTGTTTGTTGGAGTTGGTATAGCATGAGGAGAGGTCATGAGAAAAAATAAAAGATGGCTTACTTGGGTGGTTTGGTGTGTGGGTGGCATTTCATCCCCCAGAAATGCTCACTTTTCATGAATTACATTGGGATGGTTGGGGGCATGTTAGGTGGAGATGGGAGGAAGGCATTCAATCACAGGCTCCTTCTGTGCCTTTCCTTCCTAATTTGATAGGCTTTGATACATAATAATAAAGTAATACTTCAGAGCATCCAGGCAATACAAATTATTTAGTAAAACATGGTCAGGAATTGATGGATCTGACATTTCTGTCTGATGTGAACATCAGCATAAATTAAATGATTGCGTTCCTTTCACTTATACTATGAAGGGTTCCTTTCCAACATACTTCAAACGGGTAAAGAAGTCATGGAAACAGATCTACAGCTTCTAAACCCTTACGTGGAAAGTATAATTTAAATTTTTTATGATCAACTGTTGCTTAACCTGCTGTAATTTAATGAGACATTTCTCGGGACTCCTGGGCGGCTCAGTCAGTTGAGCAAAATTATGCTTGATTTTCTCAGATTAAATATTTTGAAATTATTATCTTAAAATATTTTCTTTAAAAATTAAAAAAATCTTAAAAATAAAAATTTTTTGAGGTGTTTACTCATTATGTAAACATTAACACCTCATACATATCGTATTGACAGAATTTATTATACAACTATGATGATTTTATTATGTTTGTTTCCAACATAAGTTAGTAAATGCTGTAAGGGCAGAGATCATGTCTTATTCACCCATTTCTCAACAAATCACAGGGTGTTTCATGTAAAGTAAGTGTTCAATAAAAGTTTTCTAAAAATATAAAATATCTGTGGCACCTGAGTGGCTCAGTCAGTTGAGCATCTGACTTCAGCTCAGGTCATGATCTCACAGTTTGTGGGTTCAAGCCCCGCATCGGGTTCTCTGCGGACAGCTTGGAGCCTGGAGCCTGCTTCTGATTCTGTGTGTCCCTCTCTCTCTCTGCCCCTCCCTTACTCATGATCTGTCTCTGTCTCTCAAAAATAAATAAATGTTTAAAAAAATTTTTTAATAAAAAATATATAAAATATCACCAAACACCAGTTCTTTAGAGAAATAGCACAGCTATATAACTAAAAATTAGTGAGTTTTATAAACCATAAAAGGGTGATTTGATTACTACATATAATAGTCAACCATTTGCTTTTGTAGACATATGAATATATACCTAAATAGAATAATATATATGGTTAAGGCTATAACTTGTAAAGACAAAGCATGAAGTCAGCAGGATACCTTAAAATGTTACAGACATTGTTGACATCTATAAACTTTCTTGACTCTAGAAGTGACTGATAAATGGGCAAAGAGGTGCCTGGGTGACTCAGTCTGTTAAGTGTCCAACTTGGCTCAGGTCTTGATTTCATGGTTCATGGGGTTGAGCCCCAGGATGGGTTCTGTGCTGACAGCTTGGAGCCCGAAGCCTGCTTCACATTCTGTGTCTCCCTCTCTCTCTCTCTGCCCCTCCTCCACTCATGCTCTGTCTCTGTCTCTCTCAAAAATGAATAAACAGTAAAAATATTAAAAAATAAAATAAATGGACAGAGGATAGCGATGAATCTATTTAATATTAGAGAGGTAGCTGAAAATATCTTAATACAAATAGTTAAGGAAATATGCATAGAATTATAAATCTAGAGGTTTTCTCAACTGGGGCTTATTTGCCCCTCTTCTGCACTTGGGTACATCTGTCAGAACATGGGAGGGATGCTGTTGGAATATAGTGGGTAGAAGTTAGAGATGTTGGACATCCTACAATGAACGAGACAGCCACCTCATAACAAATAATTACCTGGCCCAAAGTTTCAACAGTCCTGAGGCCGAGAGACCCTGAACTAGAGGCTAGCTATCCACAGAAAATAATCGATGTTCTCTTCTGTGGTCCTTTCTACATAGGGACACCGTGTTCTAGAGGAATCTGTATTAGTTTAAATATAGTTTTAAATTCTGTGTGAACGTATTCTTTCAAACAAGTTATAAATGATTGAGATATTATTGGCTATCAAATTTCTGGCCAAATGCTAGATCCTGCTGGTTCTATACCTATTAAACTTGAATATTCATTGTTTATCTGATTAGGTAGGCTTAATATACACTCTTTTGCATGATTACTATGCAGTTAAGTTGAATGTTTGCTACTAGAGTAAAAGATCTCTTTATTAACTGATTTTGTACATTATCTAATACAACAAAAAACCAATAAAATAGAATATATCATATTTTCCAAGTGAAAGTAAAATTTTCATGGTTTTCACTAGGGAAAAAAAAAGAAAAGTTTTGTTACACTTTTTAGCATGGTCCAGATATAGAATATTTTATGAAACAAAATGATGGACTTAAATTATGTTCATGAGTAAATTTAGAGTTTCAACTTTTGTCAGTAAGGTGAAGCTCTTAACAGTTAGTGTAGTAAAAATGTCAGTCAACAAAAAGATATTTATGCCCAAATTGTAGAGGTTAGGTTCAAGTCTGTAGTCAAAAAAGTTCAAAATTGTAAAAACAAAACAAAGAAAACAAAACATGTAAACAAACCAAACCAGAAAAAACAAAGAAACAAACAAACAAACAAAAAAACCCTAAGAGCTAGATTAAGCCAGAAGAATTGTACCAACATTAAGGGAAGAAAGAAATCCAAGCAGAATCCAGACATCATGTTTTAGGTCTCAAAATTGGACTAACAAATAGAAAAATCTAGATGTGTTTTCTCCAAACATAGAGAAGCAAATTCCTTCCACTTTACATGAGACTCCTAAGTATTTTGGGAAGTACAGGACTAAGTCAAATGAGGACTATCTTCAAGAAAAAGAAGTTCTGATCCAAGGTTAATACTGGAAACCATATATGAAACATAGAGGTCAGTTTAGTTCCAGAGGCGTTGAGGTGAGTGACAAAACCCATTAGTGAACGCAAATGATCAGTTTGTATTCATTTGTTCATCCTATATTGAGAACAGGATTTTCTCAAGGTCATAGTCTGCTCATGAAAAGTGCAGAAAAGTCTCTCTCACCTCATAGTCTATCCTCCAGCAATTACTGCTGTCATCAGGGAGAATATTTGTAATAAAGGAAAGCAATACCCCCCATTTCTACCAAATGTAGAATCTAGGTAATTCTCTCCTTATAAAGAATGAAGAATATAACAAATTTATCTCCATCTTTGCCAGAAATAATTGCCCTTTATTGCATTTTTGGGAAAAAAAATATTTGTGTTATTCCTTCTGAGAAGTGACAAATGTAGAATTTTCATAGAGCAAAGGCTCTAAGAATATGTTTTATTTCACTTTAGTTTCTGATTCAATATACATACTGAGTTTTAGGACATTTTTAATGGACTTGGCTTTGCTTGAAATTAATTGGAATTATATATAGACAATTATTCATTCATTACGTTTACCTGTAATCCCATTGTGAACTAAGAGTAACTTAAGTTGCAGACTCAAACAATGCACCGTGCACTCTAATATCCAACTGGCACTTCATTAAATCTTTTCACAATTACTTAGAATTTTTTAGATGAAACATTTGCTACAAATCCTTGCTAATGTAGCATCTTAAATAACTTCAAAAATGAGCTTGTACATTTCTATTAAGTAGTGTTAATGAACAATTTAAAAAGCAAATACACCAGCATTTTATTTTGTTGTTTTGTTTCTCCCTTCACATTTCTTTATGTTGTTATATATTTTTTAATACTCATTTTCCCAACTGGGGAGAATTCGCGATAACAGGGCAATTTTTCAGGAGAAGTTAGTCCCCCAAGTTCCCGCGGCCTATTTCTTGGGGAAAGTGGCCTTTGCCATGCAAGATTTTTATGTGGGTATTTCCACCATGAACTTTACTTCCCTACACTAAATCCCCTTCTTGCATTTTTTGGGCATCTGGGATCTGTCTGTTCAAATGTGGTACAGATTTTATTTCATCTACAATACCCACTCACCTAAACAAAGTGGCAGAAAGAAATGAAATCATTTCTTAAAAGTCTGCCTTAACTTTAAAAGGAAAAAAAAAAGCCTTTTTATATAGCTGAAACTTTGTATGTGTCCCCAAGACTAGCCAGTGTCCCCAAGACTAATTAGACAGCTTTCAATACAAAACAAATGACATTTCATTAGTTTCATCTCCTTGTTTTTTCGGTACTCCTGTGTTGAATGGGGAAGAACAGAGCTCAGTGGTATCTTAAGGTTTTGTTGGCATTTCCTTCTTTGTTTTTAACACAGTGTCTGCAATGCAACAATCCCCCTAGTTACACAAAATAGAAAAACAAAGTGCTCTGTAGGAAGAGCGATAACAGCATCCTCCCTCTGGTTTAGTAACAGTGTTTCTAACTACTTGTGTGTATTCTTGGGTAGAAGGAAGCCAGTTGGCATAAGGAATGCAGCAAACTTCTAGCAGAGCCCCAGTGTTGTTTCCCTGGAGCATAAACATGAGAATCTAACTACAAACTGTCCGAGGGTGTCCCTGTGCTGTCACTGGGGAAGATAAAGGCAAAGAAGACCTTCAAATAGACCTGCAATTAATTGAAAGAGACAAGACCAATGGGCCAACTCTGGGATGAACCATTGTGCTAGGGTGAAAGGGTCGTCTGCAGGGGTAGGGATGAAAAGGGGTGCATGGAAGGGAAGTGTCTCAGATCAAGGCATTTGTCCATGCCATGTCCATGTTGTTGTTCGACCCTCAGGCACAGAATTACACCTGGAAAAATTTCAGTGGATCAAAAAAACCAAGAACTTTGATTCTCTTTCCCATTTGGTGTGGTACGTTCATGTTTAGATGAGCCTTTCGGTCATTTGCTTGATGCTGCTATTGCACATGAAGTTTACATCAGGAACACCAGTTAGGATGCCCTTTGTGGAACGCAAACAGCACCTCTAAGCTTCCAACTTTGGGTCAAAGAACGGCTGGGCCTCAAAGTAGCTTAGCCTGTGTACGCCCAGAGTCTCAAAAGGTCTCATGAAGAGAGTGACATGCAAGTCTGCTCCTCATTTGAGCCACAAAAACTTTCTATTGCATGAAAAGAACTCTGCTAACTTAAAAAAATTTTTTTAATGTTTATTTTTATTTATTTTTGAGAGAGAGAGAGAACGAGTGATCACAAGCAGGGGAGGGGCAGAGAGAAATCTGAAGGAGGCTCCAAACGGTCAGTGCCCTCCTATCATTTCATCCAGTTAATTCCTATCTTCCCTCAATCAGCTCTAGCGTCAATGCGCTCAAAGGCTTCTCTGTTTTGCAGCATATGTTTGCCTATACATTTGCCTCATCTTGCATTCTACTTTGTGCACAACCTTGTCACAGCGCTGATCTGTCTCTGCCTCGACAATGACACTGTTATCTTTCCGTGTGAGGTTATGTCCTATAATACTAACATACATAACTTCTTGAAATCCTCACAAGCTTATAAAAAAGTTATTTTATATACCTTTTTACAGATGAATAAACTGAGGGAAATAAAATTAAAAACACAAAACCAACAAAGGTCACAAGGTAAAATTCAAACACAAGAAGTGAGACTCCCAAACTCACACTCTTAACTGCTAAATTATTTGGTATTTATTCCTAAGACACAACACACATCCGATAAATGTTGGGTAAAGAATGAATGAACTCTCAGTAATGTGCTTTCTGTTAAATAGACATTATAACAAAGATGCCATCCAAGAACTACAAGGCATAGAACTCCGGTCATACGAGTATTCATTCATTAAATCCATTAAGGGTCTGCTATATACTGCCTTTGTTTTGTTGCTTATATAAAAAGCATCCACTATTCTTGGATATTAAAGTTGCTCAGGTCACCTGGAAAACGCTGGTCTCCCTTGATAATCATTGATGACTGTTGTCCCCATGTAGAAGTTGCACAAAAGCCATTACACACCTTTTTCACTCTTTTGAATAGATTATCGGGGCCCCCTGCTCTCATATCCTGCTCCCGCAGAAAATGAGTATTGTTTCAGGAAAGTCACTTCTCATTTTTGTGTCTTAACTTTTTCACTT
Source organism: Suricata suricatta (assembly GCF_006229205.1). Lineage (NCBI taxonomy): Eukaryota > Metazoa > Chordata > Mammalia > Carnivora > Herpestidae > Suricata > Suricata suricatta. The sequence goes on from NC_043700.1 coordinate 17,979,077, forward strand.
GGGAAATGAAGAAAGATCTAAGAGAAAAATATTTGCCTAACACTTCAGAAGAGATTTGGGGATAGTAGATAATGAAATAATGATTTCTAAAACACTCACGGGTTTGCAGACAAAAGTTGCTGTGAGATGCAAAGATGATAAGAATTTTAGAGAACCAGTCCATTTAACAGCCATTCACCAGAGAGGTTTAATTCTAAGAAGCGCTTAAAGAAGTACTTTGATTTAGCTCTTAAAGTCCAAGTGATTATTTTAGGACTTCAAAAATGCCAACTTGGGTAGAAAACAAGTAAGCAAGTCATAAACATGTCAACTTTGCTAAAAATCAGATTCTGTTTCCTAAATTTAAAATGTAGTAAGACTGGTTACTCTGTATGGAAATAAACAAGAAAGTTTCAAAGAAAGCAGAAATAAGCAGGTTTCATAACAACGGAAAGTGTAGTTTGAGAAGGAACCATAAAAAAGATCATCAAATATTCCCCAGATTTATTTCAATGTAACTTTTAGGTATAAAAAATATAGGATATACCATTTCTATATTGTTTTGGAAAAGAGAATATAATAATTATAAAGGTGGGCAAAAAGTGTTATCCTTTGTTTTTATTTTGTTGGTAAAAAAAAACACACACACACACATTGACCTAAATTTTTCTTTGGCACAGAGTTGGATTCTTTTCTTCAGACTATCGTATTTTCAGAGAATTCTTTAGGAACCTAGGTATCAAGATTGAATGAAGATATATTACAAACGGTAACCTTTTCCTTCGAAAAGGATATTTTAACTAAATTCCCTTCAATTATGACCTATTATCTAAGTGAAGAATTCTTATTCTTATTATCGTTCCAATGGATTCTGGTTGTCTACATGCATACTCAAGAAAAATGCTTTAAAGAACTTTTTAACCATAACATTTTATTTTAAAGTAAATCAAGACTCAAAATAAGTGAAAGAAATAGTACACAGCTCCTGTATACCTTTTACCCAACTCTTACAAGTTCCAACACCTTCCATGGCAAACATCATTATCAAAACCAGGACAGTAACACAGGTGCAATAATATTAACTCAGGTATAGGCAAAGGTAAACTTCTAAGTCATAGAGAGAGACATACATAGATAGGTGATAGATGATTGGTAGCCTATAGAAAAATACAAATATAGATGACACACAGAACGATAGATATGGTTTCCTTACTTGAAATAAGATAGAAGAATGGATAATAAATGACTTCAGTTTACATGAAAACGAGGCAGACATAACCTTTATCTTCCAACATCAACCCTTGAACCCCTTTTATTCCTTCTCCACATCTCTAGATGCACTGGTATCACAATTACTCATTCTGTTCTGGCCACGACCCCTGGTCCCTTCTGCTCCCTGCCGAGTGTCCACATGCCCCTCTGCGATGACTCACAGCCAGCCTTACTTCAGTAACTGGCTCAGGGTCCTCGGCCTCAAGACAAAATCCTCCCTCTCTCGATACACAAACCAATCACTTGGTTTTGTATTTTATAGCACTCATGCATGGACAGTACATTTTTCTTTATTATTGAAAATGTCCTGTATTATTACTCTCTTATTTGTCTGACTTCATGCAATAGATTTTGCACTATTAAAGTATTTCTTCAATCACTTTTGAATTCCCCTAAGTGCACAAGCAATTGTGCATATGATGAAGTCTAAGCATGTTTGTGGAATCGAGCCTACTTTGGCACTAAATGCAAAGAGAGCAATTATAAAAGGACGTGTCTGCTTAAAGACATTTCAGGAAACACATATGTAAATGGAAGTTTCAGGAACAATCCACAGTTATTTAAAAAATATTTCTCTTTGGCATATGTTTGAAGGTAAATGAGAAGAGCTAGAAAATCAAGAATTGTAATTGAAATGACTTGGAAAAACTGAATGTAAGGATTTTCCAACTCCTGCCCAAATTCCTGCCCACAAAATTGAACATTAAATGCTTATTATCTTGGGCTACAAAATATGCAAAATAGGTGGAGAGAAGTACAGTCATTACATTAACAATAGACTACTTAAAAATAGTTTTATGACTATTAGGACATTATAGTATATGATGTGTGTGTTTCTGTTATTATCAGAAATCAATATGGCAAATGAACTCAGAAACCCTTGAAGAATTTCATATTCACCATATTGAAATCAAAAGAGACAAGAATAGAGAAAGACTTCACTAAAAGTTGGCATCTGTGCATTAAACTGAAAAAAAAAATAAATCACAGGGGCATGTGGGTAGCTCAGTGAGTTAGCATCTGACTTTTGATTTTGGCTCAGGTCATGATCTCACAGTTTGTAAGACTGATCCCCATGTCAGGTTCTACACAAACAGTGCAGGGCCTACTTGGGATTCTCTCTCTCCTCTCTCTGGCCCTCCCTCTACCCATCTCCCATTCTCTCTGTCTCAAAATAAGTAAGTAAACTTAAAATGAAAAAGAAAAAATCACAAAAATCACGCAAATGTATATAATATTGATAGTTACACTGAGCGAGTGGTGTTTAGACTAAGGCCTTGCACGTACGAGGCTGGTAAACAGAATGGAACTGAATACATGCATGATTTTATTTCTATGTTATACTGAGCATATTTATGCTTACTTTAATAGGCATGTATTCCTTTTATTTGTACACACCCACATACCCACATACAGAGAGACCCAGAAGTCCACGGACTGTTTCTAACGGATGGCTTTCAGTGCATTCCCAGGATCTTTTTCAGAGTGAAACTGTCAGCTAAGCCTTTGATTTTCCAAGGACATTAGCTTTATCCTATCTATAATCTATTTGCCTAAATTCATTGTGTCTTATTTACTTTCAAAATCTTAGGTCTTTATTGTGAAGGAGTAACCAATGTGTGTGGCCATTTTTTCGTGGATGCCCACATTTTTCAATTCATTTCTCAACTAGCTTGCATAATAAAAACACGATTTCTCATTTTGCAGAACAAGTAAATATTACACTTACTATTACCATTGCAATTTACTATTACCCTTAACATAAATATTTAAATAATTTTAAATAGATTATCAACTAATCACTTGAATCTGAATGTTACACTTTAAAGGGACAGTAAAGAACACCTGTTTATAAGGTAGTTTATGTGAAAGTTTATGTTGTCAAAGATCAAACAATTCTGATAGTGGAAGTCATATTCTAATTTTTAATTTAATTTTCAAATGTTTAATTATGAAGTACTTCAAACATATACTAATATAGGAAATAACATAAAAAATATCTCTATACCAATCGTTAGGTTGTTTCACAGATAAGATTTTGTCATATTTGTTTCAATCTCCGTCTTTAAGATGAAAAGAGAAAAAAGAAAGAATACTGAGCTTCCAGGTCGATATGCTGTTCATAAAACCCTGCTGTCTGTCTCTTGGCTTGAAATTACTGCTGATTATTATTTTTGTGAAAGGTCAATAATAAGTTTACTTTGCAAAGGACTTTCATCTATTAGCACATTTGACCTTGCCTATACACGTGAGAAATGGTTAGGGTGTATTCTCTGCATTTTACAAAAAATGAAGCATAGAAACATTAAATGAGTTTCCCAAGATGTCTCAGTGATTCAAAGGGAACTGGACCAACCTGTGCCTGCCAGCCTGCCTGGGTCTCAACGGGCCATGCTGCATCCATTATGAAGTCATAACTCAATACCAGACTATGGGTACACCTTAAAGAGAAATACATTTCAAAGCAGTTATTATTAGCACCACGCTCCAACCAACTGAGCTAACTGGCCACTTCAAAGCAGTTAGAACTCTAAATTTTTAAAGGGCCGAAACCTATCAATATTTGACCATCACCAGAGTTGTCAACTCATCCAGAAAACCTGAATAATTCTTTCAGACTCCCATGAACTACTGGTTGATTCTTTACCTTTAAGTATCACTTTACCCCTTTCCAAAATGCTTTCAGAGTCTCTTTGTTTAACTGTCCCAACAGCCCTAAAGGCCAAGAGTTGTTGTGAATAATCTTTTTGCCAATGAGAACGTAGAATTGCTGAAAATGCACGTGTGTTAATAGTGCCTTAGGCCAGCAGTTCCCAGTCTGTGCCGAGCATTCGAATCACCTGGAGAACGTTAAAATCCGTAAGACTCGGGTCACGTCGTGTACCAAAAAAAATCAGAATGTCTGGGAGTGGGTCCCAGGCATCGCTAGACCAGGAGCATCAAAAGCTGTCTGCTGGTGTCTCCTTCAGCGAGTGGCTCCCAAACTTCACAGCACACTGCAGTCCCCTGGGAGCCACTCGCTGAAGGAGACACCAGCAGACAGCTTTTGGTGCTCCCGGTCTAGCGCTGCCTCTTCCACACTGTAAAACTGTACCCACCCGTGAGCTTGCCGTGTTTCCTGGGAACACCAGCTACACACTGTTTAAGCAGATTCATTTGGCCCCTCATTTTGCTTTTCCATTCCACTTATGATTAGAAACATATCATTTATGACATAGAGTCACCACAACATCTTTGACCCCCTATCAAGCTGCAGCTGAAGACGTAAGGCACTGACCTTTAATAACCTTCATTCTATTTTTAGGCTCACCTGGTCTATGGCCTTGGCTTATAGTACAAGAAAAATCCTCCTTAGAACCATCACATACTTCACTGAACTTTTTATTTCTACATGAGAGAAATCAATCTTCAGATATAACTAGTACTGAATTAATTTACTACTTTGGTTAACAATAAAGTTATTGAAAAGTACTTTAAATAATTTAACAATGCAGAATAAGGATCCCCTTACATTTAACACGGTAAATCTTCTGAATTTTAATCAACGTAACATTTTCATGGCTCAAATACCCTTTTCAGAAGGAGAAAATTTTAAATGACGTTAATAAAAAATTTTATTACCTAATGAAACTACTTGTGATGTCCTCCTTTAGAAAAGCCCGCTTTTTAAAGACTAGTATATAGGCAAATAATTGTGCATGAATAATAATTAAAATAAATATAAATTAAGATCAAGGTTTTTTGAAAGAGATACATATCATATGATATATAGCATTTATTTATAAATTTATAAGGTGTTAAATAATTTATTTAAAAATATATATTTTAAATAAATTATATATTTATATATAAAACTTCTATATAATTCTATAACATATATGTCATATATATAGATTAATTTTATATATTCTACATATATATTTACCTGTACATTATAGCTATGATTTACCTGAAATTTATTTTTGTGAATGATATGAGGTAGGCAGTGGTCGGTTTTTCTTTTTACCATATGAATAGACAATTGTCCTAGCAAAGTTTATTGAAAACAAAAATTCATTCCCCACTGCAAAACAGGGATAACCTCTGTTGTACATTTGTTTTATCTGTGTGGGTCTGTTTCTGGACTCTCTTCTGCCTCACTGATCTATTTGCCTATTGTTGGGCCAATACGTTGTTTCATCACTTTCACTAAATAATACGATATCTAGTAGAACAAGTTTTATCGCCCAGCTTTGCCAGAGTGCCTTGCCTATGAGACATTTCCATTTCCATATTATTTAAATCAGCTAGTCAAGTTTCCCCCCTCCAACACCCCCCCCACACACACAACTGCTGGGATTGTGAATGGGGTCTCACTGAATCTATGTATCACTTTGTGGAGAATTGACATCTTAAAGCTATTGAGTCTTCCAATCCATGAATGCAATATATCACTGGGTTTTAATATTTCACAATAATCTTTTACAGTTTTCTAAGTAAAGTCTTTGAATATGTTTTCCAAGATTCATCTCTAGGAATTTTTTACGCTACTGAAATAACGTGATATTTATATATTTTATAAGTTTCCAACTTCTTGGTGCTTACATACAGAAATATGATTAATTTTCAGTCCTGAGAACACATCCACCAATGGTTCTAAATCCATTTATCAATTCAAAATTTTTTCTTCTCTTATTGCACTGGCTAGGATTTCCAGTACCATGGTAATCAAGGGGAAACTTGTCTCATTTCCAATTGCGGAAGGTGAGCTTTTAAGTAAGACGCTGCTATAGGATGTTTTCATAGATACCTTTTATCATAATGAAACATCCTTTCTGCTATTCCTAATTTCTTATTCCAATTTGTATCCTTATAATAAATCCTGACAATTTAAGAGAACTTGAGCATGTATTCTGAATCCAAAAGACCCTAATTAAAACAATTATAAGTTTGTCACTATCTTTTAAGTATTTATTCATCTAATTTTTCATATTTTATTCAGTAAGGTAGAACATCCAGAATAATATTGAGTAATATCAGTGAGGGCACACATCCTAATCTTGTGCCTGACATCAATAAGAATGCCTCTAGCATTTCATGTGGACTCTATTTGCTAATATGTATTTTATTTAGAACTTTTACATCTATATTTAGGATTTTTATATCTACATTTGTAGGTGATTTTGGTCTGAATAAACCATTAATCTCACCTGAACAATATTTAATGGCCAAATTCTTTTCTGTGGGTCTACTTTGTGATCTGGTCTTCAAATGTCCCATATCAAATAATCCTCACAATGCTTAAAGGGCTTTTTTTTTTCTTTTACTGTTTCCACAAATAAAATAGCACTGAATAAATAATGAGACACATTGTCTGATCATAAAACTCTAGGTTAGAAAGTTGCTATACTAATCTGAGATAAAGATTACCATTTTGATTAGCTATTTTGTAAACTAATGAATACACTGGACTAAGATAGAGCATTTATCTCCCTGCCCCAAATCCCATGATGTAACATTAAAAACTGGAATGTGATGAATCCAGTGCCAAGTGCAAAAACAAGAAATAGTGTCATTAAAGCATAAGAATTTTATAGGATCCTTGAAAGTTTCAAAAATACACAGGGCTCTAATCTACGGACAAATAAATGTCTAATACAAGTGCAGACAGTTGTTTTTAAATATAGGAATGATATGTGGAAGCTTAAGGTATAGAATCAATGGGTGGAAAAAAATGAGACATGCCCTAGAAAATTCGTCATGATTAAATGGAGGCTAAATTAAGAGAAGTTAGAACATCTGACAAAAACATGACAAATTATACAAGTGGACACCTACAGGAACATGTGTGCTTAGCAGCAAATAAGTGACCCATTTATCTCCAGATTATAACCGAAATGCAGGAACTAGAGCAGAGATTTGGGAAAATTCCCCCAGGTCCTTGCTGATCCTGGAAAGGGCAGGGACCTCTCATATACAGGAGTTAAGTCCCAACTTTCAGTTACCAATTCAGACCTAAGTAAACCTAAGAATGTGAATAGGGATTCTCAACTACAAATATGAGCAGACAACCCCAAATTCCCAACACTGGAAGTAGATCAACATCCTAAGAAGAAACAAGTATCTACATCACTAATATCCAACGAAATTGATAGAGCCAACAAAGACTTGAGAAGAAAACATAAATAAGGTTTGTATATCTCCACAGATACAAAAAGAAGAATGTGTCTTCCCACAGTAAAGAATCTGCCAAGTTTTAGAAATTGAAATTTTCACTTTTAAAGTTCAACAGTTTTTTTAAAGTTCACTTTTAAAGTTCAGTCAGTTAAGTGTCCAACTTCAGCTCAGGTCACAATTTCATGGTTCGTGGGTTCGATCCACACTTCAGGCTCTGTGCTGACAGCTCAGAGCCTGGAGCATGCTTTGGTTCTGTGTCTGTCTCTCTGGCCCTTCTCAGCTCATGACCTGTCTGTCTCTATCAAAAATAAACAAACATTTGTTAAAAGTTGGACAGATAGAGTAAATAGCAAAACGGACAATCATGAAGAGAAATTGGTCAAGTAAAATGATTACATTTAGGCATTTTCTCAGAATATCAGGCAACAGGTGAAGGAAAGCGGGTATATAGAGGTGGTAAGGGATATATGGAAGCTATATCCAGAAATCCAAAAATATCTAATTAAAGCTTGGAAAGAGAAAATAGGAAGGATGAGGGAAGGGGCTACCTGAAAAAAATAATGGAAAGAAACAATTATCCAAGTTCTTTGCTTTCTACCTTTCAGTCTATTCTAAGAACTATCTCTATGTTAATCTCTTAGCACAGTCTGAAGAGATTAAATGTTTATTTTTATAATTTCTTAAAATAGTCTTATGAAATATAATAATGGACACAATAGTAAAGCTAATATTTAAATAAATTTCAGCATTTTTATTTGCCTTTATTTAACACTTTCCTAGCCCCGTGGAGTTCGGATATGAAAGAGTATGCTCTACTTGGCCAACATAGTTATTTCCCTAGTTTCTCTCCAAATATAATTACACACTTCAAATTCCAGATACATCAAATCATGGTAGAAGGAATGAAATGGCTGGAATTCTACCCCCCAAACAACCAATGCACTGAACACCCATGTACTGAATAAATTAAGTTTATAAGAGATAAGGAGTAAAGAGTTTCCTATCTTTACCAAATGTTTTCTCTCTCCATCATATAATTCCAACATGATAACATTACAAATCATAGCATTAACAACATAATAACATTAACAAATTATTTCCTTTCCCCCATGGTAGACTAGCCTTTATTAATCTTCAACCTGTTTTAAATATTTGTAAATAATAAGCACTTGATTTGTTTTCTCTATAGCAATAACCAATAATTTGTGGTGTCTTTCCTCATTACTGAAATTACATCTCATATTTCATAAACTCTATGGCAAATATGGCAAATACTCCATATGGCAAAGGAGACCAATTCCTGCATTTGTGTTTGTTATGACTGAAAATGCCATTTCAAGTAGGTGCACTAACATTTACAGCAGAATCAAGATTTATTAAAACTACTCTACAGAGCAACATTGTACTGAATTTATGAACTGTAAAACTGCAATAAAGGTCACTTGAGATGCAAAAGTTTAATTTGGAGGATCATGTTATGGTACAGAATCGCTGCACTCAGTGCGTGTTAAAATAAATGGTTTAAGGATATTTGTCTCAGTCTGTGGAGTTTATGAACTCCAACAAAAATAATTTCCTATTATCTAATATTTTACGTAGGTTTGGTTGCTTTCAGGTTTGTTCACAAATCCACAACTTCTGTGTAAAATAGCAAAGAAAATTGATACAGATTTGATCTCACTTCCAAAATTCACCATTGTTTCACAGAACATACTGTGTATCATTTCTGGCCTGACTTCAACATTTACTATTTCATATTGTCATTCATTCCTCTTTTGATACCAACACCTTTAGGAAAGGGCAACCTCTTAGGAAACACAGCAAAAGTGAACACCACATTGAGTATTTGCAACAGAAACATTTGGGAGGGCATTGTTAAACTACATGATCAGTTATAAAAATGTCCTACTTTGTAATATTATGTTTAATTACGTATACACAGACATGTGAAAAACGATCCCAGCAATTAAAATGTAAAGAAAAATACAGGTTTTAGAGAGTGATTACTTCTAGTATGATAAATACTGTGCAATAAAAAATAAAATGGAAAGATAAGCAACAATGGATGTTTTCAAAAATTTTCCTGTAGCAGATTCTATTATGGTAAAAATTGTATATAATTATTTCCCATAATATTATTTTACATCAAAACCACTATTTATTGGGATGCCTGGTGGCTCAGTTGGTTAAGGGCATGGCTCTTGGTTTTGGCTCAGTTCATGATCTCACAGTTTCTGAGTTTGAGCCAAGCACGGGGCTTTGCCCCAACAGCACAGAGCCTGCGAGGGAGGGATTCACTCTCTCTCTCCGGCACTACTCTGCTCATGCTCTCTCTTTCAAAAATAAACTTAAAAAATATTTTTTAAAACACCAATATTTATTATCAAAGCTTCAAAATGCAGAATCACCATATTATTTATGTGAGATTTCTAATTAGCACAGTAACAAAGGATAACTTTGCCATAGTATTTACACTGTAAATCTTAAACTATAAAATACAGCACTTATCTCTTGAACAATTTAAAAATTGTGAAATAGTTTCATTGAGTTTTAAACACAAAGGAGGATTATCATATCATACAGAGCCATTGTCCATTGAGCAACTGAAATGGTAAAGATGATACGTCTCCAAAATTGCCAGGACTGAAATTTTCTTCCCATGGTGAGAAAAGTATAAAGTGTTGTGCATATTTATAATCTACTAAGAATTTTCCTAAGCAATTTTCTGGAATTATTATTTTCTTTTAATAACCCTGCATCATAGATGTTGTTATTGCCACCATTTTCAGGATGGGAAAACTAAAGCTTGGAGCCTCTGTCATTTGCCTAAAGTCATCCAGACATAGAGTGAAGCTAACACTTGGCCCAGTGTTTCCTGTCCAAGATGTTTTTAACAGCACATTGCACCCTATTGTACTGTATTTAGCCAAAGTCTGTTAGAGCCGGGCATAGGATAACATCCGGGCAAAAGGATTAGAGATTACTGCGGACAGTGTAACTGTTTTTAATCTAAAGAATTGTCTGTTCTTAAATATCCAGGGTATATCTCTACCTGAAATTTTAGGTAATTTATTTTTAAAAAAAAGTGGCAGAATTCAGTTTATGACTCCAGGTCTGATATCCTCTGCACACTTCTCTCCCTCTCACACAGTCCAGTGATCACACTCCTCATGCAGCTGTAAATCTCCCTCTATTACTTTGGATTCCTATATCAGACCCATGCTTTTCCATCAGATCAAACCAACCCAACAACACCCACCCCAAAGGATTGAGAAATTTGAAATAAATGGTATTTTGTTCCTCGGCCAATAGTTCCAGGCCTTAGACCACAAATCTAGCAGGATCACACCTTGCCTTTAGAATCTGCTCATTGAGACCACAGTACATACTCCTGGGAATCAGTCTGTCCATATCAGCACTCTCTTTGAGGTCTGGTCCTACCCAATGTTTTTACTGACCTCTGGAAGATATTCTTTATTCTCTCGTGAATCATAGTATTTTATAAAAGTGCTTTCTCTTGTTTTAATATGTATTTATTCTTGAGGGAGAGTATGCATGTGCGTGGGAGAGAGTGGCAGAGAGAGAAAGAGAAACAGACAATCTGAAGTGGGCTCTGCCCAGACAAGCAGAGAGCCTGATGGAGAGCTCGAACTTACTGTGAGATCATGACCTGAGCTAAAGTCAGATGCCTAACTGACTGAGCACCTCAGGTGCCCCTGCAAAATTTCTTTCTAAACTTAGGGCATTATTCACAGACATCAGCAAGTGAGAGCACACTTTTGTATTATCTTTGTATGCTCATTCTCACTAACATCCGCTGTACGAGGCTGTGTAATGGCAGGAATACCTATGGACAGCGTAGTTATATAAGGTCGTTATATATAAGGTTATATAAGGTTAATTAATGTTATCTGAGACAGATCATCTCAATCATTTAAATGATGAGCTTTGAAGAATTCTAGATAGGAGACAGAACTGTTAGCAATTCTTAATTCATTCTGATTCAAGAAAACAGGTTTAACCCAAATACTTGTAAATCACCGTGGAGTTTAGAAATTGGGCCTAAAAACCAGAACACATAGCAAGACTAACCCAATCATGACCAGGGGAGTGCCTATCTAGCTACTAGTAAGTAACATTTCACCATCATGCTAGAGAGGCAGGTGTCTAGAATACGCCAGTTGTGGGGCACCTGGGTGGCTCAGTTGGTTAAGCAGCCAACTTTGGCTCAGGTCATGATCTCACAGTTTGTGGGTTCGAGCCCTACATCGGACTCTGTGGTGACAGCTCAGAGCCTGGAGCCTGCGTTGGACTGTGTGTCTCCCTCTCTTTCTGCCTCTTTCCCACTCACTCTTGCTCTCTCTCTCTCTCTCAAAAATAAACATTAAAAAAATTTAGAATATGCCAGTGTACTGCTCATATATGTAATTAGTAATGTGCTTATCACTTGACTTACGATACATTCTAAGTATGACTATACTTATTTCTCTAAGTATGAGATTATTTATTTTCAGCTAGTCCTTGAGTTATATTTTCAAAGTTTGGATTAAAAAATAACCTTAAAATGCATTACAGTGAGGTATCAAATCTATGGAAACTCATCACTAATTTTGATATGCAGCTGGAGATATCCTGGTAAGCAGCAACGAGTTTCATAGATTGGTGGGTTCGTCAAGAAATTCCAACTTGAGAGTACCACCGTGGTCAGCAATAAACCGTATTTATTTTAATCAAAATCCAGAGACAGACGTACCCAAGAACATACACGGTATTGCAGCTCCTAATGCTGCTGAAGGTCCCCATGATAGACAATGGCCACTAGAATTGTTTCAGGCAAACTATAATCTATTTCTATATCCTACCTTTCTGTCTCTATTCATCAAATAGAAATATGCCATTATATACATACATATCTCATTATAGCCTCATGCTTTCTTGTGTTTTTAGCACAGAGGGAGAGAAACTAATTAAATCTGTGGCATAGCCTCTATTCAGCTATTATTGTGACTGAACGAACAGGAAAGAAGCATACAGGGATCAAGAGAGTAAATCCAAGGGAAGAAGTTTTTATAGAATATTCATTTTAGTTGAAAGTCTTCTTTTAAAACATTTTAATGTTTATTTATTTTTGAGAGAGTGACAGAGCACAAGTGAGGGAGGGGCAGGGAGAGAGGGAGACACAGAATCTGAAACAGGCTCCAGGCTCTTAGCTGTCAGCACAGAGCCTGACGTGGGGCTTGAACTCATGAGCCAACCAGTGAGCTCATGACCTGAGCCGAAGCTGGAGGCTTAGCCAACTGAGCCACCTGGGTACCCCTCAGATGAGAGTCTTAATTTGTCACTTATTTGCAGATATAGTTGAGTAGCTTTGAGGAGAATGGTACTAAGAGTTTATCAGTTTCAAGAACTATAAAAAAACAAAAAAAAATTGTATTTGTTGATTTGAAACTGCAGAAAGACTTGTTAACAACTTTGAAAACTTCACCTATAGGGCTGAAAACAGCCCTTTCTTCCTGCCTTGAGGCCAACATACCATACTCAATTTCTAATACATTTTTTCAAGTGGTAAATGTGTGTGTGTGTGTGTGTGTGTGTACACATGTGCATTTACTTATTTTTAATATAAAGTTAACCTATATCATCAACAATTTCAGATAAACCATGCAGCTATGAGATGCTTTTGTAACCAAAAAAATAAATCCTTAGGAAAACAGATCACAGAATTTTGAACATAGAAGGTCTGTATCTGCTCACATTTTCAAAGTTCTCAACAAAGCTTACAAGTCATTTCAGAATTTGGTTTCAGCCTAGTTTTCGAAACATACCTCCTAGCGCTCATTATCCTCTTCCCGCAGTACTTTCTAGACAAATAGGTGAGTTTTCAGTTCCTTGAAACATGCCAAACCCTTCCCTGTCTTGGCAACCATCCATGTCATGTAACACTTCTGCCCTGAGCATTTGTCACATATTCCTCTCTTGCAACTCTTGGTCACCCTTTGGCTTTGCGATACAGTGAAACTTTCAGGTAAGTTTCCTTGGACCATCTTTTTAAACTAAATCTTTACTTTCCCTTCCTTTATAGCATATTTCATAACTCATGTTATATATTTTCACTTGTTTAAAATGTATTGTCCTCATTAAACTGCAGATTTCAAAAAGACAAAGCCATTGTTTATTTTGTTCACATAATTGGCAAACAGTAGAAACTAAAATGATTTTTGTAATAATATGAAAGGAATCCCACTCAATCATTCTAGGTTTCCTATGAAAAATCCAGGGGAAAATAATTTAATTACGTACCTAAATAGATGTTTTCAGTGTAAACGTTCTTAAAATTAGAAAATTGCAATGTATTTTCTGGGGAATATAAAACTGCATGCTTTATATTTCTATGGCATTTATCCAGTGAATAAAATTATATAGGTTAATTATTCTTGGTTATATCATTCACACCTACGATAGTTCAAGTACACATTTTGTATGTGTAATTTCTCATATATATATATATATATATGTGAGAGAGATTGCATACTAGGAATTTTAAGTAGGTATCAGTTATCTGAAGAATTCTAGCACTGACAGTGTCATTTAAAATATATGATTTATATACTAATTTCCTACTAATGCCACAGTATTAGGAATTTCTCCAGGAATAAATACGTCTGACATACTATCAAAATATATAAAATATAAATAAGAGCTGAGCATTTTTGCAAAATTACCTAAAACTATGATATTTCTTGCATTCTATTCTGAAAGTTCATCTCAACTCTCATCAGGCCAGGAAAAAAAAGAATGAAAATTCTGTTGTGTTCACCTTGCCACTGGAAAATATTTGTATGTATGGACGGGTGGGAGATCCCAGATGAGATTTTAGAATCAACAACTCAGTTTATAGCTCCAAATCATAAGACTCAGTGTTCTAAAAACACTAATGATGAACATTTAATTAATATTTTTCCTTGGCTTACAGAGGACACAGATGCCTCGCAGAAAGAAATAAAACAACTGAATTCTAAAACAATGTTTTAAATATTCACAAATAAGATTCTTCCCCCAAAATGTACATCTAACAGCATAAGGTAATAAAGACAATGAAGGAGAACAGGCACAAACCACCAGGAACAGGAAAATATTTGCAAAAACGTTTATAACTGAATTATTAAACACATACTATTTAAGAATATGTTTAACATATAGAGAAAATAAAGTTTGACAACATGTTAGTAGAAAGGGTGATGAAAGGGATTTTAAAAATAGCCAACATAACTATTAGAAATTAAACATATCACTAGAATTTTAAAATGGAAGGATTTAAATAGTAAAAGTGACAGAAATCAAAAGAACCTTAGGGAACTGGAAGACATATATAAAGAAATGTCATAGAATGCAGTCAAGAGCTGAAAAGATGAAACATGTCACAGAGGTATTAAGAAATATGGAAGCATAAGTGAGGACAGACATATAATTGGTGTTCCTGATGGAGAAGAGAAAGGGAGGAAGTTGAACCACAGTTTCAAGTAACATGATAAACATTGATTAATTTTAGATTCTGTTAAGTGAAAAGATTTTAATTATTTGTATGACACTAAGAGCCAATTAACCAATGGGCCAATTAACTTCCAAACTTGCAGAGGAAAAGCTACTGATAAATAGAAATACCTGATGATAATCATGAATGATATGAGAATACTTTTGTATTAGCCATATTCTAAGTATATACATTAACTAATTTGAGACCCTACCCCCAAATCCAAAAAAATAAAAGCAAGAAAACAAAATCCAAGAAATGCTAAAAATGAAAATAGGAAAGAGAGAATAAGAATCAAAGAATAAACAAAGAATAACCATGGAAAATATAAATCAAAACATGGTAAATAGAAATCCAAGTATAGCTAGAGTTAGAAAAAAATCTAAATATACCAGTGGTTCAACTAAAAAAAATATAAATATTGTCAGGCTATACTAAACAGAAACAGAACAAACCATAGTCTAACACTGTGTACCTTATGAGATTAATTGAAAATTGGAAGATATAGAAATGATTTTAAAATGGAAAATATACACTTGTAAAATTCTTAGTAAACGTAGCTTGTAGAAATCTATCATTAGGTAATATAGATTTTTGAGGAAAAGGTATTATAAAAATAAACAAAAACTTTACAATAGTTCCAAGTTGAATTCATCATTAAAATGTATCAATTTAGGGGTGCCTGGGTGGCTCAGTCTGTTATGTGTCCGATGTCAGCTCAGGTCCTGATCTCATGGTTTGTGGGTTCAAGCTCCACATTGGGTTCTTTGCTGTCAGCTTGGCAAAGCCTGCTTGGCATTTTCTGTGATTCACTCTTTCTGCCCCTCCCCTACTTGTGCACATGCTCTCTCTTTTCTCAAATAAACATTAAAAAAAGATTAATCAAAAAATAGTAAAAATTTAAAAAGGATTTATTAATTTCACTTTAAGCACCTAACAAAACTACAAATGAAAAATTGAAAAGTGAAATAAAAAAGACTAATATATAGAAAACTTTTATCATGATTCTCAATAAATGTTGAATATTGAAGTTCAGGAATATTGAAGTTCACTGATCATAGAAAATTTGATAAACATTACCAAAAATCTTGATTTAATATCTGTAAAATATTGCATAGAATTACTAAAGATTACATATCTTTGTAAACTCATAGAGGATGCTTACAAAATTTGACCATCCAGTGGATCATAAAGGAAGTCTCAATGATTTCTGTATTTGAAATCATACAGCTTATATTAAGATAGAAATCAATAACAGAAAGATTACAATAACCAAAAAAACTATATGTTTGGAAATAAAAACACACTTTTAAGTTATCCGTATTTTGAAGAAGAAATTATGACAGGAATAACATATTTTGAATTAATAATTATAATTAGGTGCTATTTGGAATTAAATATTAATGGCAGTATTATATATATGAACTCATAGATACAGCTAATATGTATTAGAAAGGACAATTTTAAATCTTCGAAACTAAGGTTAGACTCCTATAATAGCATATGTCAAATACGCTCTCCCAGAGCTGTCTATATTTTCAGTAATCTCTAAAAACGTAAAAGTAGTTCCTGGGAATTCATCAATGTAGCTTGTAACACTTTAGCAATAACAATATGATTTATTGACTATTATTATATCCCATTCACCAAGAGTGATGGAGACCACTGTTATTCTACTTTATAGTCCATCCTTCCTCTGCCCCCAACATTTTTTTTTTTGAAGCACAGAATTGGCAAATATAGAGACTATTTTCTCACCCTCAAGTACCGTGTGTTGTGACCATGTGCATAAGCTCAGGACAAGGAATTGTGCAAGTTCAGGGTGTTAGCTGCAGGAAAATCTCTTAAGAAACGACTTATTTGTGCTCTGTACTTTTCAGAGTATGTGGCTTTAACTGCTGGAGCTGCTAACTTGACCCGTGACCGCGAAAACTGTGTTAGGGATAGCAGAGCGGTGAGGTGGAAAAGGTCTATACCCCTCGAAACCCATTACTGGCCTGACTGCTTCGACCTGCACTTCACGGAAGAGAGAAACAAATTTTGATCACAATTTTGCCGCTGATACTGGTTTGCTGTTAATATCGTCAAACCCAATGGATATATTATGCTCTACATTTTACATGCCACTTTACTTAATCTGTGTACAATCTCATACGGGAGAAACTATTATGCTTCTAAGTTTGAAAACTGAGATTTCAGGGTTGTCTATATTCTTAGTAAAGAGTTTTGAACTGAGGATTGTCAGGCTCCAATGGTGCATTTTTACTCACTGATTCTTTCCTTGATTCCTTCCTTCCTTCCTTCCTTCCACCCTTCCTTCTTTTTAAATTTCCAAACATTTGTATTTTTTTATTTTGGTTTAATATAGATATTTAATATATATTTAATATATGTATATATAATGTACATATATTTTTAATTTAAATCCAAGCTAGTTAATGTGCAGTGCAATGTTGGTTTCAAAGTAGAATGAAGAGATTCATCTCTTACATATAACATCCAGGGCTCATCCCAACAAGTGCCCTCCTCAACGCCCATCACCCTTTTAGCCCATCCCCCACCCAATAGCCCACCAGCAACCCAGCAACCCTCTGTTTTTTCTGTGGATTTAAGAGTCTCTTAAGGTTTGCCTCCTCCTCTGTTTTTATCTTATGTTTGCTCCCCTTCCCTTATGTTCACCTATTTTGTTTCCTTTTCTTTTCTTTTCTTTTTTTTTTTTTTGAAAGAGACAGAGCATGAGCATGGGAAGAGCAGAGAGAAGGGGAAGACAGAATCCAAAGCAGGCTCCAGACTTTGAAGTTTCAGCACAGAGCTCGATGTGGGGCTTGAACCCACAAACCATGAGATCATGACCTGAGCTGAAGTCAGAATCTTTAACCGACGGAGCCACCCAGGCACCCCAATCTGTTTTGTTTCTTAAATTCCACATGTCACTCACTGATCTCTACTATTTCATATTATAATGCCTTCTGAGGACACTGCCAATGCCTGAATCATTGATCTGCTCTTTGTATATTTCCTAACAAATAATGGACATTGAATAGACACTTATTACACAAGTCATCTAACACTGTGGGTTGATAGGTCTTAGATAAAGTGGGAGGAGTAATTGTAAGGAAAGAAAGCACAGTTGACCCATGAACAAATATAGCATCACAGGCACTGAGCCCCAATGCAGTTAAAACTCACGTGGAACTTTGACTCCCTAAAAACTTAACTACTAATATTCTACTGTTGAGTGGAAGCCTTACCAATAACATGAACAATTAACACATATTTCACTGTATGGTATGTGTAATGTATATTGTATTCTTACAATAAAGTAAGCAAGAGAAAATAAAATGCTATTAAGAAAACTCACAGAAAAAATACATTTATAGTACTACACTGTATTTCTTAAAAAACATGCATGCATATAAGTGGATCTACATAGTTCAAACCCATGTTGTTGAAGGGTCCACTGGATTTTTTAAAAAAGCAGATAGAGCTGCTTCTCATGATAAAAATGGTCCCTAAATGTTTGTAGTGAATTCATATGTGTGCAAAATTGTCTCAAAATTATGAGGATAATTTTTGGATAAAAAGTAGAATCAAGTAATGAAGACACAAAGTGAAAGCTATCCTGAGAAATAAATGAAAACTGCTAATTTCTTGTTGTACCTGTAGCATACTTGTTCTTTTAGGAAAATTTTGATTCTCGGCTTATTTTCACCTTCTGAAATATCAAATTAGATATTTTTTAGTATTCTATTGTAAACTAAAAGTTTAAAAAGAAGCTTCCAGATAGACATGATTTTACAGCCTCTATCTTTAGTAAAAGAAGGAAATATTAAGGGGGAAAAGTCATTAGCTAATACTATGTGAATGTGAGAGAAAAAACAATAGCAAAACTGTTAATCTCAATAAAGCTGGAGAATACGGAAAACAGAACAGAACATGGTTCCCGCCTTTGAAGAGGAGAGCAAGTTACAGCTTTTTCTTGGAAGATACTGACCATGTCTGGTCCCATACACTGTGCAAAACCCCTGCATGCTAAGGCTTGTAGATACTAGGGAGAGTGCAGATTAGAAAACAGAGACAAAGAAAAGGAGAAAGAAGACCAAGGAAAAGAAAAAATGAAAAGAAAAAAAGACAAGAAAAAGGGACAGAGAACAATAAAATGTTTTAAAATAAAAATATGACAAAGTTTTACCTGGAAAAATGAATATCTTAAAGATGCAATCTCTGATATGTCACAGAGATAGAACTCAATTAAATTTCTCATTAACTGAGCTTTCAGATTTAAAGGGTCCAAAGAGCAGATGACCAAAGAAAAACATTGTCACATGAAGAAATCATGAAATTTCAGAACACTTAAGATAAAATTAAGAACTTATAAGTTTGCAAAGGGTGGGTAGGTGGGCAGTTCATATAAATGAATGGGAAATGGAATGGCATCGGAATTCTGGCCAGCATAATCTGATTTTAGAAAATAGTGGAGTCAAGATGTAATTCTGTAGGGTCAAGTATTCTCAATCTAGAATCTGATACCTATCCATACTGCTATTTAAATGTGAAGACAGAGTAGAAATACTCTCAAATACCCTAGGGCTAAGATACACATAACTCTGATGACACTACAGGCTATGCTTCAGAACAAATAAAACCACAAGAAAGAGAAAATCCAACGGAGAAACCTGTCTGCAGATGACATAGGAGATAGTCTAGACTGTAGCAGTTGGTCTCCAAGAAGAGATGGGGAAGTTTGTGGTATGAAAAAAATACATACTCAGAGTAGTCTGAAGTGAGAGTAGGCCTAAAATGAATAGTGGTAAGTATATTAAAAAATGAAGCCAACCAAAAACAATACTAAAAACTTAATAGGGGCGCCTGGGTGGCTCAGTGGGATAAGCGTCCAGCTTTGGCTCAGGTCATGATCTCACAGTTCGTGGGTTTGAGCCCCATGTGGGGTTCTGTGCTGACAGACAGCTCCTAACCTGGAGCTGCTTCTGATTCTGTGTCTCCCTCTCTCTCTGCCCCTCCCCTATTCGCATTATGTAGCTCTATCAAAAATAAACATTAAAAAAACTTAATAACTTCTAAGAAAAAAATAAAAAGGTGGTCTGTAAAAAAAAATCAATACTTATAGGCCATATTAACAATGACCCTTGATTTAATAAAAAATATGATTTAACAGTATTGAGCCATGTGAAGAAGCATTAAAAAAAAGACATGTTCTCAAAAAGAAGTTAATAATTGATGTTTAAATTGATGACTGGTGTTATGGTGTTATATGCATATAAGTCAGAAATATGGAGTTACCAAGCCTTCAATACACAAACTATTTAATTACGTTTTTAAGAATTTATATCTTACTGTGTTACACCTCAGAATAGCAAATTGTTTTGCAAAAAGGACTCTATTTGGACTCATTTTTCCATTTATATGAGAGCCAACACATTTTCTTTTTCCTCTGGAACCACCACTTGGTGATACAGCTGACTTTCACAGAAAATCATTCCATTAAATTTTTCATCTGGTCAATTTTTTGTTCATAATGATGGAACATATGGTCCTAAGCCAGATGCACTAGTTCAGGCTTTGCCAAAATACTCCCCTCCATCATGTAGGTCCTAGTTATCAAGGACAGAAAAATGAACCCTTATGTATTACAGTCTAAAAACTGCATTCTGACCCATCTCTACTCTCAATCAGAGAAGGCGCTTTTAGGACGACAACAGGAAGAGAACAGATACCCACTGGGAAAACTAAGAAATAGCTCTTTTTCTTGCATGTTTGGCTAATGAAGGTAACTGTCATAAAGCTTAATCATAATTTAGATATGATGTGTAACAGAGTTAAGTAACCATTAATTTAGCAATATTTAAAAATGTATTTTGATAAGAATAAATTATGTATTTAAATATGCTTAACCAGAAAGCAGATTCTTCTAATATTATCATTTGGCATATTTCACCAGTACTTTTTGCTAATTTGAAAGGTCAGAATTTGAAGATGTGGATTTAAAACTGGTACTGCCATGAGTATTTCTTTCATGCTGATAGGATTTTTCAGTTTCTGTGATAAGTGGTGCTAGGAAGAATTAATAGATGTTGTATTCTTTTCCTATAGTTTTGCTGTAATTTCATTTAAAAGTGATGCAGTCACAAAAGAAAGGTATTTCTGTCACTGCCTCTTGTACATTTTTGTTGCCAAGTTTTAAGGAAAATTTTGCATTTGTATCTTACCTTGACTTTATTTTTATTCAAACAAGTATGATGTATTTTTTTTTCATCCTCAAGAGCATAAAAAACTCTTTTGGGGAATATTTCCCTATATATAGTAATGATGTCTCTACTTTATAAAAGTATGGCCACACAGCTTCATGGCTGTATTGAAATGGACAGGTGCATTGCTTGGTCTAGCAATAGGATGGGTCACGAAAGACAAAAATGAATTGCCAATTATTTTATTTTTCATTTAAATTGTTTTCTAACTGAAATGGTTTTTACCTTGTTTTAATGCATTTGTTTGGTTTTTCTCCTTGAAAGTGATGACCTATACTGTCAAAGAAATTAAATTATTAAAATCAGGCATATTTGAGAAATAGTAATATAGTTTAACTTATTAATGACCACCAGTAATTGATATATGGGGGGAAAAAGTTTTCCTAGATCCTCCTGAAGTTCCTGGTTGTGTCTAAACATGAAACTGACAAAGACTGATTGTACAGGATGAAAGCATATCAATTTTATTGGATTTTAGATCTATAGGAAAGCCTTCACAAGAGACTGATGGCTGTAAGAGGCCAGAGGAGGAAGGTTCTATCTCTTTCAGACAAGAAACAGTGTATCTGTGATGAGTTGATAGGGCAAGAACATTTGGCTTAACGAGAATAAATGGTGAAGAAGTAATGAGGAAAGGGAGACAGTTGGTTTAACAATGTTTGTTTGTACTTATTTCTCAGCACCCAATTCTCCATCTCTGGTGATAAAAATGTTTTCCTTCTACCTGGGGCAGAGAGGGTATCTTTCACTTGCAAGATTTATCTCTTACTTTCAGGGAAGAAGAGCGAGAGGGTGGATGGTCAGAATGACCTTGCTTCTGCCATTTTCGCAAATTCCTTAAGATTTTGAATATGCCAAGGAGTCATAATGGGGTACAGTGTCCTGAAGCCCAAGAAAGCAAATGTGAAAATGCGTATTTCAATACACATCATTTCCATAGAATGTAGAAAGATCTGTTTTGCCTATTTTATAGGTTTTATTAGGATTCTAGCTAGTAGTAAAAATAAGTTGTAAGAGGAAAAGGTAGAATGAGACCTTAGAAAATTAATGTCGGGAGCGGTAGTGTCCGAGTTGAGAGCTCTTAGCTTCAGGTTTTGCTACTGAAAACATGAAACGTGGCCTGTCTGAATTGAGATGGGCTCTAGGGATAAAATATATACCAGATTGCAGACTTCATATAGAAAAAAAAAAAGTAAATACCCCATTAATATGTTTGAAAAAAGTTGATTACACGTCAGGATGTTATTTTGGACACTTTGTGTTAGATAATATATATGATTAAAGTTTTTTACCTCTTTATTTTTCTTTTTTACTGTGGCTATTAGAAGATTCTAAATTTCATACATGGCTTGTATTATATTCCCAGTGGCCAACTCTTGTCTATTGAGATGTTATCAGACTCTGGAAGTATCTAGAATGTACGGGCAACAGATGGATTGCATATGGAGTTTGAAAGTATGAAGTCAACAATAACTATAATTTTTTTTTGTCGGAGTGACTTAGAGGGTGGAATTCAAATTTTTAAATCAAGATTGGCAGCGTAGAAGAAACAGGTGTGAAGAGAAAGATTATAAGTTAAGCTGTGGATGTGTGAGGGGCAAAATATCATGAATGGAAAATATGAAAAGATAAGACTATATTTCATGCTCATGTCTAGTTCTTTTAGAAGTTGTCAGAGAAGGGCAGCTTCAAAGTCCTTAATCTTCACTGGCTTGGGTACAAATAGAATCATGTTAACTCAAAATTTTTCTTGACGCCTGCTTTTATGACAGAAACTTCACATCCCCTAAAGTCCTCCCCAATTATGTTTGGCTGGATATGCTTCTCTGTAAAGATGATATATTATTCCATGAAGTAAAAGTGCTACTCTGCTGCTCTGAGCCCAAGATGGCACTTCATGGGGTACCAGGGTGGCTCAGTAAGTTTAAGCATCCTACTTTGGCTCAGGTTATGATCTTGCGTTTTGAGTTTGAGCCCCACCTCGGGCTCTGTACTAACAGCTAAGAGCCTGGAGCCTGCTTCAGATTCCGTGGCTCCTTCTCTCTCTGTTCCTCCCCTACTCTCACTCTGTCTCTCTCTCTCTCTCTCAAAAATAAAGATTACAAAACATTTAAAAAGAAGATGGCACTTCATGCCTAGGCTGTCATGTTCTGTAGAACAATGAGACCATAGCGGAGCATTAAGTGTCATAAGTTCGTAACAGCTCATATAAAAAACAAAAAATGTTCTGTAAGACCACTCAAAATCTCTTCACTGGCATTCAAAATTAGTGTAGTAGGACAGGTCTAGTAACATTAGTAACAGGTCTATCACCATACTGATATGTGCCATATTCGTGCTCTCAAGATTCTCTAAGCAGAATTATACCCGTTCTCCAACCCCTCCCCACGCCGTGTATATCAGCACAAGGGAAGCACACACGATGTAAGTGACCAGCCACACAGCCAGATTCTAAATGCTAATATAAAGCTCAACTAAAACACTTGGTTATAAGTGGTTGAAGGAATTTTTTCCTACTCCCTGATCCTTAGCAGTAGGAAGATTTATCTTTAATGGAGGTCTTCTCTCCGCAGTTCTGTACCCCTACTGCACCGAAGCTGAACTGTACAGAATAGAGAGCTGAGTTTGCAGAGGCTGAGAAGTGGGGAAGCTATTTCAAATGTCTCAGATGACCAACCCAAGAAACTCTTACGTAGACTCTTTCCTAGAGATAAACAGATAACTCTCCATTTGGTTTTTAATATGTTAAGTTCTACTTTTGTTAACCAAAGTAAAAAAAAAAAATATTTGTGTCTATCACAAATGGTTTAGAATGCATTGGGACCAAATACATAAGCTATATTTCAATGCGTGTGTGTTAGACTTTAAATATAGCAAAATGTGTTATAATTGAAGCTCTGATTTTGCTTCCTTGTCAACTCTGATTTAACAGTAAACGAGCCGGCCAACTTGCAGTTAGCCTGGAAATTAACTTACCTTGCAGCTATTTTTCAGTGAGAGAAATTAGAATGCAAATAGCAGGCTAAATATTTGGTACATCAGAAGCAATATTGTTTAAAATTCTTACTCTTCAGTTTTCATGATATTGTGACTTATTTAAAATGTAATTTAAGGAAAATTGGCAACAACATTTTAATTTTTTCAGTTCACTAATTTTATATTAATATCATAACAAAACCCACGGATTTCTGA
The DNA here is from genome assembly GCF_006229205.1 of Suricata suricatta. Lineage (NCBI taxonomy): Eukaryota > Metazoa > Chordata > Mammalia > Carnivora > Herpestidae > Suricata > Suricata suricatta. The sequence continues at coordinate 18,003,473 of NC_043700.1, forward strand.
GGTGATTATTTGCTCATTAAAATACTTCAAGAGTTGTTAATTTATAATTTTTAGTTTTCTTACTAACCTTTCTAAATTCATAAATTTATAATAAAAAGTTTTGAGAATCATCATCTGTCTTTATTTTTATGTAGTTTAAATTTCTCATATTTAACAAAATCAACAATTGCTAGTTAAAAATACTTCAGTCTGTTTTGTAAAAAAAAAAAAAATCCTAAATGTGTGAAATCAGTTAAGACAGCATCATGCTAAATGAATACAACAAATTAACAATTTCATTTTTTTTCAATGAAGACTATGTTAATATGTAATTTTATCAATAGAGACTTTTTGTCACAATCTAAACTTTATGATAAAAATGTATTACCTTTGTTTACATATGATGTTAAGATTTGGCAGTTTGCTTTTTTTTAATTTTTTAAATTTAAATCTGAGTCAGCCATTCTGACAGGGAAGGTGATATTTGATTGTAGTTTTGATTTATATTTCCCTGATGATGAAAGATGTTGAGCATTTTTTCTTCTGTCTGTTAGCCATCTAGATGCCTCTTTGGAAAAGTGTCTATTCATTTATTTTGCCCATTTCTTCATCAGATTTTTTTGGGGAGGTGCTGAGTTTGAGAAGTTTTTTATAGATTTTGGATGCTAACTCTTTATCTGATATGTCATTGGCAAATATCTTCTCCTATTCTGTCAGCTGCCTTTTAGTTTAGCTGATTGTTTCCTTCGCTCTGTGGGATAACCTTGATGAGATCCCAATAGTTCATTTTTGTTTTTGTTTCCCTTGCCTCTGGAGACATGTTAAGACGTTGCTGCAGCCAAAATCAAGGAGGTTGTGGTCAGTTTTCTCCTCTAAGACTTTGATGGTTTCTTGTCTTACATTTAGGTCTTATATCCATTTTTAGTTTATTTGTGTGTACGGTGTAAGAAAGTGGACCAATTCCTTTCTTCTTCATGTTGCTGTCCACTTTTTCCAGCACCATTTTTTAAGGGACTACCTTTTTCCATTGGATATTCTTCCTACTTTGTCAAAGATTAGTTAGCCATACCTTTGTGGGTCTATTTCTGGGTTCTCTATTCTGTTCCATTGATCGGTGAGTCATTTTGTGCAAATATCATACTGTCTTGATGATTTTAGTTTTGTAATATATCTGAAGTATGGAATTGTGATGCCTCAAGCTTTGGTTTTCTTTTTTAACATTACTTTGGCTATTCGGGGTCTTTTCTAGTTCCATAAAAATTTTAGGGTTATTTGATCTAGATCAGTGAAGAACTCTAATGTTATTTTGATAGGGACTGCATTGAATATGTAAATTGCTTTGGGTAGTATCAACATTTTAACAATATTTGTTCTTTTAACTGATGTGTGTCTTCAATTTTTTTTTGTGTGTCTTCTTCAATTTCTTTCATAAGCTTTCTGTAATTTTTGATGTATAGATTTTTGACCTCCGTGGTAAGGACTATTCCTAGATATTTTATGGGTTTTGGTGCAATCACAAATGGGATTGATTCCTTGATTTCTCTTTCTGCTGCTTCATTATTGGTGTATAAAAATGCAACTGAGGGGCGCCTGGGTGGCTCCGTCGGTTAAGGCTCTGACTTCGGCTCAGGTCAGATCTCACGTTTGTGGGTTCGAGCCCCACATCAGGCTCTGTGCTGACAGCTAGCTCACAGCCTAGAGCCTGCTTCAGATTCTGTGTCTCCTTCTCTCTCTGACTCTCCCCCTCTCATGCTCTCTCTCTGTATCAAAAATAAATAAAACATTAAAAAAAAAAGAAATGCAACTGATTTCTGTGCATTGATGTTGTATCCTGCAACTGCCGAGTTCATATACCAATTATAGAAGCTTTTTGGTGGAGTCCTTTAGGTTTTCCACATAGAGTATCCTGTCATCTGTGAAGAGTGAAAGTCTGACTTCCTCCTTGCTGATTTGGATATGTTTTATTTTTTTATATTATCTGATTCCTGAGGCTACGACTTCCATCAGTCCACCACTGATTAACAGTGGTGAGGGTGGACATGCTTGTTGTGTTTCTGACCTTAGGGGGAAAGTTCTCAGTTTTTATTCATTGAGGATGATATTAGTGGTGGGCCTTCTGTTTATAGTTTTTATGATCTTGAGGTATGATCCTTCTACCCTAATTTCTTGAGGATTTTTATCAAGAAAGGATGCTATATTTTTTCAAATGCTTTCTCTGCATCTATTGAGAGGATCATGTGGTATTTACCCTTTCTTTTTTCAATGTGATGCATCACATTTATTGATTGTGGATATTGAACCTGCCCTGCAGCCCAGGAATAAATCCCACTAGATCATAGTAAATGATTCTTTTAATGTATTATTGGATTTGCTTTGCTAATATCTTGTTGAGAATTTTTGCATTCATTTTCATCAGGGAAATTGGTCTGTAGTCGTTTTTAGCGTGGTCTTTGTCTAAGTTTTGGAATCAAGGAACTGCTGGCCTCATAGAATGAGTTTGGAAGTCTTCCTTCCATTTCTATTTTTCTGTCACAGCTTTGAAAGAAGAGGTATTAACTTTTCTTGAAATGTTTGGTAGAATTGGGACACCTGGGTGGCTCAGTCAGTTAAACATCCGACTTTGGCTCAAGTCATGATCTCATGGTTTGTGGGTTTGAGTCCCGTGTCAGGCTCTGGGCTGACAGCTCGGAGGCTGGAGCCTGCTCCAGATTCTGTGTCTCCCTCTTTATGTTCCTCCTACCATGCACACTCTGCCCCTCTTTTTCTAAAAAAATAAAAGTTAAAAAATAAATAAATTTTTGATAGAATTCCTTTGGAAAGCCATCCGGTCCTAGACTCTTGCGTGTTGGGGGACTTTTTTATATCTGATTCAATTTCTTTACTGTTATGGGTCTGTTCAAATTTTCTACTTTTTTCCTGTTTCAGTTTTGGTGCTTGTATGTTTTTAGGAATTTGTCTGTTTCTTCAAGATTGCCCAATTTGTTGTCATGTAATTGCTCATAGTATTCTCTTACTATTGTTCGTAAATCTGGGGTGTTGGTTGTGTTCTCTTCTGTGATTTTTTTTACTTGAGACCTTCTGTTTATCTTTTTGATCAATCTGGCTAGAAGTTTATCAATTTTGTGAATTCTTTTGAAGAATAGCTCCTGGTTTTATTGATTTTTTTTTTAATTTTGATATCATTGATTTCTGCTTTAATCTTTATTATTTCACATCTTCTGATGGTTTGGAGCTTTATTTGCTGCCAGAAAGGTATAAGGTTAAGTTGTTATCTGATACCTTTCTTCCTTCTCAAGGAAGGCCTGGATTGATATATTCCCACAACAGGGTACACACAACACACATAGGAGGCATCTCTGAAGTGCCAGGTTCTGGTGACAGAGGACACTGCACTGCAGGACACTACAGAAGCCATTTTTCATAACATCACTACTTTCAAGAGCAGACGACATAGCTAACTTTCCCAAAACATGCAAAGGTATACTGTTAGACAAAATAAGGAAACAAAGGACTATGTCCCAAATACAAAAAGAAGAAAGAGGGGCGCCTGGGCGGCTCAGTCGGTTAAATGTCTAACTTCAGCTCACGTCATGATCTCACAATTCATGAGTTCAAGCCCTGTGTTGGGCTCTGTGCTGACCGCTTAGAGCCTGGAGCCTGCTTCAGATTCTGTGTCTCCCTCTCTCCCTGCCCCTCAGACCACCTGTGCTCTGCCTTGAAAAAATGAATAAACTTTAAGAAAGAAAGAAAGGAAGGAAGGAAAGACAGAAAGAAACAGGATCAAAGCAAGAAAGTTAAATGACACAGAAACAAGTAATATGCCTGATAGAGGATTCAAGGAAATGGTCATAAAGATACTCACTGGACTTCATAAAGAGTTGAGGCCCTCGGTGAGACCCTCAAGAAAGAGAAACATAAAAAATAAAAAAATCATCAGAGATAAAGAACAGATCCCAGAAGAAGAAAAGAGAGCAAGGAGGCAGAAAGAAAATTTATTGAAAGAAATCATAACTCAAAGTTTCCCAATCTGGGAAAGGGAACAGAAACCTAGATCCAGGAGGTACAAGTAACACCCAGTATCAACCCAAAGAGGTCCACACCAAGATATACAGTAATGAAAAAGGCAAAAAGTACTGGTAAAGAGAGAACTTTAAAAAAGAAAGGTATTATTTTTTGTGTATGGTGTAAAATTGTGGTCTAGTTTCATTGTTTTGCATGTTGCTGTCCAGCTGGGAGAACATTTGTTAAAGAGGCTGTCTTTTTTTCCATTGGATAGTCTTTCTTGCTTTGTCAAAGATTAGTTGGCCATACATTTGTGGGTCCAGTTCTGGGTTCTCTATTCTACTCCAGTGGGCTATGTGTCTGTGTTCGTGCCAATACCATACTGTCTTGATGATGACAGCTTTGTAGTAGAGGCGAAAGTCTGGGATTGTGCTGCCTCCCACTATGGTTTTCTTCTTCAATATTACTTTGGCTATTCAGGAACTTTTGTGGTTCCATACAAATTTTAGGATTATTTGTTCTAGCTTTGAGAAGAATGCTGGTCTAATTTTGATTGAGATTGCACTGAATGTATAGACTGTTTTGGGTAGTATTGACATTTTAACAATATTTATTCTTCCAATCCATGAGCACAGAATGTTTCCATTTCTTTGTATCTTCTTCAAATTCCTTCATAAGCTTTCTATGGTTTTCAGCATACAGATCTTTTACATAAAAACCCTAGAGGAAAAAGCAGGCAAAAACCTCTTTGACCTCAGCCACAGCAATTTCTTACTCAACACATCTCCAAAGGCAAGGAAATTAAAAGCAAAAATGAACTATTGGGACCTCATCAAGATAAAAAGCTTCTGCTCTGCAAAGGAAACAATAAAACTAAAAGACAACTGATGGAATGGGGAAAGATAGTTGCAAATGATATATTAGCTAAAGGGCTAGTATCTAAAATCTATAAAGAACTTACCAAACCATACCTGAAAAACAAACAATCCAATGAAGAAATGGGCAGAAGACATGATTAGACACTTTTCCAAAGAAGACAGCCAGGTGGCCAACAGACACATGAAACGATGTTCAACATCACTCGTCATCAGGGAAATACAAATCAAAACCACACTGAGATACCACCTCACACCAGTCAGAATGGCTAAAATGAACAAATCAAGAGACTATAGATGCTGGCGAGGGTGTGGAGAAACGGGGACCCTCCTACACTGTTGGTGGGAATGTAAACTGGTGCAGCCGCTCTGGAAAACAGTATGGGGTTTAAAAAAAAAAAAACTAACAACAGAACTCCCCTGTGATCCGGCAATAGCACTGCTAGGAATTTACCAAAGGGGTATAGGAGTGCTGATGCATAGAGACATGTGTACCCCAATGTTCATAGCAGCACTTTCAACAATAGCCAAACTAGGGAAAGAGCCTAAATGTCTATCACCTGATGAATGGATAAAGAAGATGTGGATTATATATACATGGAATACTACTTGGCAATGAGAAAGAATGAAATCCTGCCATTTGCAGCAACATGGATGGAACTAGAGGGTATTATTACACTAAGTGAAATAAGTCATAGAAAGACAGTTATCATGTTATCACTCATATATGGATCTTGAGAAACTTAACAGAAAACCATGGGGGGAAATAAAGGTTACAAACAGAGAGGGAGGGAGGCGAACCATAAGAGACTCTTAAATACAGAGAACAAGCTGAGGGTGGATGGGGGGTGGGGGAGAGGAGAAAATGGGTGATGGGTATTGAGGAGGGCACTTGTTGGGATGAGGACTGGGTATTGTATGTTGGCAATTTGACAATAAATTATATTTTTTTAAAAAAACAGCAAGAGAAAAGAAAATAGTTGCATAACAAAGTAAGCCCCATCGTGGTATCAGCTAATTTTTCAGCAGAGACTTTGAAGCCAGAAAGCAGTGGTATGATATAGTCAAAGTGCTGAAAGGAAAAATATTGGTGGCCCAGAATATTCTATCCAGCAGGGCTATAGATAAAGAGTTTCCTAACAAATATAAATAAAGGAATTTATTACCACTAAACCAACATTACAAAAACATTAAAGATGATTCATTGAGTGGAAAGGAAAAACCATAACTAGGAATAAGAAAAGCAAGAAGTATAAAAGCAATAAAATCAATATATATATATAAATCAGTCAAGTGATTCGCAAATATGGTGAATTATAACACCATATGCCTAAAACATGGAGAAGAGGGGAGTAAAAATATAGTGCTTTTAGAATGGGTACAAAGTTAAGCAATTGTCAACACAGGCTGCTATATGCATAAGATGGAAACCTAATGGTAACCACAAATCAGAATCTCGTAATAGATATGCAAAAAACACAGATAAAAAAACAAGTGTATCATTATTAAATGAAATCAGAAAATGGTGAGAGCAGTGAACAAGAGAATAAAGGAACAGAGGAGAACTAAAAAAAATACAAAAACAACAGTAAAACAAGTTAACAAAATGGCAATAAGTACATAGCTATCATTAATTATTTTGAATGTAAATGAATTAAACTCTCCAAACAAAAGACATTGGGTGACTCAACGGATAATAAAGCAAAACCCATCTATATGCTGCCTACAAGAAATGGGCTAAAGACATGACAGACATTTGTCCAAAGAAAACATCCAGATGGCCAACCAAAACATGAAATGATGCTCAACATCACTCATCAGCAGGGAAATACAAAGCAAAACCACAATGAGATACCACCTTACGCCCATCAGAATGGCTAACATTAACAACTCAGCAACAACAGATGTTGGTAAGGATGTGGAGAGAAAGGATCTCTTTTGCACTGCTGGTGGGATTGCAAACTGGTGCAGCCACTCTGGAAAACAGTATGGAGGTTCTTCAAACAATTAAAAATAGAACTAACCTATGATCCAGCAATTGCACTACTAGGTATTTATCCAAGGGATACATGTGTGCTGTTTCAAAGGGACACATAAACATGCAATGTTTATAGCAGCACTCTCAACAATAGTCAAAGTATGGAAAGAGCCCAAATGTCCACCAATGGTTGAATGGATAAAGAAGATGTGTATACACACACACACACACACACACACACACACACACGGTTAAATGGATAAAGAAGATGTGTATATATACACACACACACACACACACACACACACAATGAGGTATTGCTCAGCAATCAAAAAGAATAAAATCTTAGCATTTGCAACTACATGGATGGAACTAGAGAGTATTAGGCTAAGCTAAATTAGAGAAAGACACATATCATATGACTTCATTCGTATGAGGACTTTAAGATACACAACAAATGAATATAAGGGCAGGGAAGCAAAAATAAAGTAAAAAGCAGGGAGGAGGACAACATAAGAGACTCTTAAATATGGGAAATAAACAGAGGGTTGCTGGAGGGGTTGTGGTGGGGGATGGGCTAAATGGGTGAGGGGCAGTAAGGAATCTACTCCTGAAATCACTGTTGCACTATACGCTAACTAACTTGCATGTAAATTTAAAATGTGAATAAAATAAAATAAATAAAAGTTTCAAAATAAAAATAAGTAATTTAAAAGTAAAATTAAAAATATATAAAATAAAATGGGCAGAAAAACAAAGCGACTCATTTCAGATTTCACAGCACATATGGGTTGAAATTGAAGCAATGGGATTGCTGAATTGGTTAAACCTCCCTCTCTGGATTTTGATCTCTTAGTGTGTGAGATGGAAACACGTGCTGTCACCACAGAGCCTGCTTGGGATTCTCTCTCCCTCTCTCTCTGCTCCTCTTCTCCTGGTGTTCTCTCTTTTTCTCTCTTAAAATAAGAAATAACATTAAAAAAATAAATGAAAGTGAAAGGTTGGAAAAGTCTTTAATATGCAAATGGAGTGAAGGAAAGCAAGGTAGCAGTAATTATATCAGACAAAATAGACTTGAAAACAAAGACTTCTTTAGAACAAAGAAGGACACTGTAATCATAAAGAAACTATCCAACAAGAAGTTATAACCATTGTAAATATTGATTCACCCAACATGAGAGCACGCAAACACAAGTAACTGGCACTAATAACATTGTAGCGGACTTTAACACCCCATTTATAACAATGGATAAGTCATCCAAAAAGAAAATCAACCACAAAGGTGGCTTTGAATGACATACTGGATCAGATGGGTCTAACAGACATACTATTTCATCCTAAAATAGCAGAATACAGTATTTAGAAATGCCCATGGGAGGGTGCCTAGGTAGCTCAGTCAGTTAACCGTGAGACTTTGGCTCAGGTCATGATCCCACAGTTTGGGAGTTTGACTCCCCAGATCAGCCCACCAAGCTCTCTGCTGTCAGCACAGAGTCCCTTTCTCTCTCTCTCTCCCTCTCTTTCTCTCTCTCTTGCACTCCCCCTCTCAAAAATAAATAAACCTTAAAAAAAATCCACAAGGAACATTCTCCAGAATAGACCGCATATTAGACCACAAAACAAGTCTCAACAAATTCAAAGCATTTGAAGTCCTATCATTCATCTGTTACAAAAATAATGCTATGAAACTAAAAATGAACCACAAGAAAAAACCTGCAAATAACACAAAAACATGAAGGTTAAGAAACATGCTACTAAATAATGAAAAGGTAAACCTAGATATCAAAGAGATAATTTTTTAAAAATGCATGGAAACAAATGAAAATGAAAACATCATGGGCCAGAATATTTGGAAGCCAACAAAAGCTGCTCCAAGAGAGAAGTGAATGGCAGCATAAGCCTACCTCAAGAATCAAGAAAATCTCAACTAAAGGACCTAACATTATACCTAAAGGAAGTAGAAAAAGGATAAACAAAACTCTAAATCAGTAGAATGAAGGACATAATAAAGACTAAAGCAGAAAAAATAACGTAACATAAAAAACTGAAACAACAACAGAACAGACTAATAAAACCAGGAGCTGGTTCTTTGAAAAGATCAACAAACTTGAGAAATCTTTTGAGAGACTCATTTAAAAAAAAAAAAAAAGCAAAGGGGTGTGGGAAGAAAGGGCTTAAACTCAGAAATCAAAGAGGATAAATAACCAAAATTTAGAAATGCAAAGGATGATAAAAGAACATTATGAAAAAGTATATGCCATCAAATTGGACAACCTAGAAAAAAAATGGAAGGGCATCTGGGTGGCTCAGTTAAGCATCTGACTTTGGCTCAGGTCATGATCTCACAGTTCGTGGGTTCAAGCCCCACGTTGGGCTCTGTGCTGACAGCTCAGAGCCTGGAGCCTACTTCAGATTCTGTGTCTCCCTCTCTCTGTCACTCCCCTGAGCTCTCTGTCTCTCAAAAAATACATAAATGTTTAAAATTTTTTTTTTAAAAATGGAAAAATTCTTAAAAACACATGACTTCCAAAACCAAGTCAGGAACAAACAGAAAATTTGAACAGATTACCAGTAATAAAACTATATCAGTAACCAAAACATCCCAACAAATAAAAGCCCAGGACCAGATGGCTTCACAGGTGAATTCAACCAAATACCTAAAGAATACTTAATACCTATCTTTCTCAAATTAGTCCAAAAAATAAAAGGAAATAAAACTTCCAACTTAATTCTGTGAGGCCAGTGTTACCCTGATACCGAAAACAGATAATGACATAACAAGAAAAGAGGACTAGAGGCCACTATCTCTGATGAACACGATGCAAAAATTCTTGATGAAACACTAGCAAACCAAATCCAGCAGTACATTAAAAAAAAAAAATCATTCACCATGATCAAGTGGGATTTATTCCTAGGTTGCCAAAGTGGTTCAATATTCACAAATCAATCAACATGATACATCACATTAACAGGAGAAGGGATAAAAGCCATTTGATCATTTTAATAGATACAGAAAACATTTAACAAGATACAATAACCATTCACGATAAAAACCCTCAACAAATAACGTACAGAGGAAACATTCCACAACATAATAAAAGCCATATATGAACAACCTATGGCTAACATCATACTCAATGGTGAAAATCGGACAGTTTTTACCCCAAAATGAGGAACAAGAAAGGGATGTCCATTCTCACTGCTTTTATTCAACACTGTACTGGAAGGAAATAAAACTTCCATCATTTGCAGATGACATAACACTATACACAGAAAATCCTAAAGATTTCACCAAAAACTAATTCAGGAAGGATATAGTATACAAATCAATACAGAGATATCTGTCCCATTTCTACACACTAGTAACCAAGTAGCAGAAAGAGAAATGTAGAACATAATCCCATATTTACAATTGCACCAAAAAGAATAAAATATCTAAAAATAATCTTTTTTTTTTTTTTTTACATTTTTTGATGTTTTATTTATTTTTGAGAGAGAGAGTGTGTGAGCAAGGGAGGATCAGAGAAAGAGGGAGACACAGAATCTGAAGACAGGCTCCAGGCTTTGAGCTAGCTGTCAGCACAGAGCCCGACGTGGGGCTCGAACCCACAAACTGCGAGATCATGACCTGAGTCAAAGTCAGACACTTAACTGACTGAGCCACCCAGGTGCCCCTAAAAAATAATCTTAATTGAGGAAGTAAAAGACCTGTACTCTGAAAACTACAAAACAGTGATGAAAGAAATTAAAGATGAGATAAACAAATGAAAAGGTATTCCATCCCCATGGACAGGAAGAACAAATACTGTCAAGCCCATACTATGTAAAGATTTAATAAATGCAATAGCTTACAACTCAACTGAAAAGCCAAAGAACAAGCAAAGCACCCTCAATGAAATCAAAACAAGTATTACATATCACTGAACCATATGCACTTCACTAACAGAAGACATTCATGCAACCACATTATATTTTCATTACATGCAGTTCTGTAATTCCTTGGGTCTCAGGAAATTTCTAGAAGGTATTTTCCCTAGTAGTATGCACAGAAAACAAAATGTTTAGTAATGAGAAAGGAAATCTTGTAAAACAGAGCAATCAAATAGAGACATTCCAATGAATGCCAAAAGTAATATGTATTTAATATTTATAATTATCACTCATTGTATTAAAAATATGTCAGTCCTTGAAATGACTAATCTACTCAGACCATGCTGGTGGGCTCAGGTTCTCGTGCTCTTAGCCAAAAGGCAGAAAAGTGGGTTCATGAGACATTTCAGCTCAACCCAGCACCAATTTACTTAGCTGTAAGAAAGCACCAATTTACTTAGCTGTAAGAAAGAATACAAGACTCGAAACACAACATGAATGAAAATATCGTAGCAGAAGTGTTAGTATTGTTAGGCCTGACTTCTAAATATCTTAGTAATTTCATGTTAGGACAGGTTGGGAGAAGAGGCTACAAAGATGCGGACCAATGTAGTATGAAGTAGTGCTGAGCTCTGGGTATGTGCAAAGCTGCACTTTTTAATAGCTCTCGTTAATTGTTATTTGAAATATAATTGCAGCAATTAGGCGTACAGGTGATCTTGTTTCGATTCTCATTTACCTTGCATTTGGTGCTAATTTTTGAGTTAGTGTTATGGGAGGGATTTGACAAAAGACAAAATCCTTAGGCATCTGAGCTAGAGCAGAGATCAAATACTCCACGTTAGCCCTCTCCTCGAGGCCTGGTCTGTGTTGTAGAATTGCAGTAGAAAATGAGTCTGCCTTGGCGCTGAGTTTCAAAACAGGGCTGGAGATGACAGTGTAGCAGGACTTGTCTCAGCCGCTGAAACCTAGCCCTACTAGTCACGTTGAAATCCCTTCATTTCAAATTTTGGTCATTGGATCAGGGAGGAGCCTCTGCTGTTTTCTCCTTTACAAGACCTCAGGTCCCCTCCTGGCCTCTGAGCTCTCTGGTCCACATCTGCTCTCTCAAAAGTACCAAGGAAATCATTCTTCCATTTCTCCATATTGTGCGACAGTGCAGAGAGGGCCCTGAGGAGCAGACATAGGCCCATCTGCCTGGACACATTATTCTTTCTGCACTCGAACACTGCTGGTGAACGGAAGAAACTGGATCACCTCATGCTTTCTGAGGAGAAGTGACACATTTCTCACCTCCTTTGGGATTTGTAAACCTACATGTGAGTTACAGACATATCAGACTATCATCTTTTTCTACTTCTTCTCTAATTTCTGTCTTTATCAGTTGAATATTAATATATATCTTTCATAAATGAATGGAATTTTCATACAGTTCTGAAAATATTAACTTTATTTTGAATAGCTTTTTTTTTTTTAAGTTTATTTTGAAGGGCACCTGGATGGCTCAGTCAAGTGTCCGACTTCAGCAGAGGTCATGATTTCATGGTTCATGAATGTAAGCTCTGTGTTGGGTTCTGTGTTGACAGCTCAGAGCCTGGAGCTTGCCTCACATTCTCTGTCTCCCTCTCTCTCTCTCTCTGCCCCTCTCCTGTTCACTCTCTCTCTCTCTCTCTCTCTCTCTCTCAAAAATAAACATTAAATTTTTATGCAATTTCATTTATTTTTTATAAAGAGAGAGAAAGCAATGGGGGGAGGGACAAAGAGAGAGGGAGAGAGAGAATCCCAAGCAGGCTCTGTGCTCTCAGTTCAGAGCCCAACGTTGGGCTCCATCTCACAAACCCATGAGATCATGACCTGAGCCGAAATAGAGATGGATGCTCAATGGACTGAGCCCCCCAGGCACCCCTAGAATAGCTTTTCCTGAAAAATTCTACCATAGCAATGTGTAGGATCAATTCAATCATTTCCCTACTGTTCGCCACTTATTTTTTCCTCCACTTTTTAACTCAATATTGGAGTTAACTTTTACATTTACACTTTTACACTTTCAAAAGTATATTCTGTACTTGTGCAGTAGATTGCTTGAGCTAGAATTAATTTGTCAAAGGGATCTGACTTTTAAAATGAGCTGAAGCCTGGACATTTTTATTATTTTTTAGAAAGTAGCATACAGCTATATACACCTAGGCGTATGCATTTATACACACAAAGTTAGAAATGTGATGGTATCATACATGGTAAATGAATTTAGTACTAATCCCCCCCTCCGTAATTTCCATCTCCCTATTACCTTTTTAGTAATAAAACTTTTGAGTTTACCTAGATAACTTATGACTATGAGCAACTGCCTAAACTTCCTACAAGCAAATGCCATTGTATTTTACCCAATGGTCATATTATTGTGGTTGATTTTTTGCCACTAAAAATATTCAATAAATATTCATATATGCTTAGCCGTTTCAAGATGAGGATTATTAGGCAAATATATGAATATAGCTATTTTCATTGTACTTGGTCTTATCAGTTAAAAAATATATAGCATTGAATGATACTGTCTTTTCCACACATCATCCCCAACAGAAAATATTTTAATTCTTCTTACATTTTCCACACTGGGAATAAAGTAATATTTCATTATTGCTTAGTTTGCATTTTCTAGTTCACAAATGAATTTAAATATATTTTTCTATGATTGTTGACATTTTCATTTCTGCTTTTATAAACCTAAAATTAGGTTAACCCTAAATGTATATTAACCCTTTTTCTATTGGATGACTATTTCAACAAGTACAGATCTTTATGTATACATATATATACATCTTATATAAATCCTTTGTCTTTCATTGTCTGTTCTGTTTTCCCCTAATAACGTCTACTTACTGTGCATATATGATGCATTTTAACAATTCAATTTTTAAAAAGTATTTATGAAATCTCTAATATTGTTTTTATATTTTCTTGATTTCTAGAATTAATTATCCACATGGACCACTCCTAAAATGTTGATGTGATTTCTTACATTATCCTGTAATAATGTATTTTACTTTTTTATGTTTAAAATGTTCATATATTGGAATTTAATTTTCCTATATAGTATAATATGAAAACACATTGAAAAATTTTGTTTAATGTTTATTTATTTTTGAGAGAAAGAGAGACAGAGCATGAGTGGGGAGGAGCTTAGAGAGAGGGAGACACAAATCAAAACCAGGCTCCATGCTCTGAGCTGTCAGCACAGAGCCCAAGGCGAGGCTCAGACTCACAAGCCAGGAGATCATGACCTGAGCCAAAGTCAGACGCTTAATCAACTGAGGCACCCAGGCGCCCCCATGAATATCCATTTTTAATTCCTTCTAAATATTTCAGGTTTTCCATCACATCTTACTAACTTTTTTCCCTAATTTATTGAACTGCAACCTTTTTACTCATATGATTCCCAGATAGAGTATGATCTTTGATTTCCCTATTCCTTTTTACTTATATATTTAAATTTCTATACTTAATATTGCAGTAACTTTTAAACTGTACCAGTATCATGCAATATACTATTAACTTCCAAAATTGTCACCCCAATAAACACCACAAACAACGGACAGAGTATTTTTTTTCTGACTAAATAACATCAGATGCTAAAATAAATTGTTTCTATAAAGTTCTGGATAAAACTGAACAATAACAACAATAGCAAACATTTTAAGTCATAGTTTTTCCTTGCAAAAAAAAAAAAAAAGTGAAGTATCTATGGAATGAATACAAATGGGCATGAATTACAAAGAATTTGACTAAACACAATGTCAGCTGGAGGTAGTTTGTTGGAAATCAGACCTGGAAATATTCCCTAATAGCTATAAACTTTGTCTTTTATGCCTACAGATACAGAAGAAGCCTGCTCTTGAGAACATTTAAAATAAATTTTTGTTTTTTATTTATTTTTGAGAGATAGAGAGAGATAACACAAGCAGGGGAGGGTCAGAGAGAGAGGGAGATACAGACTCTGAAACAGACTCCAGGCTCTGAGCTAGCTGTCAGCAGAGAGCCCGACGCGGGGCTCGAACCCACAAACCATGAGATCATGACCTGAGCCGAAGCCGGACACTTAACCGACTGAGCCACCCAGGCGTCCCAGAGAACATTTAAAACAGAGAGTTGTAAGCCATCTCTTGCCTAAAAAGAAAGCACTTAAGGCGCTCCTTCTTTTATGAAAGAGAGAACAGAAAATGTTGGCCAATTGTCAGTGAGAGGGCAAAAAGCCTGTATTTTCTTTAGGATCCGAGTAGGGGAAACATTAAGAATTCTATGATAATTCAAAGCCCTAGCCTATGTTTAAGACTGAGAAGATGATATGATTATGAAATGTGAATTTACACTACCTCCATGGTATGGAAATTCTTAACACTCAGAAAATAACACAAAATATAGCTCTCCATCAGTGATACACTCGGGGTATGTGGGTCACCAGCAATAGAAAACTCACTTTGGGGGTTCAGTTCCTCTACACAGATTACATACGGTTTTCACAGGACTAGATGTGGGCTACTCACATGAGAAGGCCAATATGGGTTTTTATGAGTCCCTAGTGTAATAAACTGTTATGAATATTTTCCAAAACCTAGAAACACATTGAAAGCTGCTAACCCATTTTATGAGAAAAATATAAAACTAATTCTAAATTTAAGATGTTTTCCCCATTAAAAACACACACATGTTGTCCATTTTATTTTTAATATAGTCACCTCAACTATAGATAAGACATTTCTGTTCATAGTTGGATCTATCAGCAAATGTTAAAAATAAAGCATCACAAAGTTTGTATCAATGACAATTATGTTTTAACATAAAGATATATTTTAATATGCTGAGAGATAATTAGAAGTAACTGTATTGCAAAGTTGTTTACAGCATGGACTTGAATGTCAAAGGGCTTAGGGGTCAAGTCTCAGCTGAACAACGTCTGCACATCTATTTTACTCCTTTCCATGTAATAAATGTTATAAAATGAAACTCAAATTCTTTTTCTTAATCTAACACAATGGCGACCTGAAAACAATAGCCATCATTATGTTCAGAAATAATTTTGATATAATTTTCCTTTAAGGAATATAAAAGGAAGACAAACCTTCATAATTGTCATGATACTATTATTTTAGCAAAACGAGATACAGAACAAAAATACACAAGTTTTGAAAATGAGACAAATTTGTCATTTTCAGCAATCTATAGCTATAAAACTTAAATTATCAGCCAATAAACACACAGCATAAATTATGTTAAAAAAGCAGGGTATAAGATAAATATACATGACTCAGAAACTTTACCCTCCACTGTTCTTTTCCTTCTTTGGTTGCTGGGCTTTTGGTGTCTGATCCAAAAATATCATTGACAAAAACAATGCCAAGGAGCTTTTCCCTCTGGTTTCCTCTAGGAGTATTATGGCTTCAGACATCCATTTAAGTCTTTTACCCATTTTGAGTTAATGTTTGGGAGTAACATAGAAAAGGGGTCTGGTTTCATTCTGTTGAATGTGAACATCCAGCATCCCCAGTGGCACTTATTGAAAAGATTATTTTCTCCCCATTTAGTGTCCTTGATTCCCTAGTCAAATATCAACTGATCATAAATGCATAGGTTTATTTCTGGTCTCTTGATTTTGCTCCATTGGTCTGTGTGCCAGATTTTACGATCATAGTTCCATATTGTTTTGATACCCTTGTACTTCAGCTTAATTTTTTTTTAGGTTTATTTGGAGACAGAGAGAAAGCTCACACACAAGCTGGGGGAGAGGCAGAGAGGAGACAGAGACCCCCAAGCAGCCTCTGCTGTCAGCACAGAGCCCAACGCAGACTCAACCTCCATCTCCAGAACCTCAGGATGGTGACCTGAGCCAAAATGAAGAAATCAGATGCTTAACCAAGTGAGCCACCCAGGCGCCCCTACGCTGTACCTTCTTTTCCTCTAAATTATTCTTTCTGTAAAGAAAGCCTGTACCTCCTACTCCATTTCACCCACATTCCCTTCCTCTGGGTCTTGTTATTTTTAATGTGATTATAATAGAATTGTTTTCTTAATTTCCCTTTCGGATTTTAACTGCTAATGTACAGAAATAGAACTAACTGGGGCCCCTGGGTGGCTCCTCTGGTTAAGTGTCAGACTTTGGGACGGTCATGATCTCATGGCGGGTGAGCCTGAGCCCTCCATCAGGCTCACTGCTGTCAGCACAGAACCCACTTTAGATCCTCTGTCCCCCTACTTTCTCTGTCCTTCCCCTGCTCTGTGTCTCAAAAATAAACATTAAAAAAAGTGTCATAAATAGAAGTAATTTTTATGTTTGTCTTGTAGCCTGCAATTTTGCTAAATTCAATTATGAATGCTAATAATTTATATACATTAAGATTTCCTATATAGAAGATCATATCATGTAGGACTACAATTAGTTTTACTTTCTTATTTCCAACTTAGATGTCTTTAATTTCTTTTTCTTGCCTAATCACTTTGGCTAAAATGGCCAGTATAATCTAAACAGAAGTGATGCAAAAGGGCATCCTTGTCTTTCTCCTGATCTTAGGAGGAAAACATCCAGTCTTTGGCCACAGCAGATCATTCTGGCTATGAATATTTCATAAATATCCTTTACTAAGTTGAAGAAGTCCTTTGTATTTCTAAGTTTCTGAGTGTTTTTATCAATGTAAGATGTTGAATTTTGTCAAATGCTTTTTCTATAATTGAAATAATCACATGAATTTTTCATCTTAATTCTGTTAATGTGGCATATTACATTTGTTTCTGCATGTTTTACCAATATTCCTCTTCTGCAATAAATCCCATTTGATCATGGTATATAAATCATTTTTAATTTGTTACAGGAATTTTTGTCTATATCCATTAGGGATACTAGCCTATAGTTCATTTAGTGTGTGTGTGTGTGTGTGTGTGTGTGTGTGTGTGTGTCTGTATTTTCTTGTGATGCCTTTGGCTTTGACCTCATAGAATAATAATAAGAACTGTTATTTTATTAATCTTTTGGAGAAGTTTGAGAAAACTGTTCTTAATTCTTATTAAAATGTCTGGTAGAATTTGCCAGTGAAATCTTCTGATACTACTCTTTGTGAGTTTATTTTAAAAAAAAGTTTATATATTTATTTTGAGAGAAAGAGAAGGAACGTGCATGGATGAGGAGAATAAAGAGAGGGAGAGAGAATCGCAAGCAGGCTCTGTACTATTATGCAGACCCTGACAAAGAGCTCGATCTCAGGAACCGTGAGATCATGATCTAAGCTGAAATCAAGAGTCAGATGCTTAACCAACTGAAACACACAAGCACCCTGCCTCCTTGTGAGGTTCTTAAATTACTGATTGAATCTTGCTTTCTATAGGTACATTTAAATATTCTATTTCCTCTGAGTCATTTGGTAGTTTGCGTGTTTTTGAGAATTTGTCTTTTTCATTTATGGTGTCTATTTTGTTGGCATATAATAGTTCATAGTATTATCTTATAATCCTTTTTTATATATGTAAAGTTTGTAGTGATAGCCCCTCTTTCATTTCTGATTTTAAAATAATTTGAATCTTCTTTTTCTTAACACATCTGCCTAAACTCTCTCAATTTTGTTAATGTTTTCAAATAACTATCTTTAGGTTTTATTGATTCTCTGGATTATTTTTTGAGACTATTTCATTTATCTATCTTATGTATAAGAGCCCAAATCTAGGATTAATTCAGATGTTTTTCCATGGGTTAATACTTAAACAAATTTTGGTACATCTATATCATGGAACACTATTACTGAAAAAAGTAAAAACACAAAGCATTCTGGATAAATCTGCAGAGAACTGAGCTGAATCCGAAAAACAAAGCTAAATCCAAAAGATTTCTTACTATGTGATTTCTTTTATACCATATTCTTGAAATAGCAAAGTTGTAGAAATGTAGAAGAGTAACAGTTCCAAGGGGTTAATAAGGGAGTTGTAGTTGCAAGGAAGTTGGTTTAGTTATTCAAGGGCAATGTGAGGGATCGTTGTGTTGGTGATGAAATTATTGTTTATTCTGACTCTATCAATGTCTATATCCTGGCATTACAAGAGGAACTGGTAGGAAGGGGGGAGATGGTCAGAAATCACAACGACACATGAGATTGTCCCCAGAAGGGAGGAACCCCACAAACATGGGAAGGGAGACAAGCAGACCTCACACCAGGCATCCCAGGAACAGGGAGCCTGCACTGGCAACGAGAATCCCTACTACATCTGGCTTTGAAAAACAGAGGTGCTTAATTTTCTGAGATTTTACAAGTGGGGCTTTACACCTGGAACTTTAAAATTCAGTGGCTGCTTTGACAGAGCTGGAGGGCAACAGGAAACTGAGTCCCTACTCTTAAGGAGACAGCCTAACAACCAACCCCACTGAGATACAGCATAGAAGAATCCGTTTGAAAACTGCCTTGAGTATACGGGAAGATTTATTTATGAATCTCAGAACAGGTGCCGGAGGGGTATGGATCTTTAGGAGACTTCTCCACAAACAAAATTGCTGGAAGGCACCATTTCCTTCCAAGAAAGTAGCACTACAAGCATGGCATTATGCAAGCGGCTGGGGCAAGAGCAAGCACCGCTGCAAAGTGACTGGCCCAGGGGACAGGGCAAGATAATAACACACAGCAGTCTAACTGCTGCCCCAGCAGTGGGCTGGGGGGAGACGTGTGGTCTGATGACAGGCCCCACCCACCCGGGAAAACCTCTTAGGGGACAACACAGGAAAAGTGTGCTGCAGTTTGGTGATAACGCAGCTCTGGGAAGCAAACACAGCTCAGTCACATCCGTAGGATGCAGGCAACACACTTAGGAGACACCCTGCAGCAACAGGGTGTGGTGAACAGGGAACCCCACACTGCAAGTCTCCATAGGAACTCTTTCTCATAAGGGCACTACTTGCAAGAGCAGGACATGTGGCTGACTTTCCCAACACATAGAAACAGAGAGTAAGACAAAATAAAGAATATGTCCTAAATGAAAGAACAGGAGAAAATCACAGCAAGAGACTTCAAGGAAACAGAGATAAGCAACATGCCTGATAGAGAATATAAAGTAATGGTCATAAAGATAATCTTGGACTTAAGAAAAAAGCGGAGAGTCTCAGTGAGAGCCTCAACAAAGAGATAGAAAACAACAACAACAAAAAACACAGAGATGAACTCAATAAGTGAAATAAAAATACACCAGTGGGAATGAACAGTAGGCTAGAGGGAGCAGAAGAATGGATTAGCAATCTGGAGGATAGAGTAATGGAAAGCAAATGAGGTAAACAGAAGAGGGGAAAAAATAATAAAAAAAATAATAAATGAGCATACATCAAGCAAACTCAGCAACACTGTCAAATGTGAAAACATTTGCACTAAAAGGGCCCCAGAAACTGAAGAGAAAGAGGGGCTGAAAATTTTATTTGAAGAAATAACAGGTAAAACATCACAAATCTAGGGAAGGGAATAGAAATCCAGATCTAGAAGGCACAGTAAGCCCCTGATAAAATCAATTCAAAGAAGGCCACACCAGGACACAGTAATAAAACTGCAGAAAGTACTGAAAGAAATTTTAAAAACAAGAGAAAAGAAAACAGTTACATAGAAGAGAAACTGCATAAGCTAATTTTTCAGAAGAGAATGGCATAATATATTCAAAGTGCTGAAAAAAGAATTACAACCAAGAATATTCTATCCAGCACGGCTATCATTCAAAATAGGAGAGATAAACATTTTCCCAGACAAACAAAGTTAAAGGAACTTATCACTGAATCAGGCTTGTAAGAAATGTTATAGGGGATTTTCTGAGTGGAAAAGAAAGACTGTAAGAAGATGTAAGAAAAGTAGGAAACATAAAAGCAGTAAAATCAAATAAATCTATAAAAATCAGTCAAGGGATTCACAAAATAAAACAATGCAATGTAGGACAGTATATGCCTAAAACTTAGGGCATGGAGGCAACAATTCAGTGCTTGTAGAATGGATGCAAACTCTTGTCTATCACCTTAATATAGACTGTTATATGCATGTTATATACTAACCCTAATGGTAATCACAAATTAAAAAGCATTAATAGGCCAAAAATATAAAGCAATCCAATTATATCACTTAAAAAATGGAAACAAACCACAAGAGACCAAGTGAAAAAAATAACAGAGAAGAATTACAAAAACAACCATAAAACAACAAAATGGCAATGAGCACATACCCATTAATAATTATTTTGAATATAAGTGAACTAAATGTTCCACTTGAAAAACAAAGGGTGACTGAATGGATAAAATAGCAAGACACATATATGCTGCCTATAAGAGATTCATTTCAGAGAAATTAAGAATAGTCACTTATTAGGGTGCCTGGGTGGCTCAGTTGGTAAAGTGACTGGCTTGGCTCAGGTCCTGATCTCACCATTCATAGGTTCAAGCCCCGTGTCCGGCTCTGTGCTGACACCTTGCTCAGAGTCTGGAGCCTGCTTCAGATTCTGTGTCTCCCTCTCTCTCTGACCCTCCCCTGCTCCAGCTGTCTTTCTCTGTCTCTCAAATATAAATAAAAAAACATTAAAAATTTAAAAAAAAAAAGAAGAGTTACTTACAATTGCACCCGATATAACAAACTATCTGATAATGAACTTAACCAAAGAGGTAAAATGTGTCTTCTGTAAACTATAAAATATCAATGAAAGCAACTAAAGATGACACAAACAAGTGAAAAGTTATTTCATACTTGTGGATTGGAAGAACAAATAAAATGTCTGCAGTACCAAAATCAATCCACACATTTAATGCAATCCCTATCAATATACCAAGAGCATTTTTTTTATAGGACTACAAACAAATGATTCTAAAAGTTTATGGAACCACAAGACTGAATAACTAAAGCAATCTTGAAACAACAAAACTAGAAGTATCACAATCCCAGATTTCAAGATATACTACAAAGATGTTATGAAAAATACAGTATGGTAGTGGCACTAAATTAGTACATAAATCAATGAAACAGAATAGGGAGCACAAAAATAATCCCATGATTATATGCTCAATTAAATTTTGACAAAGGAGGCACGAATATGCAATGTGGAAAAGGCAATCGTTTGAACAAACGGTGTTGGGGAAACTGGACGGCTACATGCAAAAGAATGAAACCAGATCACTTTCTTACACCATAATAAAAGTAAATTCAAAATGGATTAAATATGACATGTGAAATGGTGAAAATCCTAGAAGAGAGCACAATCAGTAATTTCTCTGTTATCAGCTGTATCAACATTTTTCTATCATCTCCTAAGGCAATGGAAATAAAAGCAAAAATAAATTATTGGTACTACATAAAAATAAAAATCTATGCCAGCCAAGGAAGCAGTCACAAAACAATAAGTGAACCTAGTGAATGGGAGAAAATATGGAATATAAGGACATATCTTATAAGGAGTAAATATCCAAAATATAAAAAGAACTTCTACAACTCAACATCAAAAATACCCCAAATAATCCTATTATATAGGGACAGAAGACATGAACAGATATTTCTCCAAAGAAGACATACATATGCCCAACAGACACACGAAGATACTCAACATCACTCATTGTCAGAGAGATGTAAATCAAAACCGCAGTGAGATATTACCTCCTACCTGTCAGAATGACTAACATCAAAAACAGAAGAAACAAGTGTTGATGAATATGCAGAGAAAAAGGAACCCTCCTGTGCTGTTGATGGGAATGCAAACTTATTTCGCCACTGTAGAAAACAGTATGGATTTTCTTCAAAAAATTGAAAAAAGAATTATTGTATGATCCAGGAATTACACTACTAGATGTTAAAGCCAAAGAGGGGCACCTGAGTGGCTCAGTTAGGTTTAGGCATCTGACTTCAGCTCTGGTCATGGTCTCGCAGTCTGAGAGGTCAAGCCCCGTGTTGGGCTCTGTACTGACAGTTCAGAGCCTGGAGCCTGCTTCAAATTCTGTGTCTCCCTCTCTCTCTGTACCTCCCCTGTTCATGCTCTCTCTCCCTCCCAAAAATAAATAAACATTAAAAAAAAGATTTGAAAGTCAAAGAACATGAAAACACTAATTCAAAAAGACATAAGTACCCCTATGGTTATTGCCTTATTTATTATGATAGCCAAAATACAGAAACAGCCCAAGTGCCAGTAGATGGATAAGTGGGTAAAGAAGAGGTGGTACATATATACTATGGAATATGACTCAGCCATAAAAAAGAATGAAATGTTGCCATCTGCAACAACATGGATGGAAATGGAAAGTGTAATGCTAAGTAAAATAAGTCAAGACAGAGAAAGACACACACCATATAATTTCACTCATATGTGGAATTTAAGAAATAAAACAAAGAAAACAAAAGATAAACTAAAAAACAAAACAAAACAAAACAAAACAAAAAACCCCAGACTCTTAACTATAGAGAATTGGTTGTTACCAGAGAGTAGGTGGGTGGGGAGCTGGGTGAAATAGGTAAGAGAATTAGGAGTACACTTATTGTGATAAGCACTGAGTAACATGTAGAATTACTGAATGACTATAGTGTGCCCCTGAAACTAATATAACAATATACATTACTGGGGGTCCCTGAGTGGCTCAGTCGGTTAAGCATCTGGCTTCGGCTCAGGTCATGATCTCACAGTTTGTGGGTTCAAGCCCCACGTCAGGCTCTGTGCTGACAGCTCAGAGTCTGGAGCCTGCTTCAGATTCTGTGTCTCCCTCTCTCTCTGACCCTCCCCTGCTCACGCTGTCTCTCTTTGTCTCTCAAAAATAAATAAAAAAACATTAAAAAAAAATCAATGTACATTACTGATATTGGAACCTAAAAACCAAATATATAAATAAAGGTTTTAAATAAGAAAAATAACGTAAGTTGGGAAAAAAAAGAAGAAAACCAGCTTTACTATTTGTTTGTCTTCCACAGACAGGCCTTACATTTTTCTGAACTTAACTTTAGAGAAAGTATATTAAATAGGCCTTTATCTTCACATCTAATGGATGACATTTAATATTTTATAAAATAAATAGTTTTAATACTCGTATATTATACACAGGATACATTTGGAGCTGCAAATACATACACGCCAGGGAAGACAGATACCAAAGTTACATTTAATCTTCTTTCATGACCATGCACCTCTAAACCTAGAGGCTATTTAGGGAATTTTTGAATTAACAGTGGATTAAAACTGCTCAGTAATGTGTAACTTCTACCTCAGAACAGATGTTTTTAAGTATACTTTCAATCATCAAAAGCCATATTACCACCATTGGAAAGATATTATGGGCCATTCATCAACTGTACATTTGGTAGTATTATTAAAGGGAAAAACACTGATCTCAGAACTGAAACCCTTGAGGGAAGTGAGAAAGTTCTGTAAGATTTTTAAAAAATAATCAGAAGCACCATGTCATAGTATAATTCTTCCAAAATTGTGCTATTGTTAAATAAATATATTAAGAGAATGAATATATGTATGTATATATTCAGACTGTTAAGAATGATTTTTCTGTTTCACAGACCAGAAGAAATTCATTTTACATTGCATCAGATTTAGTTATTAATATACAAATGACTAAAAATACCCGTTGGCTCAAAAAGTAATGAGTAAATCAATGATAATTAATTATACAGAATTATTTGTATTATAAATGTTCTTTAATTTGCAAGAGAAATATTTTTCTTCTCAGTGACTACTGCATTTCAAATCCCAGGAGCATAAAATGTACTATCTGTTTTTGACTAAGTACATTCACTTCAGGGATATGGGGAATAAAGGCAATTATCTAAAATCTTCAAACCAAAATACATTTGTGATTTATTATTCAACTACTCTTATTTTTAATAGTGCATTTTATAAACTATTGCTGTATTTTTCCCAGGATAGAAGTGGATAACTTCATGGATTAAAACTCTGGAGCGATCTAGCTTGTACTTTTTTCCTAAACATTTGCTTTCAAAAAAGTGCAATTGTATTTTATTTTTTAAAAATAACGATGATAAAAGTATTCGGATGGATTATAATAACATAAAAAATAAAAAATATGGTCACCTAATATTGAGAGAAAGAGAGAAGTAACTTTTTTGTAACCAAGGAAATTAGTCACAAAAATACTGAAACACTGACAAGTCAGAAAGAAATGGGAACTATTTTTTACTCCACAGCGTTGGCTTCTTTTAAAACTGAAAGCAAGCCTCTTTCAGCCTGTGACTCAGTTTAAGAAGAACAGTGGCTATCAAAGTTGTAAGACACGTGCTTCCGTCTTTTTTTTGCATTAAAAAATGAATGGTAAGGTGACTTAAACTTTTCCCAGTACTTCTCACCTCGGTGCCACTGGAAAATGTCAAAATACTTTAACCATGCTGATTATTAGAATTACTTGGAGAAAAAATAATTTTTCTTTCAAACATCTTCATGATAGATGACAATGTCATAGGGGTCCTGGACAGATGCTCTGTAAGACATTTCAGTAGATTCCTACAACATTGACTGTATCTTGAAAATAATGAGCCACCTACCTGCTCTTTAGTAAATTTATTTTAATAAATACCAAAATGAGCAGACGAAGCCATCTGTGTTCTTCCTGCTAGTAATAAAAAAGGCATTTGCTTGATGATGACATATTTCTCAGAGTGCACCGAGTACTTTATTTTATGATGGTATTTATACAGCTTCCTCTAAATGAAATAATGCAAGATGCTTATTATTTGAGCATCTGTTTGCATATTCTCTTAGCCATTTGAACAGTGACTCACATTTCTATGAAAAAAAAATCTACTTGGTTGTTTCATCTTATAGTCACATACACAGGCCTGTTTCCTATTAGAACACTGTTCTTGCAACCCAACAAATGCAGGAGAAATGTAAATTTTATGAATCAAGGGAAAGAAAAAAAGTATTGCCAGAAACATATTTATAAACAAGTTAGTAGCTGTTTTGTTTACTGTTATGGATATATTAATACTCCCCTTGTTTGAAGGGATCTCACGTGCCTGTCCTGCATTACGGTTTGCATTTCTTCTCATGCAAGAATTTTTTTTTAATTTTTATTAATGTTTTATTTATTTTTGATACAGAGAGAGACAGAGCATGAGAGGGGGAGGGACAGAGAGGGAGACACAGAACCGGAAGCAGGCTCCAGGCTCTGAGCTAGCTGTCAGCACAGAGCCCGACGCGGGGCTCGAACCCACGAACGTGAGATCTGACCTGAGCCGAAGTCGGAGGGTTAGCCGACGGAGCCACCCAGGCGCCCCAAGAAGTTTTTTTAAAAAATGTCCAGTTATTACGGTTACGCTTTTGCTCTCAGAATCACTAAACCTCAAATGTTTTACCTGTAATTATGTTCTAGAGAAGTAAGTAATGGCAAGTGCTGGAAGTACTTACTGGAAGACCCTACTTGAGAATATCTCTTCTGTTGATCATCACCTTGCTAATTTCTTACAACAACGTAGCCTAGGTCTCTGCCACAGTCTCTAACATACTTCCAAGCATTCGTACATCTTTATTTCGGCAAGACTTTAGGAAAGTTACTCTTTTTGCTTTCCTTACATAGCATATCCCTAATTGAGGGCTATGAGAGAATAAATGATTTAACTAAAATAACTGCAATTAACAGGAGTCGGAGAGAGGTTGACATTTTGCAGCTTTCTTAAAATACCAAACAGAAGACAAAAACCTCATGTGAAAGTATAGTATACTATAGAATTCATAAGTTGGGAAGATACTAAGCTAATACACAGATCTGACTATCCCAGTGGTATGTGCGAGCAGGAAAATCTGGTTTATCATCTTGACTTGTAAGGGTTTCCCATCCTGAGAAAAATATAAACTTTAACAAATCAATGAAATTCTGTTTCATATTATATTCTGTTACCCTAAAACCCCACCTTTCTTTTTCCATTTATATAGTTTCTTCTATTGTAACGGGCTGCTGCTGCATTTTAAAATATTTTACCGTAGGGCACCTGGATGGCCAGTTGGTTGACTGACTGACTCTTGATTTCAGCTAAGGTCATGATCCCAGTCTAAGCATGGAGCCTGCTTAAGATTCTCTCTCTGCCCCCTGCTCATGCTCAAGCTTTTTCTCTCGGAAAAGAAAATGAAATGAAATAATAAAATAAAATAAATGAAACACTTTACCTAGAATATGTTAGTAGGAAAGAATATGTAGCTCTTCCTGTTTGCACGAGAAGAGAGATGTAAAGAGAGTTGACATTTCCAATATTAGAAGACGGTTATCTTAGGGCAAATGGGGATTAAAAACCTGGATTTGGGATGAGTTTAGACTTGGAAAATGGCAAAACCAGTTTCTGTTACTAATTAACCTAATTAATCTAGGGAATTATACTTGTGTACATATTAAGTATTCCCATCTGTTATGACTATGGCTTTCATTTAATCAAAAAGTACTAGTAGATTTTTATTGAAAGAAATATAAAAGGTAATTTTAACAGTTTCGGGTGGGAGGGAGCGAAGAAAAATGATACATCTACCATCTTCATAGTTTGTTTGGGGCACTAACATTACTGATACATTCTACGCCAAGTAACTAAATTCTTCTCATTGGAGGTGATACTGTGGTTCAGATGACTACATCTTAACTGTCTCTTGATCTTAAAGTGTCCCAGGGTGGGTCTTAATCAGAGCAAGCCAAAACTCTCAGTTTTAAGAAAGTTCTCTCATTCTTTTAGGCCAGGGAAATCTTTTGCTAATTCTCAAGGTCTCTAATAGGACAGCCCTTGCTGTTCCAGTAAAAGAGCCAAGTTATCCAATTGCTTTAGAAGAATACATTAAAACAGGCCAACAAGGAATTTCCAGTGGCCTTTAAACTAATCTAAAATATGAAACCAAAGGAAAGAAAGAGAACTAATTTGGGTAATAGAGCAAGTCTATCCAAACACAAAGGCTATGTGCTGGAGTCCTTATTCCATTTCATTTTTGTAATGGAAATAAAAGGCTTGGGGCAAATACACAAGGCTAATGCATTAGTTTCTTTCTTTGCTTTCCTTTAGGTCAGTGCTATATTCACTTAACCCGTCCATCAAAACCAAGTTTCCTCTAAACTTGGAAAATTTATTTTACTTTTAGGACAAAAATCACTAGTTCTCTCCATTCATCAAACCCATTGACTTTTCAAGCAGGAAACCATTAAAATTACAATCTAAAATATCGATTCAAAATATCTTCCTGAAACAGATGAATCCATGATCCTTCAGTGTAAATAGAAGGTTAATTCTAAGGAATTCCATTCCCAGACATTCTTAACAGCTACAACATACTTTGTGTTCTCAATCTTTACTAGAAAAAGAGAGGAAGAAAATAAAGAAAGGAATACATTTTTTAAATCAATTTTTGGTTATTTTTTGTGTTCATATTTGGCAATTTTGAAAGCAGAGAGAAAAATCTTTGATACATTTCAACACTAACCCATGTAAAACAAGGCTGTTATTAGTGACAAGTTAAAATGGAATACAACCTATAATTACTGTAGCAGTACGATGATGTCTACTGCTTAGTTGGATTAATAATTTCAAGTAACAACAAAAGCTACTATTTGAAGGAAGTGACCTACTGATTCTCATATGTTTCAATTACCTAGAATTTTGAAAGTGTTGATTTCACTTCTCAATGAGATGGTAAGACACGGCAAATACACTGTTTTCAACTGTCATGCTTTAAACTTTAAAAGTTGAGAAACTTTTTCAAAAACACTTAGTAAAATTCTCTAGAGATTTAAAAAACAACCTGACATATCCAGGTTCTATTTTATCTATTGAGGGATAAGGAAAAGTATTCCATCATATTTCTAATTAAAATCCTCCAATAGAAAGCATCTTGCTTTATGAGGCCCATTTGCAAGCCTGGATTTGACACTAATGTGTGATTACGGACATAAATTATGATGTTCTAACAAATGTAACTAGGAGTGCATAGGTTAGCCATCAGCATAATTATATTCTGTAAGCATTAATGACTATTTTTCATAATCACAAATGGAAATTACTTTTTAATTGTTTTCATAGCAAAATCACCCTTTTACCTATTCTCGTAAATATCTGTTTACTGTATTTCTGACGGTTATGCAGGAATGCAGCTGTAATATCTAACACTAGATAAGTATTAAATTTTTCATGTTTTACAGGAGTTAATTCATGTAAGTTTTATTCATGTTCAATAATGGTATTTTCTACATGAAAAAGGTCAATAATGCTATTTTGTGGAGTAAAGAATCCCTTAGAACATTTTCAATTAGCCATTTTCCAAACATAATGGATGAATAATGCATAAGCACGCTCATTGATTTGTAGTGCTTCTTAATTTCAGAGTACACTGCTTTGACGTGGCATATCTCTATTTCAGGTCTCAAGGTTCAATTTTGCTCATTGTTCTATGTTGTGTAGCCTCATACTGTCTTTATATGGGGCCTTTATGATACCTTTTACCATCTGGTCTCATACCTCTCTGATTGCTTCATGTTTTGCAAATAAATTTCTAGTTATTCTTTCTGGCTTGCTCCTGTGAATCACCTTTTGAACCATTTTGTGATACTTTTCAAAAGCCCCATAAGGTCATTCTTTGAAGTGTATATTTATAGGTTAATTGGAGACAAATGGAAGTTTTCACAATTTTATGATTCACATGCAGAACAAAAAATTTTAACCCACTTCATTAAAGTATGATTGACATAAAAAAGTTGTTATATATTTATGTTTGCCATAATGTATACATCACCTCCAAAAGTTTTTCCTGCCTTCTTTATTATTGTTTTCTGTGTGTGTATAAGCACACTTAATGTAAGTACTACTTTCTTAGCCAACTTTTAAGTATCCTAATACAATGTTGTTCACTACGGGTTCAGTAGATCTTTCAGACTTCTCCATTCTACACAGCTAAAACTTAGTACCTCCGGAGTAATAACCTCCCTGTTTCCTGATCTCCTCAGCCCCTGGGCACCGTCATTCTACTTCGTGTTTTATGAGTTTCACTGCTTTAGAATTCTCATACAAGTGGTATCGTATACTATTTGTCTGTTTCTTGCATACTGCACTTATCACAATGTACTCAAGGTTCATTCATGTTGTCTTCTTTTTTTAATAATGAATAGGGTCACCTTGGTGGCTCAGTTGGTTGAGCCACTGACTCTTGATGATCCCAGGGTTGTGGTATCAAACCCTGAGGTTGGGCTGTGCTGAGCATGGAGCTTTCTTAAGATACTCTTTTCTCTCTCTCTCTCTCTCTCTCCCCTTCTGCCTCTGCCCCGCTTGCACATTACTCTCTCTCATAAAAGAATTTACAATAAAAAATGAGTAATATTACATTTTATATAAATACAATTTTGTTTATCCACCCATCAAGGTTGCTCCATGACTACTGCCTATTGTGACGAACGCTACTATAAACATAAAAATATAGATTATCACTTTAAGATCCTTTTTTAAATTCCTTTGGATATAGACTCAACAGTGGAATTGCTGGATCATATGGCAGTTCAACTTCAATTCCTGAACTTCCACAGTGGCGGCACCAATTTACATTCTTTCAAAATATACAGATGCCCCCGTCTCCAAAACCTCTATCATCTTAGTCCAGTTAGGCTGCTGTAATAACAGTATCATAGACTGAGAGTTTTAAATAACAAACATTTATTTCTCATGCTTCTGAAAGGCGATCAAGGCGCTGGCTAACTCAAACTCTGGTAAGAGCCTGCTTTCTGGTTCACTGAGTGCGATCAACTTATGGATGGAAAGAACAAGAGAGCTTTCTGGGATCTTTTTCTTTAAATATAGTTAACTGTCAATTTCATTTTCATACAACACCCAGTGCTCATCCCCACAAGTGCCCTCCTCCATGCCCATCACCCCCCTTCCCCTCTCCCTCACCCCCATCAACCCTCAGTTTGTTCTCAGTATTTAAGAGTCTCTTATGGTTTGCCTCCCTCCCTCTTCTTAACTATTTTTCCCCTTCCCCTCCTCCATGGTCCTCTGTTAAGTTTCTCCTGTTCCACTTATAAGTTAAAATATATGGTACCTGTCCTTCTCTGCCTGACTTATTTTGCATAGCATGACACCCTCAAGTTCCATCCATGTTGCCACAAATGGCCATATTTCATTCCTTCTCATTTCCGTGTAGTATTCCATTACATATATAAACCACATCTTGATCCATTCATCTGTTAATAGATATTTAGGCTCTTCCTATGATTTAGCTATTGTTGAAAGTGCTGCTATGAACACTGGTGCAGCCGCTCTGGAAAGCAGTATGGAGGTTCCTCTGGAGCCTTTTGTTAATAAGGGCATAATTTTTATTCATGAGAGCTCTACCATCATGGTCCAGCCATCTCCCAGAGGCTCAATCATTAAATACCACCTACTTGGGGGGAGACTTCAACATACATATTTAGGGAGACACAAACATTCATTCCGTAGCATTTATTACCTATTTATTTTCTTTCTTTAAATAAACATCGTAATAAGTGATATCTCATTGTAGTATTGATTTGCATTTCCCTAATGATTAGTGATGCTAAGAAGTTTTTCATGTACATGTTGGCCATTGTATGTCTTTTTGGAGAAAAGTCTATCCAGTCCTTTCTGTCCCTTTTTAAATTGGACATTAGCTTCTTTATTGTTATTCACTTGTAGGAGCGTCCTATATATTTTGGATATTAATCTTTATCATCAGATATAAGCTTTGTGGTTATTTTCTCTCATTCCATATGTTACCTTTTCAATTTAAGAATTTTTTTCTTCTTCACAGAACTTTTCAGTTTGATGTAGTCACACCTGCAGATTTTTGCTTTTGGTGTTATATCCAAGAAATTATGGCCAACACTAGTACTTTCCCTTCTGTTTTCTTCTAAGAATTTTACACGTTATGATCATCCATGTAAGTAAGTCATTTATCCTTTTCATGTTATTTTTTTTGCATATGGTATAAGATGAAGGGCCAATTACATTCTATAGCAGGTGAATATCCAATTTTCTCAACATCGTTTACTGAAGACTATTTTTTCTCATTGTATTCTTGGCATTCATCAAAGATCACTGGGCCATGTATGTGTGAGTTTATTTCTGGGCCCTACTTTGTTCTATACATCTATACATAGTCTTTTTTTTTTTTAATTCCAGTATCAGTATTTGGATTACTGTAGCTTTGTAATATATATTAAAATTGGGGAGCATTGTAACTCCATCTTTCTCAAAATTGTTTTTGACTAGTCAGGGTCTTTTGTGATCCCATATGAATTTCAGGATTTTTTTCTATTCCTATAAAATATGCCAGTGGTTTTGGATAGAGATTGCACAAAATCTGAAGGTCAAGTTGAGTAGTATGTTCATTTTAACAATATTAACACTTCTAATCCATGACACACATGCCAATCCATTTATTTGTCTTTTTATTTTTTTTCTCATAATGTTTTTTAGTTTTCAGTATACAAGTATTTCACCTTTTTGGTAATGTTTGTTTCTAAGTATTTTATTGTTTTTGATGCTATTATAAATGAGATTTCTTAATTCTTTTCACATGATTCATTGTTAGTATACAGAAACACAACTGATATTCGTATATTGGTTTTATATTATGTGGCCTCACAGATTTGTTACTACTGGTAAAAAAAAAAAAAGCCTTTTTTGTTAGAAAAGTATCCCTATTTTGTGGAATTTTTAGGGTTGTCTACATATCAAATCAAGCATTTGTTAAGAGATAATTTTACTTCTTCCTGTCTGATTTGGACATCTTTTATTTTTATTTAATTGCTGTCCTAGGATTTCCAACACTTTCTAAACACGTGTGGTCAGAGTGGACAGCTCTGCTTCTCAGAGGACTATCTCTCAGTTTTTCATATTTCAGTATGTTGTTAGCTGCAGTTTTTCATATACGACCTTCACTTGTGTTAAGTTCCTTCTATGCTGAAATTTTTCATAGATTTTATCCTGAAAAGATGTCAAATACTGTTATGTTTCTTCTGCATCTATTGAGATGATCATGTGATTTTTATCCTACATTCTGTTAATGGGATGTGTCATACTGTTTGACTTGCATATGTTAAAACATCTTTTTATCCCAGGAATAAATCTAATTTTATCATGAGGTACAATTATTTTAATATGCTGTACAGTTAGGTTTATTAATACATTGTTGAGAATTTTTGCATCCATGGTTATCAGGGAAATTGGCCTGTATTTTTTTTTTTTATTTGGTGAGGTCTTTTTCTATCTTTTATATCAGGATGATACCGGCCTCATAAAAATAAATGGCTTAGAAGTCATCACTCTTATATTTTTCGGAAAGGTTTAATAAAGACTGGTATTAATTCTTTAAATATTTGATATAACTAATCTGTGAAGCCATCTGGTCCTAGGATTTTCTTTGTGGGAAAACTTTCCATTAATTGTTCAATGTTCTTATTTGTTATTGGTCTATTCAGGCTTTGTGTCCGATAAGTTTTGGTAAGCTAGTTTTCATTGTAGTTTGTCACAAGACACACCCAACTTCCATTTGATGTGTTCTTTGGTCCATTGTTTGTTCAAGAGTGTGTTGTTAGATACCATATGTTTGCACTCATAGGTCTAACAGGAGAACAGGAGAACCCTAATGGAGGACCAGGGGGAGGGGAAGGGGGAAAGAGAGCTGGGGAGAGAGAGGGACGCAAAACTTGAGAGACTTGAATACTGAAAACAAACTGAGGGTTGAAGGGGGAAGGGGAGTGGGAAAGAGGTGGTGGTGATGGAGGAGGGCACTTGTGGGGAACAGCACTGGGTGTTGTATGGAAACCAATTTGACAATAAACTATTTAAAAAAAAGAGTGTGTCGTTTAATGTTCATCCATTTGTGATAATTCCTATCTCTATTTTATTATCAATTTCTTTATTCCATTATAATTAAGAAAGATAATTGGAATATTTCCAACTTCTTAAGTTTGTTAGGACTTGTTTTGTCACCAATCCTGTGACATATTCTGGAGAAAGTTTGTGCGTGGATGAGAAAAATGTGTATTGTTGCTATTGGGCAGAATTTTTGCACTGGTCTGTTAGGTGTATGGTCCTCTTCAAGTCTATCATTTCTTTTTTAATTTTCTGTCAGGACTCATTGTTTCATTAACTCAGTCGTCCAAACCCTCCTCTCAAATATGAAATGACCAATATATAAAATGGCAGTTAAATCTAATACATTTTAATGAATAAATGATCCTTCCATTAACATAATCTCTGTGAAATTATTTCTCTAAAATTTATAAAAGATGTCAATTGTGTAAATTATTTTAGGGCAAGAGTTATGTATTCTTGGATCTATAACCTGTAAGCGGAGTTGTGTTCTTTGAGGCCTTTTTTTTATATACCCATTTTCTCCAATACCCATCTAAGTTTATATGAAGTCTATATGTAAATTTAACAGTTTCCTAAAACTAAGGTGGTCCATTAAGACCTGCTTTTTATGCCACACCCACAAAAGAGAGAAAAGTAATCAAGAGTTGCCTGTAGTTCAATGTTAACTGGTCATCTCCAGGAACATTCACAAGGAATACTCTAAATAGTCTCCATATTTGTTTAATTTCCAGCAATAGAGATCTTTTACTAATTATTTCTACTTGCTTTGACTAATTTGAAATATTTTCACAAATGAAATACTTTTACTGCTTACTGTTATCAATTTGCACATTGGCTAATTTGACTTTACATTATACAGCTGATTATAAATTATTTCAATGAACGTGAACTTGTTAAAAGATCTTTAAAATTCCTGACTTACCCAAGAGACAATTACACATTGTATAAAAATACACAAAAATTAACATGAGCATTCATTCATTCCAACATTATTACAAAACTCTTTATTATGATCTATAATTCTGAAAAAAGCTGGTCAAGGGAATCTTTATAACTCCGTGGTGATATTTTTTTGAAGGGCACCAAAGGGCCTTTTTTAATGGGCAAGACCTCAGGACACTTTTTATATTAAAGTGAGACTTCACTGTGCCTGTTTTGTTTTCTTAATAGCTGTATTGAGATGCAATTGAAATACAATAAACCACATATACTTAAAGTGTACAATTTGATGTTTGAATATATTTGTTCACCAGTGAAACCACTGCCACAATCAAGAATGTGAACATGTAACTGTTTTAATGGATCTGCCTTAAAAAATGGCTATGTTTTCTAAAAATTTAATTTTTTCTGAAATCTTTCAATTTTATAGTTTCTTTCACTTTTAAATTAGGCCAATTTTCAAAAACAACAGTATATGCAGATTTATTAAGACAATTCACCACCAGAGAGGCAGAAGCAGCAAAACAACAATCCAAACAACCAAAAAAACAAAACAAAACACCGTAGAGTCCTTTTGAATAGAGACTTCTACTCACTGAAACAACACATGGGCATCTTTACAGTATCTGTTTACTAAAAGGTAGTTTTAAAATTTAATGTAATGTTACTGCTGTAATGACCTCAACTGACAATTTTTTGTATCTACCTAAAAGTAGAAATACTTGCTTTTCAGAATTTTCATCTACTCCGTTCTTCTCCTCAGGTTACAACTTCTTCTATCTTCTAATTTATCATCATTTATACTTGGGGGATAGTTTTTGTATAAACATATGCCCAAGGTGTTAAATTAGAACTTAAAATATCCCTGGTGATTCAATAAATAGAAGTCTAGGCAAAAGAAGATTTCTAATACACTTAGAGATCATGGAATAAATCCTCCTTATAATAATAGTTTACTGAATGCTTAAAACTAATTTTTCATGTTAAGAAAATGGAACTTTGAGTTAGAAAATTTAAAATAAAGCCTTCTACAAAATGAATTTTGAATTACAAAACTTTCAATAAAAATTAAATCAATTAAAATAAATTGAAGTCAGGGGCAACTGGGTGGCTCAGTCGGTTGAGCGTCCGACTTTGGCTCAGGTCAGATCTCATGTTCACGGGTTCGAGACCCGCGTCAGGCTCTGTGCTGACAGCTAGCTCAGAGCCTGGAGCCAGCTTCCGGTTCTGTGCCTCCTTCTTTCTCTGCCCTCCCCCTCTCATGCTATGTCTCTCTCTGTATCAAAAATAAATAAAACATTAAAAAAAATAAATTGAGGTCAGCCATTTCCACTGTAGATTAAGATTAATTTAGCATCAATAAATACTTTTCTTTTAAAAATGTTTATGCATGTAATCAAATTTCTATTTTGATATTAGGAAAACCCTGGGAAGAAATATAACAATGCCTAAAGTATGCCTTTGAGGGATATTCATACAAGGATTTTATATAAATATATATGTTTTCATATTTTTGGGGGAAAAATATATTTACATCTATAGTATAGTAGCGACTGGTAAGGTAAATTTGCTTCAGAAAGTTAAAATAGTGTAGAGGATAATAGGAGCAAAATAAGATATAGTTCATCAATACATTCCAAATAATTGTAACAGTGTTAGGCCATAGAATGCAGTTAATAAATGTTTTTTTTATTAGTAAAAGAAGAAAAAAAAAGAAATTTCACACTAGGATTCCTAAGACTATTATACATAAGGATATGTATTTTTCAACTTGTGTTTTTAAAAATATATATGAGGAGCTTTTAAGAGGAGGAAAGTTATATTAGCAGAAGGTAAAGAAAACAGGGATGATTTATTGTAATTTTCAACTATATAAATTATAGACCAATAGATATCTAAGAACCAAAATGGGAAAACAACCCATGGCAGGCAGAAATCTTATATTAATTACCTATTTTTTAATTAGGGTTATATTATTTAACTCTACCTCCTCCCCCAAGCACACATTCTTCCCTCATTAGCACTGTACCCATTTTCTTCATTTTTCTGGTTTTTTTTTGGAAAAAATTCTTTGTGATTTTTGTCTCTCTTTTTAATTCTCAAAGCTGTATTCATCCTCAATGAGTTCCAATCACGGCAGTGTTTTCCACAAAGGACTGATTTTCAATTTTCATTCTTCTCTTCTCTGACCTTTTTACCCTGACTTTGCTGCACTGTCTGGCAACTGTTCAGGAAACTACTGTCTATCACTTAGTCTCCAGAGACAGATACGAGAAATGGATCTAAATCACTCCAGAAGTGGTGCTGAAGAAGGAATCAGTGACTCAAGATCTCTCTCTCCTATCTCTTCCTATTGTAGGAAGGAAGCTGTTTGGTAGAAACTCTTATCTATGATGGACTTGGAAAATCTATATATTGAGACCTTGACATTGGTCCTTCTTACATTATTT
Organism: Suricata suricatta; assembly: GCF_006229205.1. Classification (NCBI taxonomy): domain Eukaryota; kingdom Metazoa; phylum Chordata; class Mammalia; order Carnivora; family Herpestidae; genus Suricata; species Suricata suricatta. The sequence goes on from NC_043700.1 coordinate 18,040,404, forward strand.
TATTAAATCTTTCTATTTACCTCAAAAATTGAGGATTTCAGGTGCTATTCAATGCTTCACATGATAGTAAATGATAACTATTAAAACGCAAGATATTTTTACTAAACATTTGTCTTTTTAAGGATCATATGGAGGGAACCAAAATGGCAGAGAAGAAGGCAGCTCGGTAAACTCCCTCCGCACCGTTTTTCGAACTGAGAGGGATATTACGTTCAACTGAGAGAGCAGAAAGATAAAATACGAACTCCAGAAGGAACAGAACCTCAAAGATACCCGAGTGAGTGGGGGCGAACGGGGGAGATCCGAGGACGGGCCAGCCCGGACGGGCAGGGGAGGTAAGATCCCCAGCCCAACGTGGCGCAGGTGCCGGGCGCCCGGGAGACAAAGGGAAGAGACAGAGTCGGAACGCGCTCATAGAACTGTCTCTGGGGAAGGGGTATAGAACGCTTGGCTGCGCGTGGAGACAGAAACCCACTCCATAGATAACTGCTGGGCAGCGGGCGCAAGAGAAGGACTAGCCCCCAGCCCTAAGCCATCTCGGCGGGGAATCAGAGGCCCCTGTGGCGGCGAGAAGCGGCTGCGCTGGGGAGGCGCGCGCCACGGTGGAAGCGACCCGAGCAGCGACTGCGCCGGGCGCGAGCAATTCGAACCTGGTTTTGGGAACGGGACCACGGACCGCATTTCCACGGCACACCCCGCCCCCTGCACGGACTGCGCGAATTCCGGGTCCCCACAGGGAAGAAATAAGACGCGCACCGACGGGACCCTCAACAAAGAGTCGGTGGCAGGTGGAGGCCCGGGCGCGTGCATAGAATGTGGGAGCTCCCAGCTCATTTCCAGCAGCGCACAGCTTCGAGAGCTGGGCTATTGGAAACCAAGAGAGACTCGGTTTTTTGCATTTGTTTTTTTCCTTTCCCCCATTGCAACCGCGATCCAGACTGGGGGTGGGGACTCCGCAATTGAGTCTGTGAAGGTGCGCACTTCACCTCCTGCTGCTCATTTCGCCTCAGGCAGGGGCGGAGCCTCTGAGAGCAGACTCCAAGACCTACCACATCAAACCAAGCCTATCCACCAGGGGGAGCTGCTGCTTGCTTTTTTTTTTTATTTCCCCCTTCGGTTTTCTTTTTCTTTTTCTTTTTGTTTTGCTTTTTTTGGTTGCTTGTTTTTTTAATATATAACAAAAATTTTTCTTTCTTCAGTAGTTTCGTACTTATTTCTTTGTCATTATTACCTTTTTTTTTCCTTTTCCTTTTTCTTTACTTAATTCCTTTAAATTTTACTCCTTATATTCCTTTCTCCCTTCTCCCTTACTTTTTCACCTTCTCACAACCCAGATATATTCTCCTGTATCTCATCCTTACTTCTCCCCTAAACTGGTCATACACTTTTAAGCGGTCAACTGTCCTTTGTTGTCTCCGATCCCCTTTTATAGACATTTTTTTGTCTTTTCTTCTTTCTCTTTTCTTTTTATTTTCTCTTCTTCTCTTCCTTTCGTCTCTTTCCCTCCCATTCTCATTCTTTTCATTCCCCCCTGTAATGTGTTTCGTTTGCTTTGTCTGTGTGTATGTGCACTTCTGTTCCCTCGGTGTTTGTCAGTCTGTTTTCCTTCATAGGACTACACCAAAAAACAAGCCAAAGTGTGCAAGAAGCCGAGTCCCAAATATTGCAGAGTAGGGAAATAAAATACTCACAGACACAACAAGAGAAAC
>NC_043700.1:18042212-18092573 GCF_006229205.1 Suricata suricatta
GGAGGGGGGAAAAGAGGTGGTGGTGATGGTGGAGGGCACTTAAGGGGAAGAGCACTGGGTGTTGTATGGAAAACAATTTGACAATAAAATATTATGGAGAAAAAAAATAAAGATCATATGATACTTATAATTAAAATATTGCTTTCGTAGGCTTCTACCATGTTCAATTCACTATTTCAGTTGTACAGTCTTACAAAGATGTAGAAAGTGAGTCTGCCCTTAAGCAGGAGTTAATTTTGAAATTGATGATTTTTTTTCTTGAATTCTCAAATTTCCCATACTAATATATTTTTTCAAACTGTTTTTGGGAAATTTCAAATCCTAGAATTCAAAACATTGATCTAGTACTCAGATACATTAAACTGTGCAATGTGGTGGTTAGAAACCTGGGGGCCTTGTGAAATCACAGAAAACGGATTTGAAAACTCTGTGGTTTTGCTTGTGTTAATTACCACATGCTTTAATTTATTACTCTGTTAAAAGGGAAAATAATAACGGCCTCATAATGTAATTGTAAGGACTACTTGATGCAATGTAGGTAAACGATCAATCATAGTACCTAGCTCGTCATTGGGATTCAATATGTAATAGTCATTAGTGTTATTTTGTTTAGCCTAAGGATTAGAAGTGTAAGCTCTGGAGGTCTGTGTTCAGTATGAACAGGTCAGCTCGTAGTAGACTAAATCCCCCATTAGCAACAACAGTAATTCCTGAAAAATAGAAAGAAATAGAAACCTCAAGTTTAGGAAGAAGTGACAAGCATGTGGATTCTGGAACAGATGCTTAGAAGATGATACGGGCACAGGGACAGGCTTCCGGTTTGATCACTTCCGGCCTGAGCAAAGTCTAAAGTCTGCATTTAGTTGCTATACAGGGAAGTTATTCAGCCCTTCTGGCCTGAATAAAGAGCAGACGTGACCACAGGCTCTGCAAAGTAGGAAGGACGTCCCTTAAAGACAAGATCCTGATAAGGAGTTACATACTCTACTTAGGAAATCTTCCCAATTTTTGGCTGATTCTTATGTAATCACAGGCCAGACTGACAGCAGTTAAAAAAATTAATTAACAGAGATTTATGCTCTTTTTCAACCAATAAAGTTTGCAGTTTGACTCGAAGCAAGTTGGTTGCTTTCTAAAACAAAATATCAACATTCTTTGGTGGATATAACAGAATCTCGATTCTTCACATTATTTGCAATGTTTATAGTAAAAAAAAATTACGTGACATATAAAGTACTATGAATATGTAACCTTTTCTAAGATAATAGAAAATTAACAGAAGGAAATCCCGATATGACCCAAATGTTGAAATTAGCAGACACAGGAAGTAACATAATGGTTATTACTATGCTTTATGACATAAAAGAAAATATGCTCACAAAAAATTTAATTTAAAAAATTTTAAATATGGAAAATTTAGCACTGAAAAAATATGATGTTTGAAATTTAATCTTCACTGGACAAGTCAAGGTCAAAATGTAGAGGACACAGGAGTGTATCAGTAAAACTGAAAATGTTTTAATAGACATTACTTGATCTTTATAAAAGGGAGAAACTTGAGTCAGAACAGAGACTTGGAAATTTATGGGATAAAAGGTCTAACATATGTATCACTGGACTCCCAAATGGAAGAATGAGATAGGCAAGCAGTGTAAATATGATGACCAAAAATTTCCTCACATTTTAAAAGATAGGTATTTATGTTTCAAAAATACTATAAAGCTTTAATAGTATAAATATCCTTCCATATGGCTCTATAGCTGGTAATATTGGTTTTTATGAAGTCTACTTTGATATTCATATAGCTAGTATGCCTTTATTTGAACAATATTTCATGGTGTAACTTTTTAATCCTTTTACTTTGTTATTATCTTTATATTGAAATGCTGTTTCTTTTAAACAGCCTATACTTGGTCTTATTTTATATCTAGTTTGACAATTTCAAATTATGAATTGGATTATTTGGATCATTTCCACTTACTTATGATAGCAAAATGATAAGGAAAAATGTAACCTACTTTCTTTTCTGTTTTTCTCCCTTTACTCTGTTCTTTTTTTTCTACTTTCCTTCTTTTTTGGTAATTGAAAATATTTTATGATTCCATTTTATCTCTATTATTGGTTTATTCTATTTTCATTTTCTAGTGTTTGCTCTAGAGTTTATTGGGTGCATTTTTAAGTTACACAGTATACTTTCAAATCATATTTGCATTTTATCTGCACTATTTTGATTAGAAGGTAAGAGATCTACAAATAGCATAATTCCAATCATCTTCTGGGTTTAACTTTATTTTGTTTTACTTTTACGTTTACCTATGTCAGAAACTTTAAAATATATTATTATATATGCTTTCAACAATCACTTCTCTTCTAAAGAAATTTCAAATTTAATGATATGAACTTTTAAAATTATATTTATAGTTACTAAAATACTTTAAATATGCTATTTCTGTAGTTCTCTCTTTTCATTTCTTTTCTGCTTGGAAAAATCTCATTAACATTTCACATTGTATATAGATCGGCTAGAGACCAATTCTCAGTTTTCATGTGCTCTCACAAAAGTTTATAGTGTTCCTCCTTTTTGAAGTATATTTTACTGACCAGAGAACACTAGGTTAACAATTTTGATTTTTCTCTCAGCATCTTAAAGATCTCACTCCACTGACTTCAGAATTTCATTATTTCTGACCAAGGGTCTGCAATTTGCTTGTTTCACTACAGGAAAGGTGTCCTTTTCCCCTTGTTCCTTTTATCTTTTTTTAAATCTCCCTTTTTCACCCACTTTGAATACGGTGTGTGTAGGTGTGGTTTGCTTCAAACATATTTCCTTTGATTTCATTAATATCTTTGGGTCTTTGAGTTTATACTTTTCATAAAATTTGGAAAAAATTATCATTTTTTGAAACATTTCTTTCCGCCCTTACTTCCATTCTTTCCTCTCCTTTTGAGACTTCAATTATATGTAATTTGGAACCTCTTGATATTTTCCCACAGTTCACTAAGATTTTGTACACGGTTTTTTAATCTTTTCTCCCCGTGCCTCAGTTTGAATAGTTCCTGTACTTATATTCTTAAATTAACTGACCTTTTTCTTCTTGTAGAGTCTAATCTGCTATTAGACTCATTCAGTGAACCTTTAGGTATTAGATTTTTAAACTATAGAAATCCCATTTGGTTCTTTATTATCTGCATCAAAGAAATACATCTTTGTAAGTCTTTGAGTATATGTATAGTAGCTATTTTCAAATCCTTTTTGCTAATGCCATTTATAATTGCACTGTGTTTCCGTGGACTGTTTTTTCTATCCGCTATAGGTCATATTTTATTGCTTCTTTGGTTATTCAGTTACTTTAAAAACTTGATTCTGGATACTATAAATGCTACATGGTTGAGTGTCTGGGTTTTGTATTCTTTAAATAGTTTTGAACTTTGTTTGGGACCTCAGTTAAGCAACTCAAAGATCAGTTTGGTCCTAGTGAGAATAATTTTTCAATCATATTACAGTCCACGGAGAGAAGCCTTCCTCTAGGTCTAGTTTAAACACATTGCCAGGCATAATAACCCTTCTCAGGTCCCCAGTGATTGCACTGGTGTCTGGCTGTGTTCTCTCCAGATGATTTGTCAGAAATCACGATTCCAGCACAGGTTGAACTCTGGGGTTGAGCGACGTAGGTTTTTCCGTTCCACAATCAAATCCAGCTGACTTAGCCTCCATATCTCTGTCTTTTCAATTTAGTGAGACGGTTCTCCTTTGCTTTCCGTTCTTCTCTCTATAAGAAAAGAGTCTCTAGGCAGAACCTTGAATTGGCTGTATGGCTCACTTTGTTTGATTTTTCCCCCCTTGGGAGCCACAGTCTTGTAATTCCAGTGCTCCAATGTCTGACATCAACTTGCTCACAGAGTACATGTGGTTTTCCAGTTGTTTATGGTGAAGAGCTAAGTCCAGTATAGTACCAATGTCTCCAAAGAGTACCAGCACTCTTGTTTAGAGTAAGATTGAGTGAAAGAATGAATATATTCCAAGAAACCTGTTAGGTCGGTAAATAAGAATGTTGGTATTATTCACATGAAATAATATTTAGTGGACATTAATTTATCAATTTGGGAGAGGATAAGGTGGTGAAAAATAGGTCACAGTATGTGTAAACTCTTGGAGGTATCAGATAGTCAAACTACTATAGACATTTCTCTCTCATAGGATGCATGAACATTGATGGATTAAGTTCTAAAATGATTGAATTTCTTTGCCCTCCATGCTATAACATTTGGATGTTACAGCAGAAGTAAGTGCGGTTCTACTGAAGAATTTTGATGTCATAGGATCATATTTCTATCTTGGAAAATATGCTCTTATGTATGTGTGGAAAATGGAGTTGACCTGGCCTAGATTGCAAATGAAAACATTGTGGTCAACACTGCAAAATGCCTGTAAAAATTAAAAAGGGATGGTCAAAGACATGATTATGGCAGGGATAGTGAGACTGGGTAAACAGGAGACTAATTTTAAAGACATTAAAAGAATATCGAGAGCATGAAAAACTACGATGCTTGGTAAGAGAGAAGTTTAATGCATTTCTAGAGGAAAGATGATCTGCTTTGCGTATTTCTGGACTTGATGGGAAAGAGGACTATTTATGGGAGAATAATTTTGTTTAGGGCATCTATATAAAAAGCAATTTAATTTTTATACATATTTCTATCTAACTTTAATTAAAAACCAGTGATCTACTTATTATATTGCCCTTGGCTTTGGTCAGAACCTTAATAGCATGTGCATGCCTATATATTAAAAAGACTAATATAAGAAGGCTCCAGAGACGCATTAAACAAAAAACGGACAAACATGAAATAACTAGGATGGAAAGGTTCTGATAAGGATAAAAATCTTCAATAAGCCAGAGCTCAGCCAAGAAATCAAACTGAAAGGAGAACTCAGTTTTAGGATGAAAGATTTAGAAAGGACCTTACATTTTGGCACAAGAGATGTAGGTCTTGTTAACTATGTAAGGTTCTCTGAGTAGAATTAATGAAGACAAGACAAGAGATTTGCTCATTAAAATTTAACCAGTTTGTAAGGTTGTGGTTTGGTTACAGGAGATATCCTTTAGTTGAGGATCTTGCAGATGTATTAGATACAGGCTTTGCCAGGTAACAAATGCAAAAGAGGGAAGATGAATGAATTTCTTGGTCTCTTCAGGAACTGTTCAAATCTATCAAATGCATTTTTGGGGTTTTAATGTGCTGTACAGATTGCATTTTCATATGTTTACACATAGGACATGATCATCGAAAACCAATCTTTTTTAGATATTGAAATTATAAGTAAATGTGATGTAAATTATTAACACCAACATCAACCCTCAACAGCCTCTGAAACAGCACTCACTAGGCTGTTAATCTCTGATATAAAATATCTTAAACCATTACTTGACAGACTAGAGAATTTCAAGCTATAAGAATAGCTGCCATTTAATATAGTCCCATTATTTTATGAGAAGGAAGAATTATAGCAGTTCAAGAAATAATATAAAAATATCCAAATTGTGCCAAATTCAGAGACAAAATTTCATGGTCTTCACCTTAATTTATCACAATAGAACATGATGTAGATCCATATCTATCACTTATTGGGAATTCCAATCAATTATACTCAGATTTAATACCAGCTCCTGATTCATTTCTTTAGCCATCAACCCAATATGATGATTTATGTTAAGTGATAGGCACAGGTACTTCTTTATCAGAGTCAGTCTTGTCAATAAGAAGTAGAATACAGGACAACTTGGAATAAATCAGTGATGATTCCAGAAAAGGATCTAAAAACAGTTTGTCCTAGTTTTGTCCTCAGAGTCTTATTCATTGATAATCAGAGCTAAAAACCAGCGCTCAGGAGTGAGCTCTATGCGCTATTATGGCACCACTCCCCCTCCACCCAAGAAACACCGACCCACTATTCTCTAGGTTTGGGTCTTGCCTGCATTTGCTTTGATTCATATTTTGATTGCTAGGTGATCCTGTCTCTCTTCTTCTCCTTTTCCACATTCAAGATTAGAGTTGGTAATCTATTTCCTATTCATTCTGTTTCTCTGGCTGGGCCTTAGTACCTGCCAAACAGTGGGCAACCAAGAAGAGACTGCAGTAGTATATATATTGCATACATAATGTTCTCCCCAAATACTGTAATTTAATCTTTCAAAGTAATTTAATGTTTCAATGAAAAAAGGCATGTAACTGTTGGAAATATACTAGATTTTGAAACACTATAGAATATTAAATCATATTCATATATGCAACATTCCTGTATCTGTTTTGTGTTTCATAGTGTCAGTAGTGTTGATTTTGAATAGACTAATTAAAACTGACTACTAAACCATGATCGCCATCTTGTGGAAAGATCTGCTACTACTGTAGCATGTGGAGACCCCGTGCTCACCCAAACATCAGCTCCTAGCAGTTTATAGTATTCTTCTCCAGATTATGGTGCTATCCTTGTAACCTCCTGTCATCGATTAAAGTGTTTTCATTAAGAGACAAACATCAAAAACCAGGAGTCCAGAGAGAATTTCATAAAATGTCAGCTCCTTTATCTTGTCTTATCTCTCCAAGTCATCTTATTTTGCTACTTTGAAAATGAGCCTCTCCCCACCAAAAGTTTAGAGAGCCAAAAATCGTAAAAACAAAAGTAGAAGAAAACATGTGATACTTTGAAATAGGCAAAACATCCTTAAGCAATGTAAAATGCAAAAGCCATAACAGCCCACTTTAAGAGAGTTAGTGACGTGCAAATGGGTTTTTCTTATTGATAGAAGATCGCACAAAAACTATCAGTCCAAACAGCTCAAGTACAAGAAATTGTTTCCTAAGTACATAACTAAGAATGTTCTGGAATTGAATTGCTTCCCTCTGTATCAGTTAACAATGCAACAAACTACAGTGTTGCTATTTCAATGTATCATCATTTCTCTCTAGTCCAGAGCGAATCTGGTCCTCTTACCAAAGCCTCTGTGGACAAGCATTCTACACAGTTCCAACTTAATTATTCTCTTTTGGTGTTCTCACACTGTGATGGTACATTCAGCATCATATTTAATTTACAGATTAAAGACTATACCCCTTTACTGCAAATTACAAATGCCAAGCTCTGATAAGAAGATTAAGCAGCATTCTATCAATATTACCCAGGGACTGTTTTGAAAAGATAATGCAAAAACTGTTCTATTAATGCTTTATCAGAATCTGCAATCTTTACTAATCTGTGTCTATGATCAGCTTGGTAACCAAATACATAAATATATGTAAAAGAAGTTTTTCATGCCTAAAAGACAAAGCAAAAGCAGCTCCCGCACCCAGATGGCTATTATCATTTTATACTAAAGCACATTTCTCAGATACTTTTTTTAAAGTTCTATATTGATCCTCAAAATGTTCCCAGGTGAAGACATGAACATGAACACTCATTTTCTTGGTCACCTTTTGTCCTTGTTTTGCTTTTCCAATACATAAAATACAGGAATGCTTTTAACTATCTAAACTTTAGGAAGGTTATGAAAATGAACAACAAAATATCACCAGGTACAGAAAGAAATAAATGGGACATGATTTTTATTATATTGTACTCTGCTTCATCAAGAATGAGGTTTTGTGAAGTTCATGAGCACCAACTCCAAGAGTTCCAGAATCTAGACACAAAGAAGTTGAAACAAAAAACAGAAAATATAAAATTGAGAACCAAGAAATTAAGTTAGAATACATTTAATGCATTCAATGTGTTCTCTTAAAATGTTTTAGAGATACTTCGTATCATATTTGATATTAAAGACATTGTATAATGTGACTATTCCTTTGACATAATCATGAAATACTCTATCTCCCTGGGGCAATTCAACATCTCTAAAGTTCTGTTTTCTTCACCAGGGTAATTCTTAACGGTTAGAGACTGTTCTGTAATGCATGTACATGCGTGTATCTTTAGTCAACATACATGTATACATGCATGTCAGTAAATACCTTGTTATAAAGAATATTTGTCAAATATGAAGAAATGAGGGGAGGGGACTTGTGGATTCTCAAGTCATTTTTTTCCATTTATATAAAGGGAATATCCTTAGGAAAATGTTGATTCCCAAGTGGGCTGAATTTTAATGGGTAGAACACATGAACAGACATTTCTCCAACGAGGACATACGGATGGCCAACAGACACACAACAGGATGCTCATCAACACATACCAGCAGGGAAATGCAAATCAAAACTATAATGAGCTACCACCTCACACCTGTAGGGATGGCGAAAATCCACAAGAAACAACAGGTGTTGGTGAGAAAGTAGACAAAGAGGAAGCCTCATGCACTGTTGGTGGGAATGCAAACTGGTATGGCCACTGTGGAAAACAGTCCGGAGTTTTCTCCAAAAGTTAAAAAAACAGAACTACCCTAGGATTCAGCAAACACACTGCTGGGTATTTACCCAAAGAACATGAAAGTGTAATTCAAAGGGATATACACACCCCAGTGTTTATAGCAGCATTATTTACAACACAAGATATAGAAGCAGCCCAAATGTCCACAGATTGATGAATAAAGATGTGGTAAGTTACATATGTATGTATAAGTGGTAAGTTATATTATATACATAGAGAGATAGATAAATAGATTTTATTTAGCCATAAAAAAGAATGAAATCTTCCCTTTTGCAAGAACATGGATGGAGCTGTAGAGTAAAATATGGTCTGAGACAGACCAACACCATATGATTTTACTCATTGGAATTTAAGAAACAAAACAAGCAGGCAAAGTTCACAAGAGAGACAGACAGAGACAGGACAAACCAAGAAACAGATTTTTAACTCTAGAGAATGCAATGGTTCCCGGAGGGGAGGCGGGTGGCGGGTGGGGGATGGATGAAATAGGTCCTGGGGATTAAGGGCTGCACTTGGGTGAAGAGCATAGGGTGAAGTGCTGAATGACTACATTGTCCTCCTGAAACTAATGTAAAACTATATGTTCATTAACTGAATTAAAAAATTTTTAACAAGAAGTCAGAAAATAAAGATGGGATTCTCCTTGTCCATCAAAAAATAAAGTAGGCTGTATTTTTATAACTTAAGTGTTTCAATACACCCTAAAGTTGGCATATGTATTTAACTGTGGTATTCTGGAAATTTTCGAATGAATACAAAAGTAAGTAGCATAATATAATGAACTCCCATCTACCTTTTACCCATCTTTAATAGTTACGACTCATGGAACATCTGACTTACTTGTTGGTGACCTCTAAAAATATGAAAACTTGAAAAATAAAACAAGCCACAACACCACTTGTCACACTGAATGAAAGAGCATTAATAGTGATTCAGTAGTAAATATTACTGTTCAGATTTCTAATAATTACCTCATAGATATTTTATTTGATATACATCCCTTCAGCTTTGCACAACAGCAGTATCATAGCCAATGAGGTTTATCCGAGGCGCGATTATAGCTAATTGATATACATCCCTTCACACACAATGTTCGATTTGTCTTTTTAAACCAGAATCAAGCTAAAATGCCCACAGCGTCATTATTCTTAAGTCTCTTTAATCAATAGGTCTCTCTTCTTTTTCCTGCCTCCCTTCTCTGTCTTCCCCTGCCAAGCTGCCTTTCTTCCCCTCAAACTCCTCCTGGAATTCATTTGTTGGAGACAGTGACTTTTCTGTTTTGGAATTTCAGTCTCCATTTTGTAACATGTTCCTCTGTCCTCTGGAGTCCCTGAAAAATTGAGAATTAGATCTCAATCTCTTTGAGACATTCCACATTAGAGTACACTTTGAGAAATATGCTTTTAAACTGATTTGTTCAATTTACCTTCACAGGGTATCTTTTCCTTTAGTTTATTTTTATCTGTCTTAGTCTGCAAATATTTTTATTGAAGCAAAAATGCCATAGTAATTTGTCCTGTGGTGTTCCGAATTGGACTATTCTTAAGAATACATTCCTGAGACTAACTCTTTAGGTTCTTATTTCTGCCCAGATTATTTCAATGTTTGTGTTGATGCTTATTTTTTTAACCATTATATCGACATATTTACAATATTATATCTTAGAACAAACAGTAATAAAAATGACACAATGGACCATGCATGATCAAAAATCACACTGTTGTAAAGAAAACACAATGGTCTCAGAAAAGAAACTTCTAAGTTGGTTTGCCTCTATTTAAAAGAATCCTATTTGAAAGGATTACATTGTATTTTCAGGGTTGGGAAGAATTACCAAATTTGGATCATGGATTTGGGTAATTACTAACACAAAAGGCTGAATGTCCCCCATCTTTGGGAAAGATCTTGGTTTCTTTCTTATGTCAGTCATCTTTACCCAGAATGATGCCTCAGCTACTTTCTCTCTCCTCTCCCTTTATTCCTGCACTTTGCACTTGTGGTCCTATTTCAGATCTCTGCCACCACCTTCTTCGTTAAAAAAAAAATCTATGTTCTTACTCTCCTTCTATTCGTATGGGAACATATTTTAACAATAATCTCCTCAACTCAGTACCAGAAGTCACTCAAAAGGACTTTCAGACCCTGGAAATACCACTGGAAGATCACTTTGTACCTTTTTTAAAGTCAATCTATTTAGCAATGCCATGAGGCCACATAAATAGTGAGCATTGTTCAAGTACTACAGAACTTCATTCGAGGTTACAGATCTGATACTCAAAAAGAAACTCTTTCACTGAATCACTCCGTTTGCAAAACGTCTGCACTGAGCTTCCTTGGCTATTATGTGGATATTGGATGAAGCGGACTGTGGGCTGATAAGTACTATCAAATTTCAAATGTCATATCTATTCTGAGCCCATAGTAATAAGTCACACTTATATGCTGAACGAAACCACAAATGTATCTAAATAAAGAAATGTTTTAGACGTGTTTATACAAGTGACAATTCCCTTCGGCTTGATTACCTGGCTTTTCCAATGTCTGTGATAAAGACCAGAGTATTTAGAAAGGGACGTTTACGGGATGAGTCTTTCAAAATTAATTTCAGCTAAGCTACAACAAACACAAACTGCAAGAGCCTTCCTGGAAAGGAATCACGCTACAGAGCCGAATTTTTGAGAGGGAAATAGTTTAAGCAAAACCAGGCTATCAAAAGCAGAGAGACAGAACCGTTGGCAAACACCTCATGGGTTTAACAAGGATTTCTTTGTTTAGCATGCATAAACGCTTAAAAAAATGCAGTTGTTCTGAACACCAATATTATGCCTAAAACGTGGACGAAGTAGAAAAGACGGACTGAAGTCTGTTGACAGTTCTGGTACAAACTGAGACACCTGACTGTTAAAGATAACCCTTTGATACTCACAGAAGATAATGGCGAGATTCAGGCTTAACGGAGACAACTCGAGTATTGTAACACAATCTCAAACGTTACTGGAAGTTTTGAAATAAAGTTAAATTTTTTAAATGTCTATTTATTTTTTCAGAAAGAGAGAGAGACTGACAGACAGAGTGGGAACGGGGGAAGGGCAGATAGGGAGGGAGACACAAAATCTGAAGCAGGCTACAGGCTCCGCGCTGTCAGCACAGAACCCAACAGGGGGCTCGAATCCATGAACCATGAGATCATGACCTGAACCGAAGTCAGGCACATAACCAACTGAGCCACCCAGGGGCCCCTTGAAATAAAATTAAAATTAAAAAAGAATTCAAGAACAGAACTTGATGGGTGGTCATGATAAAATGACTTTTTAGCACAACCCCACTGAATAATAAATATTCCATTTGTGAATCTGTGGTTAATTAGTATAAAGAGGAAGCAATTTACTTTTAGTAGATAAGCTACAGACAATATTTATGCAAGCAAATATATAGTGTGGAGAAAAGGGGGGAGGAAGGAACAGCCCAAAAGAGTTAAATGCTCGGAAAAATAAATAGAACAATAACTTTTAAAAGCTATGCTCAGGTAGGAATCCAATTATGATAGCATTATCAGTAATGGATTTTCCTTTTCTGTAAATGGAAATAAAGTAAAGCAGCACCTTTCATCCTGAGGCTGATCATGTAGCATTGAGCCAAGTGACCTATTAACGGTGTCAATAAAGTAGGAAATGAACATGAAGATGTTCTTGAAGCCCCATGACATTTTCTGCCTAAATAAAAGGTAAAAATTTTTTAAAAACCCTGATTTTACAATAATCATTAAAATGTTACTTTCAGTTGTTCATGCTCCCTGCCTATTCAAAGAACTGATTATCTTCCAGAATTCGGCATTGAGCCACAGCGTAACAAAATGTAAAGGGCAATTGGCTATTTATTAATAGTTTATTCAAATGCAATAAGGCAGTATTCATTTTTTCTCTCCAGACCAGCCAATCAGTAACACAGGAATAAATGGTCATTATTTATTCTTCTACCTCTGTTTCCATTGAGTCCTGGATAGTCTTAAAGGTATATAAATTGGCTCTTCAAGGCTCCATACAAGTTAAATAGTAACTTATTTGTTGCCACCCAAAACTAATTTTTATCAGAATTATTCTAAATGTATATCCCTATTTAAACCATCACACATTTCTGCTTTATTCGATGACTCATTTTTGTATGAAACACTATTTCTATATTTATATACTGCTAAATCTTCATAACATAGGTACACATTAGGGTTGTCTTTTAAATTTCTATATTCCATAATTCATGGGCAAAGTTTCCTACAAGCGACTAAGTGTAGAAATAAGCACTTTAGCAAGGAAATTCTCCGAGGCAGCCATTTCACTCTGCATTTTAGCAGGGGCCCATCGGGAGTTCCCGAGGAGAAAACCCAATTTATCTGCCCTTGCTGTTGTCTTGGGGAACCCGCATCTTTTGCAAATTTAAGACCCAATGAATGTCTCACATTTCCCCAAAGAAAGAAGATTGAATTTTATGTAAATATATGTCCAATGACATTTAAGCTTACGTTATGTGCCATGAACTATAAATGAGAGTCCAAAACAGCTACTGCTTTTTAAAAGTTCTCCACATCTAAACTGAAAGCGAATTTATTTTTTGAGAAATAATTATTGTAACAAAATTATGATAAAAAGAGAGGGTTTTTTTTTTTTATTACTTAAAGTGTTAACATTTAGACTAAGAAACGTAGAAGGTTATCCGAGGGACTGGAACAACTCACCTTTAAGGTCAGGCTATTGCCTTCTCTTGAATTACAATTCAATTTAGCTTCTGACCTCAGAAATTAAGATAGATCGTGGACCCTCGCACAGTATTAACTTTCATTTTTTAAAAAAATCCTTGCTATTCTTTTAAACTTTCTTCTCAACAGAACACCGGTCCCTTAGGAGGCAGCTTAAATTGGCTACCCAATGATAATCTCTCCTTTATGAAGATTAAAAGAGTAAAAGTATTCTGAAAGATGTTCACCAACTAAAACTTTATCAGTGTGTATTTATTTGCATATGCATGTATGAATGACAATTTGGAATGAAAAGGCAATTGAGAATTTGAATTGAGTACTTGGTTCACTATTTGTTTTCACTTTCCTAAAATCTCTTACTTATAAAAAAATTTTTTTTCTTTTAACAGGACACAATGATCTCTATCACTCTCTTTAAAAAAAAATACTACTCTTTCAAAGATTAATAATGACATTCTAATTACCAAACCCAGTGACCTTTCCCCGTTATTTTCATTGATTATGTGCAGGATTTGAAACACTGCCTGTCATTCCTTCTTGAAACACGTGTGAGCATGTGTGCGCATGCCTGTCTTGCTGCGGCATGCTGATCACAGGTTTGGAAATTCGAAATCCAACAGACAATACATGCCAGCTGTGTAACCTTAAAGTTACTTAGCCTTTCTCATCTTGAATCCTCCACTATCCAAAGGACACTAAAATAATGGGACACTATTGAATCTGAAAAGGATAACATCTATAAAATGGTTAGATCTATTCTCGGTCCATGGTAAAAGCAAAACAAATATTAGCTACCAGCATTACCATTATATCAAAATACTACTGTTTTTCCCAGCTCTGTGCTTGCTCCTCTTCTGTTTCCATATTCTGATTTATAAACTCACCCATTTCTGATTTTGGAATATGACCTTGCTCTTGTTTGACTTCAGTCC
Organism: Suricata suricatta; assembly: GCF_006229205.1. Taxonomy (NCBI): domain Eukaryota; kingdom Metazoa; phylum Chordata; class Mammalia; order Carnivora; family Herpestidae; genus Suricata; species Suricata suricatta. The sequence goes on from NC_043700.1 coordinate 18,056,314, forward strand.
ACAAAAATATCCTACCCAAGGTCATTAAAAGAACGCAGGAGGGGTGCCTGCGTGGGTCATTCAGTTGAGCATCTGACTTCAGCTCGGATAATGATCTCACAGTTAGTGGGTTTGAGCCCTGCCTCTGGCTCTGGGCTGAGCACTAGCTCAGAGCCTGGAGCCTGTTTCAGATTCTGTGTCTCTTTCTCTCTCTGCCCCGCCCCTGTTCACACTCTCTCAAAAATAGATAAATGCAAAATAAATTAAAACAAAATAAAAGAAGGCATAAATTATTTTTATTTCTCTTCAACAATGAGACTCTATCCTATCAGATACATTAGGATAGTTCTACCCAATGGCTTTTCAGTCTTCGGGACTACAGATCAGCAGTATCATTAAAGGTACAACCAGCGTCTCACATCAATCTCTTTCTTCAACACCGCACAAGAGTTTTTATATAAATACAGTGTCTGGTTTGAACAGAGCAATAAATAACACACTTCTGGATAAAGAAAGTGGAGTTGAGTAGAAAGAAATGCAGGGCTTAGAGGAAAAGAAAAGTTGGGATACAATCAATGTCTCCAGCAAGAAGTCCTACTAAAATCTCAAGTGAATGCAACAGAACCAAAATACCTCGGTGCCAAGGAGAGATGAAAGAGCAACTGTATAGGGTTGTACCTGGCTGAGCATGACTTTGATTTAAGAAGAAGTTACCTGCCAGGGCAGGGAGGTATAGAGGGTGATATCACACTGTGCATTTTGAGCTTAAGAAGCTGAAATGCTTCTCTCAGTTGAAAAAAAAAAATGATATAGTGAAGAAAGTAGTGAGTGCCATCCACTCCTGCATTTGCTCTCATACTAGCAGAATGGCTGAGGGGAGCATGGGGTGAGACCAGACACATTTCCATTAATCAACTGTCAGCCGTATTTCTCTCCTGGACTTGGCAGCTGATTTTCCCAAAGGATGTCATCTTGTGGGTGTCTGGGTCAACATTGTATGTTCCAACTAGGCCTGGAATCACTGTGTTTCGTTTATTCATCCCAGAAAGTGGAGAGTCCACTTCAACTCTTTCTTGCTCTGCTTGATGAATCTGTTACCAAATCTGGTCCTTCGAGCGTCCATGTCTCCTCCTCCCTAACTGTGCAGCCATAACACGTACTGTGATGCTTGTTCTCTTCTGCCGTATTTCAGGAGCTTCTGAATGTCTCCTTTCCCTCCAGTCTTGAACCCAACCTCTTTATGGTTTCCAAGTATCCAGAAACACAACTTTAATCAAGCCGCTCCTCCAGCAAGTCACCTCCATGGGCGTGGCTTTAGCAATCCTATCTGCCTGGCATGCAAGTTTTCTCTGCTAGGGTCTCAAAATATTTTCTGATCTTATCAACCTAGCCATTTGTTTATTTCATTCAAAAAATACGTATTGAGGGCCTATTATACATGCTCAGTTGATACTAGTAAAACATGTACAAGGCGCCTACTTTCATCCCACTTACATTATAAGGGAGATCAATGATTAAAACAAAAGTTAACAAAAATAAATAAAACAGGATAATATGATAGAAGATAAACAAGAGAGAAGTTTCCATGTTAGACAGGTCACCAGGGAGGGCTGGTCTCCGGAGCAGGTATTTGAACTGAGATCTAAATGACAACAGGCAGCCAACTCTGAGAAGTTCTGAAGGAACAGTCGTCCTGACAGAAGACAGACAAAAACAAAACCCCAAAGCTAACCAACTTTAATACACTCAAGCCAACGCTTGACTTCTGGCTGATTCAGGACGTTTCCTGTGCAATTTTCCACATTACTGCCATTAGTGATGATAGTTCCTCCAACTCTAATCCTCTTTGTCGAAATAAAACCCATCCTTTAAGTCCTGATGCCATTACAACCCTCAAGCTTCCTCTTTTCATCAAAATATGACTTCTTCCTGGCCTTTCAAACTTGGGTCTTTCTTGAGTTGTTTATTATGTTTCATCATTTATGTACTTACTTGTGTACTTAGCTCATACCCTCTAACAAACGGCAAAGTTCCTGAGGACAATGTTATGGATGCATTATTTTTCTGTTCCCTACAGGTCTAGAGTAATGCCTCAAACACAAGACTCATTCAAAAAATATTTGTAGGATTAAAGAAAAGTTATACTTTTATTTACACCCCAGAAGTGCATTCTGCATTGATCAGAACGGTTCCCAATTGCCTTCTAGGTATTTGTGTGCAAGTCTCCTCCATCTAGTCTCCAGTTCCCCCTCTGCAATTTCACTTTTTTTACACAGACTTTTATTTTTTTTATTATCCAGCCCATTCTTGAACTACTTTCATTTACAGTGATGGGTCGTGCCCTATCTCAGTGTTCTCCTTGGACGGACCCTCCACTACCAGCTCCCACTCCCACCCTCTCCAGGGTCCCCTCCTGCAAAGCAACCCAGTACTTCTTATGCCTAAGTATCTCGCCCTCCAGGGAGCATTTCTTTATTGCTCCCTGTACCCAAATATGGATTAGGGGCCTGTCACAGGTGTTTCCTAACCCCCTGTATTTATTTCTATTGTGGCTCTGAAATATAATGGTCTATTTAGTTATTTCTCCAACTACACTGAAAACTCCTTGAAGTAGGAAATGGACTGAATTTTCACTCTTATATTCCTCAGCAATAGTATAGTTCCTGGTATCTATTCAGTTTTCCATAATAGCTTTGAATGAGTGAATGAACTGATGACATGTAAACGCCACAAGAGCATCATTTATTCTGCACTGCATCCCTAGTACCTGAAATAGTACTTGGACATATGGTGAGTGCTCAGTAAATGTTAAGTAAATGTACAAAATGTTATCGGTATCTATTGTCATGTATGTTTTCAAGACGGTGCAAGATCCTAAAGGGGGATATAGTGAAATGAGTACAAAGCACTGCTTTCTCTCCAGGACTTAGTATCTTTTGGAGAAATAAGATATTTTAGCATAATTTACAAATGGGAAACCAACACCTTGGGCTGTTTACAGATAACATATAACATTTGTGAACTCAAAGATGATGGAAGCACTGTACACGCCGTGAAGCAAAAATGGGCTTACTTATAATTATGGGCAAATTCTATTTACGTTTCTCATCTTCAAAGTCAGTCAATGTAATCAAGAACAGTAACTTGTTTGAGGGAAGATGTGCCTAGAAATGTGTTTAGACACTTTGGTACCTATTGTCTAAGTCCTAAGTGGCAATAAGAAAATATGAAACATATTCTTCAGTATTCAAATGCGTTCATTGGTAGCATTTATTCATGATACTACATGTATAAAGTACAAAACTAAATAAAGATATGGTCCCTGCTCTCTACTGAGCATGTTTGTTTTGGGTAATAGTTGACATATCTATTTCTTACGGGTCATGTACATTTTTCTAGCAAAACTTCCTTCATAAATTACATAAGACAGCACATTCACACCAATTCCTTCCAGAAATAGGAATTATTTGGACACTTTTTAAGTTGATTTATCTATTTTGAGAGAGAATGAGGGAGAAAGAGAATCCCATGCAGGCTTCACACTGTCAGTGCAGAGTCTGGCAGAGGGCTCAATCCCATGAAACATGAGAGCACGACGTGAGATCAAGTCACACGCTTAACCAACTGAGCCACCCAGGCATTCTTATTTGGACTTAACTCTTTAAGAGTATTTATATGGACTCCCTATATGAAGAATGGCATATATGTATAAAGTATTGCTGAATGACATATGTGAATACAAAAAATGCTGAGAAATAATTTGAAAGTACTGGATTAAATCTAATGCCTTTCAGAAAGAGGGCAAGTTTACTTGAAAATTGTCCCATATGACAAGGTATGTTATCGTTAATGCTTTGTTTTCACTTTATTTAAACTTACCATTACATACAGATTTGAAAATGATGGCATAGGGTATTAACACTGTGAGTCACGATGTCATAGTAAAGTACATACTTGTTTTGAGAGGTGAGCTTACTTACGTAACCTAGCTGCAGAAAATCCATGTGGATACACTTTGTGATGGCAAAAATAAATCTCATTCCCATATAATGGTCAGGATACTCCTCAAATGTGAATAAAATGGCACTGAGATGAATCACACTAATTTTGATCGGCAATATCATTGTCAGGGTATTTTAGAAACATTCCTCTTTATAAATTTGTTTTAAAATGAACATGCATATTGAGAGAAAAAGAAATTACGTGTAAGTATCTTTACTTGATGTATTGGTGGGTATGAATCCATGAAAAGTGAAAAAGAAAGGACTTTGTGCAACCAAGACAAGTAAACAATATGGCAGGCTTTGTGCAATGAACTCTCAGCCGTGGCTTATGAGGGTAAGTTCTGATTTAGCAATCACCAAGGAACATTCATTCTCTTGCTTTGAGTAGTATTTCTGATCTCAACTGAGACAATTATTTTTGTTGTTATTTGTTTTCTCCGCTGTCCCTGCTGCCTTTCTGATGGTTTTCACTGTTGTTAGTAGGCACAAGTTCCTTTGTCAATAGCTGTTCCCTCTTCCCTAAGCTCCAGGTCTCCCCGTGGATATTCACCTGTGGTGCATCCACCATAATTTTTTTCTGTCTCTGTTCATATGGTTTGCACTGTTCCTTGTGGTCTTTGATAAATTGTTCTATTTTTTGTACATTTAAAAAATTTTTAATGTTGATTTAATTTTGAGAGATAGGCAGACAGATCCCAAGTGGGAAAGGGGCAGAGAAAGAAAGGGAGATACAGAATCTGAAGCAGGTTTCAGGCTCTGAGCTATTAGCACAGAGCCCGAGGCAGGGCTTGAACCCACAAACCGAGAGATCATGACCTGAGCTGAAGGTATATACTTAGCTGACTGAACCACCCGGGTGTCCCAACAAATTGTCAACTGAATCCTTTTTCCTTGAGACAATGTCTGCCACATGAGTTTTACTACACATTTTGAGGGCTCTTTATGGTCTTGTCCACCCAAGGAAGTTGTACAAATACTTGCTTATTCCTATCACTAGATGGGAAAAATAGGTCTCAGAAGAATAAACAACACCTAAAATAGTCTCAAATTTGTCAAAATCTATTAAATAGTGACACCACAAACTTTAGACATACATCTTGGTAGCAAAGAATGAAGCCCTAAGCAATACTTTTTCACGTATAAAAAATTGTGCATGGGGCACCTGGGTGAGTTCATCAGTTAAGCATCTGTCTTCAGCTAAGGTCATGATCTTGCAGTTTGGGAGTGAGTTCAAACCTCTCTCTCTCTCTCTCTCTCTCTCTCTCTCTCTCTCTCTGCCCCTCCCCCACTCACGCTATGTCTCTCTCTCCTCAAAAATAAATACACATTAAAAAATTGGCCACAATTAACAGCACTCCTTGATACTTTTGGTGAGGATAAATCATTTACATTTAAGGACTTAGCATTATCCTCTTTTATATAAGTCAGTTAAAGCAGTTATTATAATTAGCATTTTAACATTTTAAATGATTATTAACAACAGAAGTTCCAGTCAAAGACTTGACAGATAGGAGGACCTCTACCTTGTGCTACTCCGTATGGTTACAGGATGCATCTATGCATCCTGTTTTTCTCAGGACAGAGCCAGTATACATTTGTAGTCCCAGCACAATTTGTACTAACACATCTTTCACTCTCAGGTATCAAAGCTAAATGCATAAGCTTTTGTATTTGCTCTACTAGAAATCAGATTCCTGGAGCAGCTCACCAAAGGAAGTATCCAGGGAATCTGAGAATAAAGAAAAGATAGATGCTCCCCAACTTAACGACATTTTGACTGTAGGAGAGTGTGAAAGTGTTACACATTTAGTAGAAGCAAATTTTGAGTTTGGAATTTAGATCTTTTCCTGGGAGAGTGATAGATGGTCCGATACTCTCTCCCCATGCGGAGTGGCGGTGTAAGAACAGGAGTCTGAACCCGGTAGACGCCATGACAGGCTTTAAGTTTCCCCTCTAAACTAGGTCTAAAGGTCAGTCTCTCCAGAACTATTAGGTGGTTACACATTGCCCAAGGCAAGAGGGACCACCCTTGTAATACCGTTAACATTCCTAAGGGCAGGCCTACATCAGTTATTGCCTAAGGCTAGTTACACCCTACGTGAGGGTCCTGGGTCCTGGGTCTACTCTGTGATTGGTTAACACTCTAAATGTTGTAATTGGATAAACCTGCTGTCAATAATATTGTATAACAATAATTGGATCACTGTACCTATGTCACAATTTCCTGTAACTCCCCCTTCCCAAACTCATAAAATTCCTACCACACCTTTGTTCAGGGCTCTCTGGCTCTCTCCATTCCACCAGCTTGGAGTGAGCAGAGGCCCGGGTTCGAACCTGCAATAACCGACCCTTGCTTTTTGGTTTTGACTCTGGACTCTGGTGGTTCATTTCCGGGGGACTCCCGAATTCTGGGCATTACAGCGGGAGTGCCCTGTGAGCCACACCATCACAAAGGTAAGCAAGTGATCCACTTAAAACCGTTCTGGACACATACAACCATTTCATTTTTCACTTTCAGGACAGTATTCAGGGATTTGTTGGAGATATGCAACACATTAGTATAAAATAAGGTTTGTGTTACAGGAATCTGCCCAACTGTAGGCTAATGTAAGTGTTCTGAGCACATGTAAGTTGGCTACCCTAAGCCACAATGGCCCATCGTTGGATTAAAGGCATTTTAAATTTATAATATTTTCAATTTACAATGGATTTATCAGGATGTAACCCTATCACAAGTCAAGGAAAATCTGTAGGCATTTACCCTTAGGTGAATCCAACCAGGAGTAAATAGTGATGTCTTCACGAGTAAACAAAGCATAGGAAAAAGGCTGTCTTCAGTTCAGGAGTCTGGACTTTCCACAAGAGCACCTAAGAATTTACTTAGGTAGCTGACCCCAGGGAGTGTGATGTGGCTCTGAGACACAGCTGCAGTTTAGCAAAACTAAGGCAGCAACAGGTCTTACAAAGGTTAGATGTCAAGGTTATCTATTGGGTCAGAAACAAATCACAGAATATCCAGAAGGAAAGATAGCATGCATAGTCAAAACAAAACAAAACAACAGACAATATTTAATGAAAGCTGTTTAAAGGTATTATCTCCTTCAGTTCTCTTATATGAAATTTTGGGGTCAGTCCTAAGTTTAAGTCCTGTCCCTGTTACTCATGTCCATGTCACCTTGCCCAAATTACTTAATTTTATCATAACTCAGTTTCCTGGTTGTTAAAGTAGGAATAATAATAGATACCTTCATAGTTGGTCAGGATGATTAAATTACAACATATAAAAATATATAAAAACATAAACACCCATCGAACTGAGCAAATAGGAAGACTGCATTATTATTATTATGGTGATTATGAAAACTAGAATTTAAAATGGGAATACCAGGGGTGCCTGTGTAGCTAAGCAGATTAAATGTTCGACTTCAGCTCAGGTCATGATCTCACAGTTGATGAGTTCAAGCCTTGCGTTGGGCTCTGGGCTAAAAGCTCAGAGCCTGGAGCCTGCTTTGGATTCTGTGTTTCCATATCTCTCTCTGCTCCTCCCCTGCTCACACTCAGTCTCTCTTAAAAATAAACAAACATTTTTTAAAATTAAAGAAAAAATAAAATACATTGGAGATCCCATTTTAAGAGCAAAGTGAAAGTATAGTTTTATCCACTTAGTTCAAATCAGAGCTGGATTATCCACACATTGTACTTGATCCTAAATCATCTGATCTAGAGCCTTTTATTTTTTATTTATATTTTTTAATTTTTTTTAATGCTTTTTATTTATTTTTGAGAGACAGACAGAGACAGCTGGAGCAGGGGAGGGTCAGAGAGAGAGGGAGATACAGAATCTGAAACAGTCTCCAGAGTCTGAGCTAGCTGTCAGCACAGAGCCCGACGCAGGGCTCAAACCCACGAACCGTGAGATCTGACCTGAGCTGAAGCCAGATGCTTAACTGACTGAGCCCACCCAGGCGCCCCTGATCTAGAGCCTTTAAACTGCCATGCCAATTTGAGGCCTGTGAGGTGGGGTAAGGCTTAAGTGGAAGGGTTAAGGGATGGGTTAAGGAGAGATAAAGAAGCTAGAAAGTAAAACAATCCTTGATAATCTCTGTAACACAGATGCTTGGGAGTATTTGTCCTCTAGGAAATCTCATACATTCACAGGACATTAGTGTTACACTAAATCATCAGATTGATAAGAAAGCTGACAAATGAAGATTGACAGTCTTTAACATTCTAGAATGGCTTTTTTCTTTCTTGGAAGCATTATATATGTAGAATATAAAAAAATTAAGCTATTAACTGAAATTAAATTCACTTAATGGAATTAATAGTACCAAGTCAAGCCTTAGAAAAAGTTTTTCTCCTTTCCTGGAGAAAATAGGAATAATATGAATGTGGAAAAATTTCATTCCTGATACAAAATTCATTTCAGTACATGTACTGACTTAACAATTGAATTCCTTCCCTTAAGGAGCTAAATTGAATCTGTTTTCCTCAGTGATGGCCAAGAGGCTGATAAGCCAGAAATAAAATGGAGTAGAGCTACAGTGGTTGACTGGTCCCCAAAGGCCCATAAAATACCCATTTGTTTTTGTCTATTGCCTAGAAAATCAATTTAAATTTGTAGAGCAATAGTTCCAAAGTCTTAAATAAGGACATGAGGAGTGAATTACTTAATCTTTAGAGTTAAGTACTTCCCAAATATTCTATTACATTCAATGTGGTTTTGGATCAGAGAAGCTCTACAATAGGACTTTGAGATGAACCAGTCATTATTTCTCTTGTTAAGCATCTCTTTCAAGACTATATATTTAGACTTCATTGTAAATTTAAAAAAAAAAATCCTTATATCCAGATTTGAATTTCGATCAAAATTTGCTTAACAGACCCTTTCAATGATTAAAATGACTACTCAGTCAATAACATCCTATATTGACTAAATATTTACAGCTGTCATGTTCTGTGTTCATTTCACGTCCCCATTTCTGGGAATCGCATTGCTTTTCCTCGCTCCATTTACAAGGAGCTGTTATGTTTTTATAAGATGATCTTGTTTATCTGGTTAAAGGCAATATGTTCAGGGATAGGTTTTTGACTCAAGTTGGGCAAATGAGTTCATTCCACAAAAATGTCAGACGGGGGCCAAGAAAAATTTTATGGATGATCCCTTCTAAAGACTGAACAAGAACATGTAAACTTGGAATTTGTTATAACCACACTTTCAACTATGTGGACTAAGAAAGAAGACAGTGCTATGCCTAGAAGTGCATAAGAATAGATAGGAGATAAAGACAATCTAGTTCTTATTCTACTGCCTGGGTTTATTTCATTCCCAAGGCTCTGTTGTAGCCCTTCCTTTTATTTTCATGCAACTCATGTTTCTTGTCTAGTTAAGCTAGTTGGACTAGAGTCCATTTTCTTGCAGTCAAGAGTCTTCACTAATGCATACCATGATTCTGTTGAGTACCTGGGAACAACTACCACAAACATCTACCTATTCAAAGTTATCTTCAATGATCCTCCAGCTCAGTATGTTTGAGACGTGTGATTAAAAAAAAAAAAAAAAAAAAAACACGGGTAGTTTTTTCTAATCTACTTAATGATGTACTGAGTTGAGCAGAGCTTAACCTTTTTTCCTCCACCTTTGGGCTGTACTGAGTCTTTTAAAAACCACATGCATTTTGACTAAAAGCATTGTACATTGTATAGGATTTTGCACCCATATGTGATCACAGAGAGGAGCATATTCAGAAACACTATTTCACAAAAAATCCCTTGGAATATGCTGATCTATTCCAACTGCCTAAAGAACATAAGGCCAAAAAATTTGATTTAACCTAACCCAGATCGTGGTCAGAAGAGAACTATCATGAAAATCGAAATTTCCAGTCTCCTTGACTATTTCTACATCCACTATTATAGGCTTTCTGTTGTTACAGCAAACAGGCATGGAAAAATAAACAACCTAGAAATAGCTTTCAAAACAGAAGACCGCCTCATTAAGTATTACAGTCATTTTCCACAAGGCACATGTTGAAGTGAGTTCATGGAGAGTCAGCAAAGCAAGATGGCTGGAGAGAAGACTTAGGAGCCAATATGTCTGGGTTCCAAATATGGGTTCTTTTTAGTTGCCTGACTCTAAACAAGGACGTGAACCTGTCTTGCCTCATTATCCTCACCTGTAAAATGGGGACACCCTACTATGACTCTCTTATGATAGTTTTAAGGAGTACATATTTAATAAATGTGCAGCAAATACTGACAAGTTATTCACTCATCAATCCTAACCACATTCCACAAGCCTTGTGGCACTGCCAGACGGCATCTTGTGGGATTTGAATTTAAAACTGAGATGTGTGGGGAAAGAGATTGTAGATCACACATTTTGTGGGTACAAGTTGTGTCAGAGACGGTAAGATGGCAGAGCTGGCAACCAAACAGCAGTTCCTCAGTCCAGCAGCGGGCCCCTCAGAGTGGATGGAGAGGTGGATCCTGTGGAGATACCTACCTGCGGCAAGTCTGCAGACTTCTGGGATACAAAGTCTAATGTCTTTATTTTCAGCCCTCCTAATGGTTCTCCAATCCATTTAATACCTATAAAAAATCCCTTTCTTAAACTTGCCTTAGTGGATTGGATTCTCAAAGAAGCAGCTCTGAATGAAAAAAGAAAAAAATACATACACACACACACAAAAATAAGCACACAAGCGAAAAACAAGTTCTTACAATACTGCATGGAACAGAGGGCACAAAGCACTCACTGTATGTTGTCTCGTATGATTATTACTTGGGAGACGACCACGCACTAATATTTAGGTGTTACTAGGATGCATTAATTGCTACCTAGTATCCCAAAGGAATGAAGATATCCCTCTAAGTGGATCGCTATTCCAAGAAAGGGTAGATACTAAAGAGAAACGCATTCCTTTATTAAAGGAGCTGTATATTCTTTGTATCTGTTTATGTGGACTTTGGTCAAATATTTCCAAAGAGAGGGAGAGACAGAAAGGAGAACAGTTGGAGAATGACAAAGAGGAAATATGAACTTAAAACTCATAGAAGGAATATAAGTTATTTCAGTAATATTTCTTTGCTAATATCTGTAAGAGAACCTAAAATGTGAATACTACCATTTACTGAGTCATATAAAAAATAACTGCTAAGAAGAAAATCTATTTATATCATCTGGGAGCAATATGAAGAAAACATTTATAGAAATCCAATTACTCTTAACCAATATGCCTTCAACTTATATAACATAGCTACAGACATGAGGTTTCATTAAAGGTAGCTCTAGTTAAAATTCCTCTTTCCTTCAACATTATGTTTTTAAACTGAAAGAGTGTAGGATTTCATTTTTTTTTTTTTTTTTACTTAGCAGACCGTTGTTTCAAGGATTTATTGAAGAGTCAATAACTGCCTTTCTTCTCTTTTGTCTTTCTTCTTTCTATTCCCATAAAACCACAGGCTATTTTTTCTAATCCTTCATAGACCACCATCACAAGCTTCATCTGGTCACTTTACATTACCAATTATTACAAGCAAGTTACTATGTAAACATGGGGAAAAAAAAAAAAGACAGGTACCAAAAAGATAGTCTAGTTTGTAAGACAAGCAACTTGAATAAACATCAGAAAATGACAGATATACATAGATGTCTGCTTTCAGCCACTTCAGGTCTTCTCAAGAAAGGTTGTAAAGAATGAAAGCATCATAGACCCTGTCATGAAAATTTATCTACAGTGTCACCATTTTACTGTAATTTTATTAAAGCTGGTGTTTTCACCGGACCACAGAAAGGGGAAAACCAAGTTACCCTAGACAGACTCTGGGATCTCTTGCTCTGTGTCCCATTTCTTCACCTCCTACCATCCAGTCATTCACACCACCTTGCAAATTCGACCTACCAATTATACAAACTTGCCTCCAGTTATAACTTAATCATCTCTTGGCCAAGAATCATTCAGACTCTTTTCCTCGCTTTCAATCGATTTTCTACCTTGTTATCAAAACGATTGTTATTTTCTTTAATTTTACATTTAATCTAGAGAAAGAGAGAGTGTGTGAGGGAGAGAGAGAGAGAAAGAGAGAGGAAATCCCAAACAGGTTCCACACTGTCAGTGCAGAACCCAATAGGGGCACAAACTCACGAACTGTGAGATCACCAACTGAGCCGAAATCAAGAGTTGGACATTTAACTGACTGAGCCACCCAGGCGCCCCAAAAGGATTGTGATTTTTAATCTTTGTAACATTCTGACAACCCGAGTAGACACATAATACCTGTTAGGTTTTGGGTTATACTTTATTGAAGGATTACAAATAGGCAGTGTGTTGATTATATCCCCTAACACATACTATTCCATGTAATTGTCACAATAATTCCCAGTCAGACACCCTTATTCACCACACATATAGATTCCAGAGACCTCCTGTGCCACTTTGAAAGCAAATGGACTCTTAGTAAATATGTGATGAAGTTCAAATGTCATTGCCAAAAACTCACTGGTGCCCTAACAACTCCTGATTAAGGAAATGGTGAGAAGGGAAGGCATTTGCCAAGTAATAATAGCCAACAAAGCAGCTGACTTTTCATCTAAAATATCTATTAAAAAAATCAAAGGAGAAATTCTGTAGATGAGAAGATAGTTTGAAAAACAAAAGGGGGGAAAGCAAGAAAAAGGAAAGCAAAGATATCCTAAACACTGGGTGAAGGCAGGAAGTTTAAGCTTTTTAAAAATGTTTTTATTTGTTTTTGAGACAGAGAGAGAGAGCAGGGGAGGGTCAGAGAGAGAGGGAGACACAGAATCCGAAACAGGCTCCAGGCTCTGAGCTAGCTGTCAGCACAGAGCCTGATGCGGGGCTCAAACCCACAACTGTGAGATCATGACCTGAGCCGAAGTCACTTAAAATCAATGTGAAAACACACATAAAACATTATCTTCATTTTTCCCTACAATCTCAGCAATGTGTGCCATTAAAATAGCCATCTTGGATTTTATTTTAGTATATTTTCTTAATATTTTTTAAGTTTTTAATTTTTTTTAATTTTGCGGGGGAGAGAGCGAGCATGAGCGCGAGCATGAGAGTGAGTGTAAGTGAAGGAGGGGCAGAGAGAGGGAGTCACAGAATCTGACGCAGGTCCCAGGTTCTAAGCTGTCAGCACAGAGCCTGATACGGGGCTCAAACCCATGAACCATGAGGTCATGACCTGAGCTGAAGTCGGATGCTTAACCAACTGAGCCACCCAGGTGCCCCAGTCATCTTGGACTCTAAACTTATGTACCACATCATTTTGCATAAATATATTATACATAATAGTCCGAGTCTGTCGGAATCCAAGCAAAAACAAAGAGGTCGTCCATAACCGTATGTGCTTTCAAGGAAGCTGCTATGTCAGAGTCATGAGCTACTCCCCACGATCCTCTTATCAGTATTTGCCAATGGTCTTACCAGCGACATCAGTTCCATGTTATATTTGTAAATATTTAAAGGATTAAAAAAGGGTTTGGTGTTAAGTAATTCTAGGAAATTATCAGGACAGAACTCACACATCTGTCCTATCATGCCATGGAATTGAGCAGAGCGAGGGGATTCAGAATACCTTTGCCCTTGGGGTGCGGGAGGAAGGCACTGAGAAGCTAGAGACAGATACGGCCAAGTTTCAGCTACATAGCAACATACCACAGAAGGCTGAACAAATTCTATTATTTTCTGTGAGTACCAAACATGATAAAGGCTGGAAGCATTACATTTTGTTCTTGCATGAAACAGACATCAGATCTCGATAAAATAATTTTTTAAAAAAGGAACTCGTTGTTAGTACCAATCTGTGTATCAAAGGTGAAGATACACTTTTTGAAAGGATTTTGGAATTGTATTAAAAGGAATGACGTTCAGGTGGTCCTAAGTGGCCAGATTGGCACGACTCTGCGTTAAAGGAAAACAAGACTTGACGTTGTCAGTAGTTCTTTTGATTCGATTAAGTTTAAATGTTTTACTCAATTTGCCAAAGTTTTAATGTATGTTATAAATTATAATGCAAGAAACATGTACGAGTTTTCTATCTGTGATAAAAAAAAAATAGGTACTTGGCCACTGGACGTTTGTTCACAATTCAGAAAACAGCCTGTAAAGTACAACTTGTTTTTTTGTAAATATATTTAAAAACAATTTCCAAAAAAAAAATTTTTTTTTATATATTTATTTTTGAGAGACAGAGAGAGAGCATGAACAGGGGAGGGGCAGAGAAAGAAAGAGACACAGAATATGACACAGGCTCCAGGCTCTGAACTAGCGGTCAGCACAGAGCCCTATATGGGGCTTGAACCCAGGAACCGTGAGATTATGACCTGAGCCGAAGTCAAACACTCAACCGACTGAGCCACCCAGGCGCCCCTAAAATCTATTTTTTTAATGTTTACTTATTAGTGAGACAGAAACAGAGCGTGAATGGGGGAGGGTCAGAGAGAGAGGGAGACACAGAATCTAAAGCAGGCTCCAGACTCTGAAGTGTCAGCACAGAGCCCCACGCAGCGCTTGAACCCACAAACCATGAGATCATGACCTGAGCCAAAGTCAGACACTTAACCAACTGAGCCACCCAGGCACCCCAAAGCACAACTTTTAAGTTTGTCTTATAACAACATTTGCTTAAAAGCCTTTTTCTGATGCATCTTTTGTTCAAATGCATCTAAATAAAAATAGAGATATGAAGAAACACAATTAACAATTTTAACAGGCTGCTATAAATTATCAGAGCTGAAGCTGGTAATTGTTAAAATTTCCCTTTTATAGGAGTTCAGCTTTCTAACTCTGGTGAGAAATTGGGGCGACAAATTGAGCGTTTGCTCTAAGCACAGTGACTGCTTCATAAACAGAATAGTTCAAATTCTTTAAGATGGCCAGAACAGATTTATCTGAATCACTCTCGTGTTTGAAACATACTAAAAACATACTAAAAAGTTAAAAACAGATACTAACAAGATGAAAACTTATTTGTGGCAGTCCACTCACCAGTTCCCACCGAAACAAGTCTTCTTTCGAAATAACCTCCAAACGGGAAGCAAAATTAAAAAAATAAACAAATATGCTTTAAAATCTTCCTGCTTTCAATACTATTCCAATACTTTTTTAAACTTAAAATCAGGACTTCTCATCACACCCCATAACGTCTTCTCTGATCAACTCCCTCTTACCTCTCTAGCTTCAACCTAGTGCCTGTTCCCAGAATACATAGCAAATTGTTTCCCCCGTAGGCTTCTTCACGTGTTATTAGAATTTGGAATGCTCTTCACCTGCTGTTTGCAAATCTTGCCTCTCTCCATCTATCAGGTCCCAACCTCAATTACTCTTCTTCTGCGGATCTTGACCAAGGATGAAAACTACTCTTCCCCTTCCTTCAGCCCTCTAATATCCAGTAGTATTTGTCTCCCGTAGTAGATGATGCATTTTATAAACGCAGACACCTTATTTGCTTATTCGTAACTATATATCCTGCACCTAACAACTAGCTACGTGCCTTTCACATAACAGGTGTCAGTACCTTTTTGTTAAATGAATAAATGACTTTCAGGTCTCTGTTTTCCTCATATATTTTTCAAAGGGGAGGAGGTCTTTTTGAGTTCCCGGCCGTAGGGCCCCCTCATACCCCGACAAGAACTTCTCGGACACCAGTAGTGGGGGCAGGAATTCAGCTCAATTCTGACACTATCTACCCGAGACAGCAGGAGGTTCCTCAGGTTAGGGGCTCAGGCCTACACGTCTGCCCATCCCCCCAGATTCCAGTCTCAGGCCCAGGTTGTGGCCTGTGCTTCAGACCACCTAGCTATAAATCGGAGGTTCCCACAATCCTTTTCTTTGGTTCCCCTGATTTGGTAGAGTGGCTTACAGAGCTTAGGAAAACATTTTACTTAATACAAGTTCCAGGTCACTGTAAAAGGACAGAGCCCAGGAACAGCCATATGGAAGAGATGCACGGGGATGGGGTGGGCAAGTGGTGCAGACCCTCCGTGCCTTCTCCAGGTGAAGGATTCTCCTGGCATCTCCATGTAATCAGCAGCCTGGAACCTGGAAGCTCTCTGGACCCAGTTCTTTTGGATTTTCATGGAGGCTTCATTAGACAAACATATTTGATTCAAGTACTGATCTTTGGCAACTGACTCAACATCCAGCCTCCTCCTCTGTCCCCAGAGGTCAGGGGCTGGGAATGAAGTCTCAACTCTCCAATCACATGGTTGGTTCTCCTGAACACCGGGTCCCAACCTTAGGTGACGTTGGGGTATTCCAAGTCACCTCACGGATATTATCACTCACATCACTTAGAAAACCCTAATAGCTTCACACCAGAAATGGGGACAAAGACCAAATACATATTTCTTATTATAATTAAAAAATATCACAGAGGACTTATGATCTTACTGCCATTTCCCAGGTTTCCCAAAGTCATGAAAAGTCCTGATGAATGCCTGTTCTGATTGTACCATTGACTCAAATGAAGGTGCTAGGTTAGCTAGGTGCTAACCTCCTGAGGGAATTGGGTCATGTGTTTCTCTCCGTGCTGTTAGGTAGTGATAATGTCAGAAAAAAATGCTTTGATGCTGTCAACCTTAAAAATAATATAGCCAGTTATTTTACTCGGAAAATGAGTTTATAGAGGAATTGCAATTTGGGAAAAACTAAGACGATCCATAGGCAAGTTCAGAGACAAAGGAGAGGTCAGTTTTTATTTTTAGAAGGAAATTGAGTTGCTTTGAACAAAAGCTCTGAAGAGCAAGAATTCAAGTTTCTGGCAGTTTCTCATTGGCTGCAAGAGGTGGTTAGTTCATTGTTGCTGGGGCAGGAAAGGATTTTTTTTTTTTTTCCCTTAAAAGCAGTAGCTAAAATTCCTGGGTGAAAAATGTCTTCCCTTTCTTCCTGTTGATTATGCAAGCTACAAGGAGTGGTGCTTGTACCCAAGAGCTCTCCCCTTCAGGGCTTTCCAGCTCCTTGGGGGCCTGGATGACTCAAAGGGTTGTGTCTGATTCTTGATTTCAGCTCAGGTCACGATCTCACAGTTCAAGCCCTGCATTGAGTTCTGTACTGACAATGCAGAGCCTGCTAGGAATTCTCTCTCTCCCTCTCTTTCTGCGCTGCCTCTCTCTCTCTCTCTCTCTCTCTCTCTCTCTCTCTCTCTCTCTCTCTCTCTCAAAATAAACTTTAAAAAAAAATAAGGGTTCATTCACTGGTTTTCATAGGTGCCATCTTGATTTCACTCTTAGAAGTCATTTCCAACTAGGAGTCCTTTAGAACATTATCACTTTAGCTTGCATTCAGTTCATATAAATGGTATGTTACAGATACTTTCAAGCATCTTCTAGGAAAATATAGAGTAAATACACAGTTTCTTTCTTATCTCCCCTCTTGGAGAAATGACTTTTATACATATGACAGCATGCTCCTGCTGCTTCCCAAACAGCCTAACGCCATTCAATTAAGAAACCTTCCCAGCTAGCACAGCCAATAAGTACTTGAATGTTTCTAAATGTTGTTTTGGTATCTTTCTCTAGCCCTGAGGTCTCCAGTTTTCTCAATGTTGCAATTGAAATGTGAGTTTCCTTTCATAGCCTCAAGGTTAGCAGAAGAAATAGAATGCACTTTTTTTTTTTTTTTTTTTGGTTTCCACTTTTCCAAAAAGAGTGTGTAGGAAAAAAGCAAACAATGTCTTGAAATTACTCAGGAATCGCTTAAAAATGTTTATGGTTAAATCTATGTTTTAGAAAACATTTATGAAAGAAATCCAATCAACTTTCTTGTAAATATTCATTTTCAATTAATGAGTTGTTTTTAAAATACCAAATATCATGTCAGTTTCCATTAGAACATAAGGCTTTGCTGTTTTACATAAATTTGATGCTGGGGACCTCCCTGCCTATCTAGTAATAAAACACAAATGACACAATACTATAGGAATGTTGAAACTTGGAGCAACTAGAAATTGTACTGCTTATTAATAATAAATTACTCACCTTGATGGTGCGAATAGTTTTCTAAGGTATTTTATGAAACTCAAAGTTTTGCTTAGTCTGGTGACGGTAGTAAACCAGGAAAGAGTTGAAGGTTTAAGGGTCGGTCGCTGCACAGCTTGCTGGCATTTCTGTAACAAAGTATCACAAACTGGGAGGCGTACACAGCAGAAATCCTGCTCACAGTTCTGGAGGCTGGAAGTAGAAGATCGAGGTACAGATGCAGTTTCCTTCTGAGGGTGTGCGGGAGAATCTGTTTCAGGCGGCCAGTCTGGCTTCCAGTGGCTCGCTGGAAATCTTAGGTGTTCCTCGACTTGTTATTCTGCACCCGACTTCCTCTTTGCATATTCCCCTGTGGGCATGTCTCTATGCACACATTTCCCCCTTTTCTTATGGAGAGCAGTCTTACTGGACTGGGGCCCACCCTGATGACCTCCTCTTAACCATCCTATCTGCAACTGAATAGAATAATGGTGAACCTTAGGCAAGGAAAGATGTGGGACCTTCTGGAAGGCAGGCAGGCAGGCGGCAGGCAGCAGCAATTGGGAGGCTGAGAAAGCCCAGCGGGAGTTTGGTAAAAAAGATGAGATAAACCTGTTTTGAAAATTTTTTTAATGTTTTTAATTTATTTTTGAGAGGCAGAGAGAGGCAGCACTAGCAGGGGAAGGTCAGAGAGAGAGGGAGACACAGAATCCGAAGCAGGCTCCGGGCTCTGAGCTGTCAGCACAGAGCCGACGCTGAGCTCGAACCCACAAACCGTGAGATCATGACCTGAGCTGAAGCCTGACGCTCAACCGACTGAGCCTCCCAGGCGCCCCTAATTTAAAATAATTTTTTAATGCTTTTTATTTATTTTGAGATCAACCTGTTTTGGACCTGCCCGAGCTAGGTGTCACGCATGAAGTCTCAACAAACTTTCTGATTAGGTCCCAATAGAGTCAGGGACAGAAATCCTCAGTAGCTCCCCAGTCGGGACCCCTCTCACTCTTGGGAGCTTTGTACTTTCCCTCGATAAACTCGATTGCTTTGCTCACTCTCTGTTGTCCTCGGGATTCGTTCTTCAAGGACCCACATCTCTCCCATCCTCCTGTGACACAATGACCCGACGGCAAAATGAAGTCACATTTTGAGGTTCTGGGGATAGACCTTTAACATATGGATTTTTGCGGGGATTCAGTTAGACCTACATGTACTATAGGTTAAGCATTTGCCTTTCCTTATTTCATTTAATCCCCGCACCAGCCCCATAGAAGCGTCGGAAATTATCTGGAGTCACACAAATGGCAAACGCCAGATCCAGGAGCTAACACCAGACCTTGCTGATACCAAGCCCCATGTGTTTAAAATGACATTTTGAAACTTCCAAACAAAAGAGTACTTTCAAACAAGTTTCATTAATGACATATGCCTGAAAGTAGCCGGATTTGTTCTCAAAAAATTATATTTAAAATGGTTTAGGGCATTGCCTATGGGGACATTTTCTACAGGTATACTGGTAACTACCTTTGAACTCAAGTGTATGCATTAAACAGGTTCAGCTTCTTAACAAATTTTTAAACATTTTTAACTGAAAAATAGAGCATGGTTGGGGGAGGGGCAAAGAGAGGGAGACACAGAATTCCAAGCAGGTTCTGTGTCTGCTTGGGACCCACAAACCATGAGATCATGACTTGAGCTGAAGTCGGAGGCTTAACCAACTGAGCCACTCACGTGCTCCAAATGTTGTACCCAGATTTTAATATCGCCCCCCAAAACCAGAGACCGCCAGGGAGGCCGAAGCACGCATGCAAAAGCAAAGGGCTTTATTACGAATTTAGGCCCAGCCAGCCTAAGCTCGGGCTCGCAGACTTCAACAACCCACTGGATCCACGGGGAGGGAGCCCTGAACAGAGGGGGCAGGGCCTTTTATGGGTTTGGGAAGGGGGAGTTACAGGAAATTGTGACACAGGTACAGGGGTCCAATCATTATAGCATCACATCATTGACAGTCACTTTAACCAATTACAGAGTGGACCCAGAACCCTCACGTAGGGCGTGACTGGTCTTAACCTCCATCTGTAGGCCCGCCCCCAGAAATGTTAATGGTGTTAGCTGGTCTTCAAGGTCAGAGGAGAAACCTGAATCAGACCTGCGTCCTTACACAAACATGTGCAGCTTTTTTGTATGTAAATCATACCTCAATAGAAGAAAGTAGTGCAATAGAGAACAATAACAAACGAGCAGCAGGAAAAAGAAAAAGA
Organism: Suricata suricatta; assembly: GCF_006229205.1. Taxonomy (NCBI): domain Eukaryota; kingdom Metazoa; phylum Chordata; class Mammalia; order Carnivora; family Herpestidae; genus Suricata; species Suricata suricatta. The sequence continues at coordinate 18,076,536 of NC_043700.1, forward strand.
AATGATGGGGGTAAAGAAATGGCATGTAGATATTTAGAAAGAAATATTGCTACTTATCCCTCAGAGTTTTATTTGTGTTTTGTTGTTTTCCTGATGGCTTCTTTGCCGCATAGGAGTAAGTAGTAAATGGAAAATAATATCCAAACTTTTTTACCCTAAGTCATAACTCAAAAGACACCTAGGAAACAAAGATATGGACTTATAACCTTATCTTATTAAGCCTCACCTCACACCCAGGCAGCTCTTCTGTGACTTTGTCTTTGAAATTCCAGATCAGACAACCTATTCCTTTGAAATTAAATTTCTGATATGGAAAAATACCTAACATACATCCATATAAAGCCTTTTCAAGCCATTAACTGCTATTATAAGTATGTAGCATTCATACTTTGCAAATATGTGTCCTAGTATACATGTATGCATGTACAAATTTGATTGGGGGGGGTTGCTAGCAACATTTTGACCGCTATTACGTTTACTGGCTTTGTACTTCTTTTCTTATCTTTTGGTTCTCAAAAATCCAACTTGATAGCCTCATACTGGAATGTTCCCTCAATCTCATGCTGTGAATATTAAACCAACATATTTCAGCCCCATGTTAAAATTTACTGAAAACAAACAAAATTAGCTATTTGCTCCAAGAACTCCTTGCGTTTGAGAGAGAAAATGAACCCACCAAAATCGCTTGCTTCTTGAGACTCATGGCTGCTCTTCAAGACTCACTTCAAGGTTTTCCCTTTATTGTGCCCACCAGACTAGAGCTTTCATATCATAATTTATGCCCAATTCCAGTGAGTTTCAAATGCTTGAAGAATCACCTTGAAAGCAATATCAATATCTTCTCCTGAGTTTCCCCTTTAGTAAAGTCCTACTCCCTTATCAAATTAGGGTTACAGGATGACACAAACCAATTTCCCAGAAAGAAATAAAAATTACTGATTTGCTGTATGTTTTTAGATTCTCAAAATGTAATACGTCCAATAATTTAAAACATGTGCTAATTCTTCTGGAATCTCTGGAGACTATTAGAAATTAAATTAAGTGTAAAAATGTATATGCATTATTAATGCAGATTGATATCTTTTCTTTGTTTTAAAAATCATGGGAAAAAAAACTTGTGAAATAAGTGACGTTATGCCCGTTAAAAAGCTACAAAACCCATAACTCAGAGGAAATAAGTTCATTTAGGTAGAACCTGAATCAAATCCTTCCGATGGAAAAGCTCATGTTCATTATCTCATGCCACAATGTCCCTTCTCAGGACTTAGGAAAGAAAGAATTTGCTACCTGGAATACAAGTTATTTAATACACTTTTTTTATTAAAAAATTAACACATTATCACCTTTGTGAGATCACTTGTTTATACATTTGTTCCCTCAATCTCTTTGTGACAAGAGCTGGCATACCATTCATGTTTATGTCTCTCTCATTGAATGACGTCTAGAACTTAGGGACTCAATAGGGAAATGCATATATTAGTTGATGAATGAACAAATGAATAAAAGAGCAGAAGTTCTGAACAGTATGAGGGCTTACTTATATAGACATTTATGTTTTTAAAAATAACTGAATATTTTATAAATATAACACAGTCACCATTTCTTAATTCATTTTTTTCATATTGGATTTGTCTTGTAGTTATTGTACTTCGCTCCCTTTGTATCATATGGTCTTTAATTAAGCATGTTTTACTTAACAAGAAAGTGGGCCTGAGCAGAGAATCAGGAAAACAAATATATTCCTCATCACAACAGAAGGAATATACCATACTTCCTGGTTTTGTTTTCTGCTGAAACCTTCAGGGCAGAGTACAGTTACTAGAGCTAATTTGTAAACTTAGCATAATAAAACAGTCACGGTAGTTCTAAAATTATTATGTTTGTGAAGCAAAATACACCAATTCTTGTCAATGTCACGTAAACATTACAGTGTAGTTCAGGACTGGGCGCACATTAGGCAGTGTGAGTATCTAGAGTAAAGAGATGTTACATTCCTGTTGGAAAGTAGCCAGATACCAGAAGCAACACTTTGCAATTGTTTTAATAGCCCAAAGTGGCCTAAATTTCTGTTCTACAGTTTGCTCACTATTGCAGGTCCCCTTGGAGTTTTTTGAGTCTAACCTCAGTAAATCAGTCTCATTGTTAAACTCCTGCAACCCCTCAGTCCCTTCTGCTTCCTTCCCTGCATGAGAGCAGGGTGTTGCGTCTCCAGTTACTCTGGAGCAACTGTAAACCACGTTCTTGCTCACTGGACCATGATTGTACACAGTGGAGATTTTGTATCTCTTGAGATCAGTAAGGGACCAGGACCTTGAGTAACCTTTTACTGATACTTAGAAACATTTGATTTGCTAAACCCTGCTTATTGAATCCTTCACCAATGGGTGGTCTTGCTGGCATGTGCTCTTCAAACAGTGCCAAAGCTCTACCGAGAGCCAGTTTCTGGGAGTAAATTACTTGCATAAGAAGGTTTTATTTCTTCAGGCTACCACCTCTAATGAGGGGGTTAATGGTGCCCATGTGAAAGATTAAAAGCAATTGACAAAAATGCTCCAGGGGCAACTTAGTTTCCTAAAAGAATGAATACACCCCTGGCTTTCTGAATCTCTTAATCACTCTCAAAATATTTTATACCTCTCCTGTTGCTCCCAAGAATCCCACACGACTCAGGTGGTAGATTCTTATTTCATAGACACGCCTTTTCCCAGTGTGGTCTTACATAGGGTGAAACTTGGTTTATTCTCTTAAGGACATTTTTATGATATAAAAGTATTGCATGGCCTTTATAAACTACTAAAAAAAATCGTGAAAAAAAGAATAGAACAAAATTCTTAATCAGCCCAACAAGAGATACACAGTAAACCTGTTCATGCTTACATATATTTATACGTTTCATGATAAATTTGCAATTGTACATTTTATGTATCCAATAATGTATCTTGAGCAATTTCTGAATTTCAAACTCATTTTTGAAAAGTTGATATTTAGTAGATGCAACATATGCTTACTTAATGCACGTGAGCTACTTTTAACTATTTGGCTGCAGCAGTATCTTTGTAAAAGATTCTTTGTGCTTTACCCATGACTATCTCTAATACAGTCTAAAAAGTAGAAATAATAGGTTAAAAAGCATATACTTGCAACATCAAGAGTCTTGATTTTAATTGCCAGATTACCCTTATAAAGATTGAAAAACCTACATTCCTGGGGTGCCTGGGTGACTCAGTCGGTTAAGCTTCCGACTTTGGCTTAGATCACGATCTTACTCTCTGTGAGTTGGAGCCCCGCGTGGGGCTCTGTGCCAACTGCTCAATGCCTGGAGCCAGCTTCAGATTCTGTGTCTCCCTCTCTCTCTGCCTCACCCTTGCTCACTGTCTCTTTCTCTCTCAAAAATTAATATTAACATTAAAAAAAGAAAAAAATTACATTCCCATTACCAATTACGAAAATGCTGTCACAATGCACGTGACCAACTCTGAATGTGTTCATCGTTTGAAATCTTTGCCCATTTGCTAAGTGAGTAATGGTAAACTGTTTAAATTTTAAGTGTTTGATAATCTTTGAGAGCGAACACTTATTTCTAAGCATTTATTGGCCACTTGTGATTGTTATTTGTGCATTGTTTGTTCATGGACATTTGGACATTTTTCTTTGGAGCATTTGTATTTTGCTTTATGTGCTTATTAAAATCCTGACATAATTTTTTTCCAATTAACTGTTTACTTTTAAGATTTCAGTTGTGATTTTCTTATCTATGTTCATAAATTCATTACTATTTATTTTTATGTTTCTTTCTTTTGGAAATATTTTCTACTTCTAAAATCAAATACATGTTCACTTAGATTTTTTTTGTTTCAGTACTTTTATAATTTGACTTTTAACTTTCAAAACCATCTGGAATTATATTGGCTAACTGGACAATATAAAGATATTTGCCCAGAACTGTTTATTGATTGATTCATTTAAAATATCACATGCAAACTAAATGGACCATACGTGCTTGAGTCTGTCTCTAAACTTTCTGCCTTATTCCAAGTTTTTATGTTAATTCTTAGAACCATGAACATGCTTTATAATGAGCATAATATTAAAATATCATACAGGATATTTATCTTCATTCTTTTTACTATACATTTTATCTGTTTTTCCATTCCACTATTGTGCAATGTGAATTTAAAATCATTTTAGGGGCGCCTGGGTGGCTCAGTCGGTTGAGCGTCCGGCTTCGACTCAGGTCATGATCTCACGGTTCGTGGGTTCGAGCCCCGCGTCGGGCTCTGTGCTGACGGCTGGCACAGAGCCTGGAGCCTGCTTCGGATTCTGTGTCTCCCTCTCTCTCTGACCCTCCCCTGCTCCAGCTGTCTCTCTCTGTCTCTCAAAAATAAATAAAAGAAACATAAAAAAAATAAAATTTTAAAATCATTTTATACTGTTAAGAATAACTCATTGGAATTTCAGTAGTATTAAATATAATCACTATTTGGGGGAAACAGTAGCTATATGTTTAGAATTTTTAAATCTAGAAAGGAAAATGAATCCCTACTCAAATCTCATTTTTTTAAACGGGATTTTTTTACATATTGTAATTCTTTCATGTTCCTCATTAACAATATGTTTAAGCATATGTTAAGTAGGTTCATTGAATCTGTGGTTTTAAATATTTATATTTAAATTAAAATTATATATTTAAAACATGTGAATTTCCATATCAAGACTCAACCTTTCTGCTCAATTGCTGATTCATATTCATTAGTTTATCAAATGTCATTACTCAAATATCAAATGTTAATCTAAGTTTAAACCAAGACAAAGATCTGATTATTTTTCTGCACAAGGAATGTCAGCTCTTTGGGAGGTTTTCCTTAACCAAAGTAAGTAACTATAAATCACCACTGCAAGTTTTCACCCTATTATTCGGCTTTGATTTTTTTCTGAGTACTATTAATTACCTAAAATTAGATTGTAGATCAATACGTGTCTTATCTCCCTTAAACACACCTTAAAATAGACATTACTTGAGAGTCGGAACTTCTATACCTAGAGCCCTACGACACAGTTGCTACTACCTAACAACTTTAAGGGGAAAAATAAAGAGGGATCCATTGTGCATTTATCTGGCATTATCTGCATGGTCTCTCTTCTCACTAGTTTCTTTAACAAATATCTGTTTGTGTCAAGAAGAATTACTTTTTTAATATATATTTTTTCATATTTACCTTATTTACTTTCTTATGCATTATAAACAGTTTTTTAATTGTTGATCTTTTTGTTTTTCCAACTATGCCATAATAACATTTGCCAATACTTAGAATTTTAAATATTAACCTGTTTTAAAAATCTGGGTAGAACATATAGAATTGTCGGGGCGCCTGGGTGGCTCAGTCGGTTAAGCCTCCGACTTCGGCTCAGGTCAGATCTCACGTTTGTGGGTTTGAGCCCTGCATCAGGCTCTGTGCTGACAGCTAGCTCAGAGCCTGGAGCCTGCTTCCGGTTCTGTGTTTCCTTCTCTCTCTCTGCCCCTCTCCCTCTCATGCTCTGTCTCTTTGTATCAAAATAAATAAAAACATTAAAAAAAAAAAGAACATATAGAATTGTCTTAAATTGTAATGATAATAGTGGAGATCCTGATTTTGTTCCAGACTTTATTTTTTAAAATTTTTCTAAATGCTTATTTATTTTTGAGACAGAAAGAGAGACAGAGCATGAGCAGGGAAGGGGCAGAAAGAGAGGCTGACACAGATTCTGGAACAGGCTCTGAGCTGTCAGCACAGCGCCCGATTCGGGGCTCAAACCCAGGAACCGTGAGCTAATGACCTGAGCCGAAGTTGGACACTTAACTGACTGAGCCACCCAGATGCCCTTGTTTCAGACTTCAGAACAAAATGTACTTAAAAATTTTTTAATATTTATTTTATTTTTGAGAGAGAGTATGCACATGCAAGTAGGGGGGAGGGCAGAGAGAGAGAGGGATACAGAGGATCTGAAGCAAGCTCCTGGCTGACAGCAGAGAGAGCCCAATGTGGGGCTTGAACTCAGGAACCTGAAGATCATGCCCTGAGCTCAAGTCAGACACCCTGACTGAGCCATCCAGGTGCTCCAGAAAAAAAAAAAATGTATTTTAGCTCACTGCTAGGCTTCATGTTTGATTTTGTTTTGAGATAGTCTTCCTCATTTTATTTTTTTTTTAGGTTTATTTATTAATTTTGAGAGTGTGAGAGAGCATGAGGAGGGGAGGTGCAGAAAGAGGAAGAGGAAGAATCCCAAGCAGGCTCTGAGCTATCAGCACAGAGCCCTACCCAGGGCTCGAACTCATGAACTTGTGAGATCATGACCTGAGCCAAAACCAAGAGTCAAGATTAATCAAGATGCTTAAATGACTGAGCCACCCATGTGCCCCATCTACCCCATTAAAAAAAAATTCTTTTGATAAGTCATTTGTGAAGACTTTTACTCAGAATTAATACTGTTTCTTTCTCTCCTTAAACAACATTTTTTTTTAGCATCTGTCTACAGAATCATAGTTGCTCCCATGTGACCTTCTCTTGAAATGATTTGTATTAACCATTGATTTAGAACCATTCAAAAAGACCTGGGATGAATCCTACAGCATCCTACAAATCACGTATGCTTTCCTCATGGTCGGAATTGCACTACTGTTATCAATAAATTGGGAATCTTTCCTTCTTTTTCAAGTTCGAGATAGTTTGCAAAATAGGAATTTTGTTTTTCAATAGCCTAAAATTCATTATCCCTATGTGAATACTCAGCTCAGAAAAATTTTTAATAACACATTGATGCATTTTGGAGTTCATTTCCTTGTCATTGATTTCTTCAATTATTTTGAATAATTTATTATGCCCATCAATTTACATCCATTCTATTACATTTTTCAAATGGTTTTGTTGTGATAGTTTTCTCTCAAAATTTAAAGTAGTGGTGCCTCAGAGTTCTTTTTTTTTTCAGTGTTAGATATTTTTACTTTTCCTTAGATGGTTTTATTTTATTATGACTTTTTCCATAAGTAAGCAATTTCATTTATTTATTTATTTATAAAGAGAGTGTGCACATGAGCGGGGGGGGGTGTACAATCCACGTTCAGCACAGAGCATGGCACAGGGTTCAATCACATGACCCTAGAATCATGATCCAAGCCAAAATCAAGAACTGGACACTCACCTGACTGAGCCACTCAGATGCTCCCAGTCCTTTAATTTATCAATGCCTCTATTTTTCTCTTTATGTATGCATGTATATATGTATGCATGCATTTAGTTTTGGACATGTTATATAGTAGGGCTGTAAGGAGCATTGGAGTTAGGCTATGTTTGAAATGTAACACCATCATTTGTTAGCTTTGTGACATTGTGGAGTTGCCTAATCTTTCTCTATCACAGTTTCCTCATTCACAACATAGGACGATAATATTGGTTATTTTATAAGGTTATTATGAAAAGTACATGAAGTAAGACATGCAAAGCAAACTATTCAACAGATTTGCAGTTATATTTGCCTTTCATTTATTCAATAGCTATTGTTCTGAATTTTAAACCTGAACACTTTTCATATTTTTTTCAATGCTATTCCTTCTCAGATCACTCTATTATTACTTTTTCTTTAACGTCATCATCTCAGATCTACAGCTCCTTACCTTCTGGTAGAATAAAGCACTCATTTCCTTGAATCCCCAAGGAATAGGGTGTACACTCTATCCTACTCATACTTGTATTGTGTAAGAATGTGCAAGAGTGCATTCTCTTTTTAATAAAAAATATTTTATTCTCTTCAGCAGTTTAATAACTAGAAATGAACTATTTTGAAGCCAGGGTTTTATCTTATTTAATTTTACAAACATGGAATGAAATCAAATTACTCCTACCTAGAAGGACGCAGAACCCAACATTAGTTAAAGGACAAGTAACTTGCCTTACTGATGGGGGTAAGAAAGTAATATACCAAAGTGATACAGACAGGGGCAAAGTAACAGATTTACTATTTAATTAAAAAAAATTAAGGTTATCTTAAATTTAAATAAGTGAATAAGTCTCCTAGTGAATACATAAACAGATGTCTTAATGTTCTTTAAGGAGTTTTAACTTCAAAATGTATTAGAAAATCTATTCTATTCTGTCATGTCTTTTACCTATGTCAGATCAAATGGCTATTAATCAGAGAAATCTTTAATAATGGTCCCTCAATGTCTCTCAAAATAAGGTGCTATATATTCCCAGCCCAGACTGATTCTTCATGTTTGGCCAAAAATTTACACTGTATTAAATCGTGTCTTTTTGTCTCTAATAATAAATTCAGCTGTCAGTATTTGCTGATGCTGTTTGGACATCTGTCTGTTTATAATTATTTTATCAATAGGAACATTATCCTGAATGTTCAATACCTAGGTTTTGATTTAGTTAAGCCTATCATACAGAAGTTAAACAATAGATCTTAGATAACATTTTCACCCATTTATATGATTTTGGGCCTAAGTCTCCCTGAAATGGAAGTTAATGAAAACAGCTGTAACCAGTAAATAAATACAATGGTTACAGACTAAATTATTTATGTATCATTGTGGCTAACTCGAGAGTTACGATTAAGTATTGACTCTACTCTGGCAGCAGACAGAAAATGAAATATGTATTGTCCAGCTCCTAAAAGTACTTGCAATTTATATATTTTTAAGACGATATCAATTATAAAGTTAAAAACCCCATCTAACTAAAAATATTTATTTATTTTTGAGAGAGAGACAGACAGACAGACAGAGAAACAGAGCGTGAGTGGGGGAGAGGCAGAGAGTGGGAGACAGAGAAACCAAAGCAGGCTCCAGGCTCCAAGTGGTCAGCACAGAGCTGATGTGGCACTTGAGCTCCTGCAGTCAAATGCTCTGCCACTGAGCTGTACCCCCAATGAGCTCCTGAACTTGAGACGGTGACCTGAGCCAAAGTCAGCTTCTTAGCCGACCGAGCCGCCCGGGCGCCCCAAGGTATTTTATCTGTGGAAATCCAGAACTACTTGTTGGCGTCCTCAGACATTAAGTGTAACTAATAAAATTCTCATATATTCACGGAGTTTTTGAAGCGCTTTTATATAACAAAATAACCTACAATCAAAAATGCTTTATGGCACAAAAACATGAATGACTCATGCTTATAGCATATTACATGAAATATTCAATATCTTGCAATAATAAAATTATGAATAGGGAAACGTCTGGAATGTTAATTGGGTTCATCTCATCTTAATTAGATGTATCTATTTTATTTTTTATGTATACTTATTTATTTTGAGGAGGGGAGGGGTAGAGAGAGAGAGAGAGAGAGAGAGAGAGAGAGAGAGAGAGAGAGAATCCCAAGCAGGCCCCAAATTGTCAGTACAGAGCCCAGCATGAGGCTCGATCTCACAAACCATGAGATCATGACCTGAGCTGAAATCTGAAGTTGGAAATTTAACTGACTGAGGCACCCAGGTGCCCCTAGATTCATCTATTTTCTAAGAAGAAGCAAAATTAGTTCATGGATATTGTCCTGGAACAGTAGGTGAGTTCTCTCTAAGAGGGCTCAGAATCCAGGTGTCTATCACATATACTATTCTTATGTGAAAGACAACAGACAATATGCTATTTCTGGTATATCTTTCACCACATATCAGAACAATATGAATCTCAAGGAGTTAGGATGCATCGTGGATCTTTTAATCCTCTAGGTAGACTACTCACCAGGATTCTATTTTAGGAAACTTTCTAAACTCTTTGTGCAATCTCATACTCTACTTTCTTCGTGCTCCACTAAATGTTAAAATAACACATTGTAGATTTTTTTCAATACACAAAAATTTAAAGCAAAACCCAAAATGAACCATATTCCCATCACCAAGATAGTTTTCTATATTGGACAAGGTTCGGTGTTGCACAGAACAGAATTCACTCTTACTACTTTAAGCGAAAGAGTATTCATTGAAGAATTGTAGGTAGCTCCCAGAGTCAGTGGGAGAACTTGAGAAAAATACTGAAGGCACTGCTTCTGGGAAAAGTATTCAGAACTACCCTGCAGCACTATCCTTACGCAGAAAGCATTGCTGCAAACAACACAGGACACTGATGACAGAAATTCTTTCTCAACCACCACTAGCACAGCATCAACGCCATTGCTGTGGCAGGACTCAGTCTTAGAGCCGCTGTTTCACACTTCCCTGACCTCCCGGAGCCAGGTAGCTCTGAGGTCACTTAAAAAAGCAAAGCGGAAGGGGAACCTGGGGGACATAACCAGGTATGCCTAAATGCCAGGTACAACCATATCTGCATAACAATAACCCCTCCCCTACTCGCTCTCTCACTCTCTCAAAATAAATAAGTAAACACTAAAAAATAAAGAAAATACAAAATACAAAAAGCAAAGTGGAAGCTCCATGCAAGGCATGTCCCCTTATTCTGCTCTTTCTAATTAGGACACAGAAACCCAGCTTATTCTTTCTAATGCTTGAATCTGCCAAATACATGTATCATAATTTAAGTGGACCTCCTTACTGCTCCTAGCTTTGTTTGATTTTTCTTTTTGCTATCAAAAACTCTTGAAATAAACATTGCTGAATGTACATTTTAGCATTTAGATCCGTTTGGTCTGAATTCCGAGCAGTGTAATTGGTAGATCAATGGGAATGTATATATTTCATTTTGAGAGATGTTGCTAAATGCTTTCCAAAGAGTTACACCAATTAATAGACAGATGAAATTTATAATCATGTATGCTTCTTCATACTTGGAAACATTACTATTAATACAATATACAAAAATCCTAGTTACTTTATCTCAGAATTGCCAATTTCTGGTTTTGCTATTAGATATTTAATTAAATTGTGACATATATTACCTTACATAAAGGTAATTAACCATGTTTGTCACACATGCAGTTGTTTTACTTAAAGGAATTATCTATAATTCACTTAATATAAAATATGAGGTAGAATTCTAGTTTTTTCTCCCAAATGGAGAATTATACCAGTCTCAATCGTTGATCAGTGAATAATCTATGATCCCATATCAATCTAAAATGGCACATTTAAAATGCATTTTTCTGAATGCTACTTTTAGCTATCTGTGTATTTATTTTCTAGTATTAAACTTTTAATTGTTTTATAATAACCTTTATTTCGTCATTATCTATTCTCTACTATTAATCATGGTCCTGTTCCCCTACCCTTACTCTGATTATCTCAAGTCATCCCTCCATTTTCCTTTCCAAACATGAATTTTCCTCTTTCTTATGTATTTACTATTTATACAATCTTGTTATTTTTTGCCCTCAATTCCTAGCACGATAATCTTCCATTTTCCCCCTTCTATTTCATTATCTTGCTATTATTTTCTTTTCAACTTCTACCCTCCTGTATATCGGCTAAACAAAGCAAAAACACTCAAGAGAAGACTTTTTTTCTCCTCTTCTCTTTGTTTTGATTTTTTCCAGAGTGAATTTGCATCTTTATTTGCCCATACTCTTTCCTTTTCTTCATTCATTGTATTATTTTTGGCTAACTCCCATTTTATTTATTTCTCCTTTCCATGCCTCTTCCATGGGAAGAGCTCTTTTGTTGTGCATGAACACAGAATGACTAAAGTTTCCTTTTTTTTTTCATTTCTATACTTTTTATTTCATTTGGAAATTGCATTTCCCCCCTTATGTTAAGATATATGTATGTTTTGTTTTCTTCTTTTCTTCTTCCTTCCTTCCTTCTTTTCTTTCCTTTTCTCTTCCTTCCTTCCTTTCCTTCCTGCCTTCTTTCCTTCCTTCCTTCTTTTTCTTTTTCTTCATAGCTAGAGGATTTCAGTGTCCACCTGGGGTTGGAGACGGCTGAGCTGACCACTTCTGGTTCAGTTTATATATTTACGTATATATAAACTGGTGAGCAGTCCATGGAAGTCAGGAAACAGTCTATTCTGGACAAGTTTGATTCTTAGAATTTTTTGTCTTTTTCTTCCTTTTGTCATACCTTTGCACATTTTTCATAGGGCTGAACTCTTCAGCTTCTTGACTATTGACTTTTTTCTTATTAAAAAATATAATCTGGCACCATTTAATTACATTCTAGGGAAGGAGATATTTTGATTTGACTCTACGCTAGATTTTTAACCGGCACATCTTTGTTACCTTTCTTTTTGAAAAATAACAAAAAGGAGGATTAACGACATACAAAAATAGTGCGGTGTGCACAGCTAATTGATCTGATGAGAGAGGAATAGTGCGCCTGTGCTATATGCAGTAGAAAAACTTCACCACCATATTATGCTTTAAAATATGTGGTCTTTCTGCCGCTTCTTCAGACCATGGCATATGTGTTCTTGAAGTAGTATTATTTTTACATTGACACAAAAAATGACTATTAAAGTTCTTTTTAATTAAACTGAATTACATAATAGGAATTGAGGCCATATTTGCAAAAGTATGTAAGTAAAAGGATTCGAATGTTTCATATATGATGAGTATTCTAATGGATATGATAAGTACCAAAAGGTATGGGAAGATAATGTGGGAAAGAAAGAAAAGCAGAAGCCTACAAATAATAGAGAATAAGGTTCAAACTTCTTAATGATGAAGAAAGGTATGATATCTACCTATTAAGCTAGCAAAATACTAAGCTTGTAATAAAAATGAAAATCATGAAATAAAATAAAGAAATTGTAAACCTAAGAAATTAAAGCAGAAATAGACATATCCCACCACTACAAATGAGAATGGGGAGTTGTTTTGGAGGAGTCTTTTGGTAAAATCATTCACTTCTACCTGCTGAACCCCAAAGGTAGACGATAAAGAATACAAACACTGTCCCTAATGTCATGGCGCCTTCTACTAGGAACATAATTGTTAAAATAGAGAAAATCTAGTACAGTTTACAGGGATGTAATCCAGGCCTTAATAATGTTCATATATTTTTATATACAAATTAAACTGTAGGAATTTATCCCAATATAAACTTGCAAAAAAAACCCATAATATTTTACACACTAAGGACTAATAATGCACAATTATTAACAAGGTGAAAAATTATGAACAACCAAAACATTCAACATTTGGAATAATTGCAAACTCAACTCCAGCAAAAATATACAAAATAATAAAATACAACCACTCACTAAAAATAATATATATGAAAAAACAGTAAACTGGGATAACATGCATGTTATAACATGATTTTAAGGAAACAGTAAACTTTTCAAGTATAATGTGATTTTTATTATTTAAAATATATATAAACTGAGGGGCGCCTGGGTGGCTCAGTCGGTTAAGCGTCTGGCTTCCAGCTTCAGCTCAGGTCATGATCTCACGGTTCGTGAGTTCGAGCCCTGCGTCAGGCTCTGTGCTGACAGCTAGCTCAGAGCCCGGAGCCTGTTTCAGATTCTGTGTCTCCCTCTCTCTCTGACCCTCCCCTGCTCACACTGTCTCTCTCTGTCTCTCAAAAATAAATAAAAGACATAAAAAAAATTAAAATATATATAAACTGAACAAAATGACTGAGTAAATATAAAGAGTGGCCAAAGAGCAAGATGATGTTATCTTCATTTTTACATACTTGCCTTGGACAAGATTCTTTTTTATAATAAAATTAGAATAAAACTTAAGACATAAATACATTACTATTTATAGGCAACTTATTTTTATCATATCCTTATAATTGGTTAAATTTTATTTTTTTAAAAAAAGGTACATATGAGATGATGAATGATTTAAAAGATAGAGTAGAAAAAAGGCTTCCTGGCCCACAGTCTTCCAGCCACTTAATTTCCCTTTGTATTGAAAGGAAACACTCTCCCTCCTCACCAGATACTTACGTGTCTTAAGATTATGTGTATAATATGTACTCACTGTGGTTAAATCTCTGAACCTGTAGGTCCCTGATATAAGAGAACAAAGTGTAGTGAACAGACATGGAATCAAAATACTCAGTTGTGTTTTTGGATACAGTGTAGTGAACAGACATACAATCAAAATACTCATCAGACTTTTGGATTCCTTCCTGTTTCCAATTCCTTAAGTATAAATATGCAAAGTAGCCTCTTGTCTGCCTTCTCAAAGTATACACAGATCTGATGAAGTGCAGTGGTTTAGAGCAGTGTCTCTGGAAACATATTTATTTAGATTATTTAGGATTACATTGTTTCATTTCCCAATGTTTAACAATTTATTGTAGATGTCACTCTGAAAACATTCTAGTTTGATTCCTTTTCTAAAACACGTTTTTCCATCATCTTCCGGCTTGTGTGATGTTTGGGGAGACACTTATTACTTTTTTAAATCTTTTCTCCTTTGTACCAAATGTCTCTTTTTATTTCTGGTTGATTTTGAGATTTTTGTCTTTAAACCTGAATTTGCAACAACTTTGGTGTTAGTCTCTCATGTTATTTTGCTTGTGTTTATTTTGCTAGGCTTCTTTGTTTGTGTAGCTTCTTGGATCTGTGGGTTTCTATGGTTTACCAAATTTGTAAATGCTTATTCTTAAGATGGTTTTAATACTTTTCTAGTTTTTTACATTTTTATACTATTTCTCAGATATTTTCTCTTTTTTCTTCCAGAACGTTAGTTATTAGATATTACTATTATTACCCATAGATCATTTGGTTTGGTTATTTTTGTTCAATCTTTTTCTCTCTGAATGCCTCGTTCTGCACTGCCTCTCTGTGTTCACATTCACTATCTTTTTCTTCTGTGACACCTGCTTGGTATTAATTTAATGAAACAGAGATTTTATTTCCCATATTTAACTTTTTATACATCTGGGTCTCATGATTTTTTTCACATCTCTTTATCTTTTCATTGCTCTCATGTTTTCTCTTACAACCTTAAAAATGGCTGTTTTAAAACATATGTCCGATAATTTCCCAGTTTATCCCTTCAGGATTTGTTTCTATGGGCTGTTTTAAAAATACTCCTATTTTCCTGTTTCTTTGGAAAACTAAAAATTTTTGCCTGGACGCAGGACAGTGTAAAATTTCATTTTTGAGAGATACCTTGTATTTCATTTCTTCAAAGAAGTTTTGAATAAGTTATGAAAAAAAACATTTACAAATACTTCAAAGGGTGTATGTATGCGCACCTGTTGCTTTTTGTTTGTTTGTTTATTTGTTTAATTTGACTGTGAGTCTAGAGTAGTCTTCAGGGCGCGTTGAGTCCCAGAGCTAAAACGTGATGCCTCTGGGGTCATCATTTAATGCTTCAGGTATTCAGCTAGGTGTATTTAATCTAGCATACAAAAAAGCCAAATGATTCTCAACCTTATCTGCATTTTTGCAACAGTTCAACACTTGCACTTTCTCTCATAGCAGCTCTTTTTCAAACCTGGTAGTTTTTTCTTGTGCTTGGATATAGACTGGTATTCAGGTAACCAACCAAATCTTGAGAAGACAGAAAGCGGGAGCCCTTTCTGTCTCACCCCCCTTTTTTATCTGATATGAGGTCCTGCATTTTTAAGCCATCCTAAACCCCTAAACATTTAGCCACTGCTTCTTTAATTTGATGGAACTGTTGGATTCTATTTACATTGACCCTCTATGCACTGCTGTCTTCAAAGAGCTTTCAGAAAAAAGCTTGTTTTATTGGAATCACCTTGCTTGATCTCTTTTTGTTAGGGCTCATTGTCCTAGATCTATAAGCTCTGTGTTATTTTGTTTTGTTTTAGTGTTTGCGGTTTTTTTGGTGGGTCTTTGGATTTTTGCCCCTAAGAGCAGAGCAGGTGCTGCCGCATTTACTTCTTCACGAGCAACTACCACCGTCTGAATTTAAAATCCTGACTTTGCTGCCTAGTAGATGTATAACCTGGGACAAACCATTTAGGTTCTTGCCTCTCTTTCTTCATCTGCCAAAGGAAAAAGACAAGAATATTTCATTTGCAGGATTGTTGTGATGATGAGGTCACTTAACGTTTACAAGCTGCTAAGAAAACGGCCTGGCCCATTGCAAGCTCCGTGGGTGATAATGATGGAGGTTTCAACTGTGAGCAAATGCAGTCACCGTCACTGCTGCCAAGGCGGGTGGCGGCCCCAGGGACAAAACG
>NC_043700.1:18092673-18093955 GCF_006229205.1 Suricata suricatta
TCTGCCAAAGGAAAAAGACAAGAATATTTCATTTGCAGGATTGTTGTGATGATGAGGTCACTTAACGTTTACAAGCTGCTAAGAAAACGGCCTGGCCCATTGCAAGCTCCGTGGGTGATAATGATGGAGGTTTCAACTGTGAGCAAATGCAGTCACCGTCACTGCTGCCAAGGCGGGTGGCGGCCCCAGGGACAAAACGCTACGGGGGGGGGGGGGGGGGGGGGGGGGGGGGGGGGGGGGGGTTAGGGTGCTCCTCGTGATCCCTGCAGGAATCTTCCCTGAAGACTTGGTATTTGAAGTGAAATCTGCAAAACTGTTACCGGAAGTGAAATCTGATATAACAAATTACCCTTATCCTCCCGTTCTTTAAAACAAGATACCACAAACTACTTTGTCGTTTTGGGTTTTTTTTTTTTAGGTTCGGTATTGGATTTCCGTGGCTTATTTCCCGCAGTTTGAGAATTTGATGTAGTTTGCTAAAGTATAGAATATAAAATATTCTTGAAATGTTATCTATTTCCTCCACACATTTGGATTCCACGAAGAACAAAATATCGATGTCAAACAGCATTCAGTGCTTTTCTTTTTTCTCTGAAAAGCCAACTTGACTGATAAATCTTGTACCTTCAATGCTGTGGACATTTGCTTTACTATACATGCCTTTAAAAATCTCTAGTAAGGACAATTTAATATTTTTCTTCCAAACTGAAGGGTGCTTTTACATTTTGCTGGCTTACAATATCTTCCTTCGACCTTTACAACATTCTATACACCTTTCCTTGAACTTTGCAAAACGTTGGTAATTATTGGTACTTGTGTCTGACAACGTAAAAATTGAGTGAGTGATGATTCGTGGCAAATTTATTCATTATTTGCATTTCTTAGTAGTTTGATTAAGTAGGTAAAAACTTGTATAATGACTTTTATTTTGCTATTAGGTTCTAGGTAAATGCATTTGAATTCTCCAATTAGTGGAACCCAGATAAATTTTTAAATGCTTATGGAATCATAGAGAGAATAAAATCTCTATTTTACCTTCTTAAAGAAGATACATTTGGGGCGCCTGGGTGGCTCAGTCGGTTAAGCCGCCAACTTCAGCTCAGGTCAGATCTCACATTCGTGGGTTCGAGCCCCGCGTCAGGCTCTGTGCTGACAGCTAGCTCAGAGCCTGGAGCCTGCTCCCGGTTCTGGTTCTGTGTCTCCTTCTCTCTCTGCCCCTCCCCCTCTCATGCTCTGTCTCTCTCTGTATCAAAAATAAATAAAAACATTAAAAAATTTTTTT
>NC_043700.1:18094055-18101139 GCF_006229205.1 Suricata suricatta
GTTGAACACCTTAAATAGTTACACATCTTAATTGTTAATTTTACTTCTATAAAAGTGGAGAAAAATCATAATTTGACATCCTTAAAATCAATATATTTTAAGTATTGCTTCAACCCATTTTATTTTTAGTGAAGATACAAGAAATGTATCTTCTATGAACAAAGTCATGTATTTGTGTTCAGTATGAGGCTTTATTACATACAAAAAATACTCTTTTTCACCACCTAAAAAAATGAACAAATGAAAAATGTTTTATTTATTAAAATTTTTAATGTTTTTTATTTATTTTTGAGAGACAGAGAGAGACTGCATGAGTAGGGGAGGGTCAGAGAGAGAGGGAGACACAGAATCCAAAGCAGGCTCCAGGCTCTGAGCTAGCTGTCAGCACAGAGCCCGATGCGGGGCTCGAACCCAGAAACGTGAGATCTGACCTGAGTTGAAGCCAGACGCTTAACCGACTCAGCCACCCAGGCGCCCTGAAAAATGTTTTAAACATTAGTGGTTCTTGAATAAAAAGAAAAATGACAACTGTTCTTTCTACTTTATATGACCCAGGGGCATTTGGTCAAGGGAGAATCCTGACTGACTATACCCACCTTGAGGCATAGTTGGTGCTGGCCTGATAAGCCATCTTTCATTGAAACATTGTAGAAAAAGATGACTTTGCAAACTACTGATTTACCTTTTGTGTTTTTTGCACACATGTTGATTTATTGTTAAATCAATTAAATTACTCCCCCACCCCTTTCATTTTTACAGTGAGTTGCTAGAAGGTAATATTTATCAAGGTTAACATGTAAAAAAGACATTATGAATTTTAAGGAGTGGTCCCACCTGATACATTACACTAAAACATTTGAAGGTTGGTTTAAATAAATAGTCACTAGAGTTGAATATCACTTCAGCTCGCTACATTATTCCTATCTCAATAATCTTTATGGTTCCCACACCAGGACTACATAGATTTAATATGTAAAATAATTCATCACTGATAAAGAGAGGTTTTTTTGATTGGTTGGTAGGTTGGTTGGTTTTCTATTTTTTCATGAAAAGAGACTTCTCAAACTACCTCCTCAGAAGGGGTTTTAAAAACTACCTTGGAAACATTTAATGTCATGGAATTCTAACAAATAAATATTAATTTATGGCTTCAACTTGATACATTTAAATTTAGAAGAGATAACATTCAAACCCAGAGAAACAAACAATAAAACAGAATAACACAGCAATATGAAAATGATGATTTATAATTCTGCATGCTTAAAAATGGGAATACGTACTGTGCAGGATGTGGCTTGATTTTAGAAAACCAAGGGGATTTTACACAAACAGAATTAAACTAAATAGACGAATTTATATTATTTTCTTGCCCCTTAAATCTCATGGATGGCGAAGAATGACAAGGTTGTTTCATCTGTCAGAGCCTTACTGTCACAATTTTTTTCCTTTTCCCATTGTGATAGTTTAGATGGTGTTAGTTTCAGGTAATGGAGACTAAGTAAATAAAAAGAAGACTTTTATTTTAAGGATACATGAGATCTCTTAGAATCCAAAGAAGTGTGTGTGTGTGTGTGTGTGTGTGTGTGTGTGTGTGTGTGTGTGTAAGAGAAGTGGGAGGTGCTAGCAACTTAAGTCTTCAAGATTTTATTTTTTTCTCAGTTCTGTTTCCTTCCAAGAATCTATGATATCTGTCGCTGTTGTAGCTCTCTGAAGACTGTCTCTCTTGCCATTTGATCTACATTATGAAATATGGCTGCTTCACAGAAACTAAGTTTATAGTTCTTGTCTCATGCAGATAGTCAAGAGCTTTAAATCCATGTCCAAATGCCCGGGAGAGAGTGTCTGGTTCCTGTGTATACACTGGGAACTGGGTGACATAGTAGGGTTCTGGCTGATTGGAGCCTATCCGTTTGGATTGGAAATTAATTAATGGCATTTAATTAATTAACGTAGTCAGACCTCTTCCTTTTCCCCTCAAGAACAGAATCTTCAAAAGAACCCAGTCTGCTCAGTAACTATCCCCCACACCCCAGGAACACTGTTCCTTCTCCAACAAAGAGGATTTATTTTTCTATCCTAAAAGCTGTATACTTTTCTAGCAACGCTCTTTAAACCCTACATATTCAAGGTCAGACCTGTAAGATAGTTAAACACTTAGTTGAAAAATGTCTGCTCTAAACCGAATGGGGAATGGAGAGGAGAAGGGAGATGGGGAAATGAGAGAGCTCACAGGGGCCTTCCAAGAGGAGATAGCTTGTTCTGGGCTCTAGTCAATTACTGTCTTCCAGGAGTGCTGATTAGGTTAACAGATCTTCTGATTTTCCTGAGCGTCGTCCAATTTGAAGATTTGGGGGACTCATTCAGTTAAAAATTAATAGGTGGGAAATGTTTGAGGACTGAGTGCAGCTCATTGGCAACCAGTTTGTGAACTCTGAAATATGTGCTTATTAAACCAATGATTGAAAGAATAGATGAATGACCTATGTTCCTTTGGTGACAGTGATTGTTTATCCCAACAGAAGTGTTGGCCAAGCCCTCCTGAAATGTCCATGCCTTAAAGAGGATGAACTTTCAAGTCTCAACAGTTTGTAAAGGAAGTAAATTTATATGCCAAGATAAGCTGATCTCTTGCATGAACATATTTTCCTAAGACTTAACCTGACCACTCTGAACAATTCAACATAGGTTAGCCTATTGATTATAGGCCAACCAATACAAATCCATTGCTCATCATAAGGCTTAGGGAGACGGGGCTGTGGCAGAAGAAAACAAGTCTTGCTAAGGAATATAAATGGAGCAGAGTTGGTGCTGAATCCTTAGCAAATTGCCACTTAGGCCATTGGAGCATGAATAGCTTTGTGACTGTTCCAATAGGTGTCAGCCGAGTGCCACCTGAGCTGTTCTGACAAAACTAAAATAGCATGTCACAGCTTCCTGTTTCCTGTATAAGCTAGAACAGTGCTATTTCAGACTGAGAAAGCATCTACCTATTACATAATAGCGAGGCAATATATCTGCTTTGGGAATTGGAAGGCAGTTGACATTTTAAAGGGTGGCAAACTTAGGATACTGCCAAATAGCTCAGGCAAATTCCTTGGAGGATTCCTGGTCTCGCATTGGCCAATAAAGTTGACATATTGTACAAAGCCTTCATTTTAATTATCAGCCAGATCTCTTGAGCACATTAGCACTTAACCTGTGAATGACAAGGCACACTTCTTGAAAAGCTTTTCCCTTTGGGATTGTATCTTATAATTACCAAATTTCCTATTCTTTATGGCAAGGGGAATGGTATTTCTAATGAGCATACTTGTATCATACCTTGTAGGATCTGACTCCCAGCTCTGGGATGCCTCACACAGGCTTCAGCACAAGAATTTAAATGTGTTAGGTGGCTCTGGGGAGAAAACTATTTGGGGAATCACTAATACTTTTCTTCAGTGTCTTTTTTCCGTAGTGAGATGGAAATATCCATCACAAAGAAATCACACTGAGACCCATAATGCCAATAATGTTTCCTTGTTATCTATTAACTCCACCCTTCTTGGCCAACCTCCCATATTCTTGCCAACACTTATCATCTGACTCAGTTTCTTGGTTGTCCCACTCCATTGTCTCTGGGCCATTGTTCTTTACTTGGAACTTAATTATTTCTAATTATTGCCTCTGTAATTCTCTTCTTTCTGTTTCATACTCCACCTGATCTGTTTCTTCTGCCTATCTTTTGTCTTATTCTATTTAGGCTATCAGTCCTGAATGAATGTCCATATTCTCCACCCAATATTGTATTTTCTGCCTCAGTTTTACCCTCTAATCTCCTCATACATTTATATTAAGACATCTATTTACTCAATGGCTGTATATATATATCTTCATATTTCCTTGAGAATAGGTAGATCTCATAGCCTTTGGGTTTATAAGAGGCAAAAAGAAGGTACACCTTAACATATTAACTAATCAACTAAGTAAGAAGAATAGCAAAGAAAAGAGAGAAGAGGGGGAAAAGAGGGAAGAGACCCTATTTGGGGGGGACCTCAGAAATAAAAATAACTATCAGCAACAATGTTCTTTGAATCCCAATATTGTCACTTCAAACATATATATGAGAGAAAAAGAAGATGGTGTTATGAGATTATAGGACAAAGCCTAAGTTAAGTGTACATTAAAACATGTTCAGATACACTAGCATCTATATATTTCCAAACCAATTGTACTTTTCCACCATTGCATGTGTCAAATATACATGTCATTCCTTAGATTAATTCTATCTTGCATTGGTAGGCTGGCTTTCAGGGTATCACTTGCAGTACTTGGATGGGATATGAAACGGGATTTATGATCTTGTTTTTCTGGGTTAAGAACATTAATATTTTATTTAATTTAGCTTCTGTCACTAAGGAGCTTAGAAAATGAAACACTTTTTAAATTTTAAGTTTATTGCATCTACATTCATCTCATTTCAGGAGAATGTTACAGGTCAGCAAATTACATTTCATTTGTACTTTCCTTGTGTCATTATGTTATTTTCAATAATCAATCATATTTAAAATGGATGGATAACGATTTTTTATTTGAGGTAAAGTAATATTTCAAATGTGTGGGATAAAAACGTAATTAGTTAAGCTGACATTTATTAAGTTCTTAGCCTGATCAAACATAGTAGTTGTCAGTTTTAGAGAAGGAGAAATGGAAATTGGATCTATATGAAACTGCCCAGAGATTGGCATTATTAATATTCTTTTCTCTTTGTTTGCTTTTAAACATTATTTTGCTAAAAAAAAAGCTGGAAAAGGCAAATGTTCTGATGAGAGGTTTGGAGAGGGCTGATAATTGTGTGGTTGATGCTTTGTTCCCGTGTGGAATTTTTCTTTAAGTTTAGAGCCTTACAGACTCCTACTGAGATAATACTGTTCGTCACATATTATTGATTGCAGTATGTTTGAAGAGCATATCTTAGTTACAGATTCAGTTTCGTGAATGTTATATGAAATCAAACAGAGTCCTGTGTTATGCATTTCTACAAATTGGTGAATTTGTTAAGCCCATTTTCCAGCCTACATTTATTATCTCTTATTAGTTTCATTTTTAGTGCTTGAAAATTACATAAAGAAATACATTTATTACGTTCTATAGTGAGGAGTCATAAAAATTTCGATAGAGTATAATTCCACTTATACAGCATCTCTGAAATAAAAACATAGAAACGGGGAACATATTTGTGGTTGCCTGGATATATATACATATATACATATTTGTGGTTGCCTGGATATATATATATACACATACATATGTACATATGCATATGTATGCATATAATACACATACACATATATCTCTATACACACTTATATATGTATCCACACACGTACATTTGCTACTATGGAATATTTATATATGTATACACACTCCTTTTTTATCCATTCATCTATTAATAGACACCTAAGTTCCTTCCATATCTTAGCCATTGGAAATAATGCTGCTATAAATATAAATGTGCATGAATCTTTTTAATTTTTTGTTTTCTTAGGGTAAATACCCAGAAGTAGAATCACTAAATTATATGGTATTTCTGTTTTTAATTTTTGAGGGGCCTTCCTAGTGTTTTCCATAATGACTCCATTAAATTACATTCCCACCAACCATGAATGAAAGTTTCCTTTTCACCACATCTTTGGCAACACTTGTTATTTTTTGTCTTTTTGCTACCAGCTATTCTGATAGATGTGAGGTGATATCTTATTTTGGTTTTAACAAGGTATAGTTTGGTGTTTCCTGAACTCTCTAGAGCAATTTTTCCTCAGAATTAAAACACTACTTCACAATAGTCATGAAGTTGTTCTAAATCCCTACAGTACATATATTTTTGCTTTTTACATAGCTTTTTCTAGTCCACAGACTGATTTTTATCCCATATAAACACAATTATTATTTAACAAAAAAAATTTTAATGTTTTTATTTGTTTTTGGGAGAGAGAGAGAGCATGGACTGGGAAGGGACAGAGAGAAAAGGAAACACAGAATCTGAAGCAGGAGCCAGGCTCTGAGCTGTCAGCACAAAGCCCAACATGGGTCTTAAACTCGTGAAGTGTGAGATCATGACCTGGGCCAAAGTCGGACAGTCAACCAACTGAGCCACCCAGGTGCCCTGACCCAATTATTTTAAAGAGAATTTGTGTTAGATTGTGACCTTTGAGAAGCGGACACTAGAACAGGATTAGCTGTACAAGAGATTTATGGGGAAACTCCTAGAAGGTGCAGGGAGGCAGAGAATACCAAGAGATCCCTTAAACTGTGACACAGGGCTGACGCGCATGAAAGGGGAAGGAGAAGGAAGGCAAACTGGACAGGAAGAGTCTCCCAGTGTAACACAGTTTGGAGACAGGTTTTACCAGGCCAGTCAGGAGTGGCAGTTTCTTTAAAAAACAAATGAAGTATAAATCTGTCATACAATCCAGTGATTTTACTCCTGGCCATTTATGCCAGAGAAATAAAGGCCTAATGCTCATTAAAAAAAAAAGAAAAAAAAACTACACAAATGTTTATGGCAGCTCCATTCATAATAGCCTCAAACTGGGAACAATCTAGATGTTCTTTAGCAGCTGAATTGTTTAGCAATCTGTGGTACATCCATACCGTGGAAAAATACTCAGCAATTAAAACAAACAATTGAAACACACAATAGTATGTCGGGGCCACCAAGTTTTCTGTCTGCCTCAGGCAAGGATTATCACTCTCCAGAGAGTGAACTAGCAAACAAGATTTGCCTCTAGAGGCTGGAGACTGCCATTTCCTGGTCAAAATAACTTTGGTGTCTGTCATGCTGGGCAAGACGTGGAGTGGCCAAGGTGCACAAAAGATCAAAACCGTATTTTGGATTATTCAGTGCTAACTCCCCGCTTCCCAGCATTGCTGAGGCAAATCTGGGCGTTTCTTTTGATATTCATTTGACTCTGTTTACCTGGTAACTGACCTTGGTCAGCTGCTTTGTTTTCCCACCTTGAAACCTATATAAAAGACAGTTTTCTGAATAAAGCTCTCTCTCTCTTTTGCCTGATCGGAAAACCGTGAGTTCTGTCTTTACTCT